>NC_083108.1:48535370-48854537 GCF_949774975.1 Lagenorhynchus albirostris
AATGGTAAACAAGACAGATCTGGTCTCTGCCCTTAGACAGACTTTAATCAAATAATTAGATAACTGGACAAATGCAATGTGAAATTACATGTATGACAAATGCTCTGAAGAAGGGCTAAGAGGGGTGCCTGAGCTAGTCAGGAAGATGAGGGGGGAGGCGAAGACTTCCCTGAAGAAGCAACAACTAAGCTGAGTTCTGGAGGACGAGGAACAGACAGCCAGACCAAGAGGGGAGGGAAAAACATTCAGGCATAGGGAACAGCCTACAACATAAAGGGTAGCCTATAATGTACGTCCAAGTGACTGAAGGTAGGCCACAGTGACAAGGAACAGACAGCAAGAGGAGGTATGATAAAATTGGGAGGTAAAAGGGGCAACCTTAGAGGACATTACAAATTTTTGTCTCTATCCTACGAGCAATAAGATGTTATTGTAACGTTCCAACTGTGTATGTGTGAGGGTGGGGTGAGAAAGTCAGTGATGAGTAGATACTTCTATCGAAATGAGCATGCTGACTACAGTATGTAGAGTGAGCTGGGAGATGCAATAAGCAGAAGCTGATGTGGGTGAGCTAATGGGGAGGTTACGACAGAGATCCTTATGAAAGATGGCGGGGCACTGGGCAAGAAAGATAGATGGAGAGAAGTGGAGAATATTTTTGGGGAGTTTGGGGAGTACACTCAGGAATGGGTTGGCTTTGGTGGGGGAGAGAATGGAAGAAGTCATGCATGACCCTGAGAAACCTGGTTTGTGCATTTAGATGGATGGGGGTGCCATTTACTTAGGTAGGGAACACTAAGATGGAATTTGAGATCCCTCTGAGATATCTAAGAGGTAATGTCAAGAAGGAAGTTGGCTGTGCTACTCTGCATATAAAAGGGGAGGTGTGACTGGACATACCAATTTGGGAGTTATCTGTGTAGAGTTGGTACCTAACATGATAGACATGGAGGAGACTGCTTAGGGAGAGACTACAGCGTAAAAAGACAAGGGCTAAGGGGACTTCCCTGGTGGTCCAGTGGTTGAGAATCCATCTTGCAATACAGCGGATGCCGGTTCAATTCCTGGTTGGGGAACTAAGATCCCACATGCCGCGGGGCAAGTAAGCCCGTGCGCCACAACTAGAGAGCCCGTGTGCCGCGACTACAGAGCCCCCGTGCAGCAATTACAGAGCCCATGTGCCGCAACTAAGACCCGATGCAGCCAAATAAATAAACAAAACAAAACAAAAGAAAGACAAGGGCCAAGACTGAGTCTCAACAAATTCTAACATTTAATGGCTAGACAGAGGAGGATAAGCCCGCAAATGATATTTTGAGGAGGCGGCCAGAGAGGCAGGAAGAGACCCAGACTACTCTTAAATTCTGGAAAACAAGGCAAGAGAGTGGTTTTGTTTGTTTGTTTGTTTTTGGCTGTATCAGGTCTTAGTTGTGGCATACAGGCTCTCTAGTTGCAGCATGCGGGCTCTCTAGGTGCTTGCCCCGCAGCACATGGGATCTTCATTCCCCGATCAGGGATTGAACCGGCGTCCCCTACAGTTCAAGATGGATTCTCAACCACTGGACCACCAGGGAAGTCCCGAGAGTGTTTTTAAATGGAAGGAGTATTCAACAAGTACTGAAAGCTGCTGAGAAGTTAAATAGATGACTAGACGAAGACTGAAAAAATATCCATGGGATTTAGCAACAAGGGTATCACTGGAAACCTTGGCCAAAACAAAAAAGAAAAAAATTAATGGAGTGGGACGTGAAAGCCAGAGTGGTGTGATCTGAGGTGTGAGTGGAAGGTAAACAATTAGAAATCGTGAGTCTAGACGATTCTTGGTTTTGAAGGGGTGAAGGGTTATGGAGCAGTGGCTGAAGGATTGTGGGAGGGGGAAGGAGGGTTTTCATCAAAATAGGATAGAATTTAGCATTTTTTAAATGTAGGGTGACTTCCAGTTCAGATGGCACAGGAATTCACATTTGCTGTACCCCATCTGCTCCGAGACACAGCAACCATGGATAAAATGTTTTAATAGAAAAACAAAAATTATGTTTGGGATTAAAAGTAGACAGATAATGGAACATAAGTAAAAGAAAAACTTCAAATAGCGTGGTCCTCTTGTGCTTCAGGTCTGGAAGCAGGCTGTTGGGGTCAGCAGTTCAGCATATGCAGAGTAAGGAGAATTAAACATGCTTCATATGAGACAGTGGTCAGATCCAGGCTCATTTTTTGAAGCCAAAGGATGAGGGTTCCTTCAAATCATGAAAAGCTGGAAAAAACTGCTGAAAATCTGCCACCTGGGTTTCAGCTTTATAAAAATCTGTGGAATTTGGGAACCGAAGATCAAAGATGAGGCCTCATGACCAAGAACTGAGTTCAGCACCCACTGGCTCGGTGTCTGAATCTGTACTACACCCAGTATCACAATAATAGAGGTTGGCACATCAGAATGCCTCGCTCTGGGCTAAGGGTACAGAGGACCAGACAGACACTGCACAACTACTAGGCTGAGATGGATGTGGAGAAAGACAGATAAAAGAGAACCTCGCATTCAAAGTAAGCCAATAAGCAAACAAAATAAGCCTCCACAACATAAAGAAATCTAACGTTAAGAAAGACAGGCAGGGCTTCCCTGGTGGCGCAGTGGTTGAGAGTCCGCCTGCCGACGCAGGGGACACGGGTTCGTGCCCCGGTCCGGGAAGATCCCACATGCCGCGGAGCGGCTGGGCCCGTGAGCCATGGCCGCTGAGCCTGCGCATCCGGAGCCTGTGCTCTGCAACGGGAGAGGCCACAGCGGTGAGAGGCCCGCATACCGCAAAAAAAAAAAAGAAAAAGAAAGACAGGCAACAATATCATCAACTGAAGATGAGTTCACTTCAGATGAAATGAACTTTATGAAACAGTCTGACAAAGGCTTTAAAATAAGTATACTGTCCCTTATCTGGAACCCCCCAAATCTGAAAAGGAAATCCTGTTTTTGTAACTCATTTGATGGCAAAACCTAACCTAACCCTAACCAGGTAGCACTTGGTGGCAAAATCTGACCTGAACTGATATAAGTCCATGTATATAGTCTTCATCTATCTCCCTTGATGTGCCTACTCATGCTTTTCATTGGAGAAATATTAACCTGTTTGATTACAAGGTGCTGTCCCGGACCCCACTATAGATGTTATGCATGTGTGTATCATTTAATCTTTTTAATATCTTAAAAATTCTGAGTTCTGAAATATACCTTGCTCCAAGGGTGTTCAGATATTCAAAAAGATCAATAGAGTAACTCCTCTTTGAAAAGCAAATGAAGCTATGAAATAAAAATTGGCAGCGGAGAAACAAGAAAAAGTAAATATGAGCAAGAGCCAATGAGAAATTTTTTGAGACTAAAAGTACAAATTACATGGAATTGGTAGGCTGAATAAAATCTAGACTGGAGATAGTGAAACAGAGCATTCATGTATTCTAACAGAGTCTTGAGGACGTCATCCAGAAAGCATCACAAAGAGCCAAAGAGATATAAAAATACGAAAGAGCAGTCTGGAGACAGATTGAGAAGCTCCAACATTCTTCCAGTCTGACTTTCAGAAAAGAAGATGTAAGGACAAGTAGCAAAGTAATACCTGTAGAGATACTAACTGATAATTTCCCAGGATGAAAGACATGACTCTTCATATTGAAAGTGCACTTTGAGTATTAAACTAATAAACAAAAATAAATCTGCACCTAAACATATCGTAATAAAACTTGAGAATATCACAAACAGAAGTCCATCTTAGAACCTATGGTTAAACATACTGGATTTAGCACACATATTTATTGATTCTCCCTCTCAGAAATCCACAAAGATAAGAGTAAATATTTTTTGAATCATAAACCCACAAAGAAAAGAGGATTGAGAAGAGGAAAAGAACAGACCAGAGATATACAAAAGTTTGGAGGCTAGAAAGCAAATGGATGTTAACTAATTGAACAGACCAAAGAAAGTTGGAACCTAAGTGTGTGTGTGTGTGTGTGTGTGTGTGTGTGTGTGTGTGTGTGTGTGTGTGTGTGTGTGTAGGGTTGAGTTGGGGTTGGGGTTGGAAAAAAATCTAGGAAATCTCCCAAAACATAAAACTAGATAAAGAGATTGGAAAGGTGGACGAAAGATAAAGAAATAAATTATCAAAGAAATAACTCAAGAAAGTTTCCCAGAGAAGTTTCTAGGCTAAAAGGGTCTGCCGAGAGCCCAGCACACTGGCTGAAACTACCTATATCAAGGCACATCCTTATGAAATTTCAGAATACAAAAAAATAAAAAGATGATGCCAAAAGGTTTAGGAAAGGAAAAGCAGGTTGCATCCAAAGAACTGGGAATCAGAAGGTACCACAGGTGCTGGATTAGGCTACCTCTAGAAGAAGTGAGTCCCCCATCAATTTAAGTATTCAACAGAGGATAAATGAATAAATATCTGACAAGGATAACGTAGAAAGAATTCTTTCACAGGAAGGGAAATCAGATGATTCCTAAGACCTCTTCTAACTCCATTTGTCTCTGAGTTTTAGCACAGCGATCTATTAATGTTGTGCAATAGAGCTCTCTGTGATGGCAAAATATTCTGTAATCTGTGCTGTCCAATAGGGTGACGACTAGACATATATGATTATTGAGCACTTGAAATGTGATTAGTGCAACCACGGAACTGAATTTTTAGCTTTACTTAAGATTAATTAATTTAAATGTATATAGACACATGGGCTAGTGGCTACTGCATCAGACAGCACAAGTGTGTAAGCCCTCAGATAAAACAGTAAAAATGACCGTTAAATAAAACTGGACAGCCCAGGGCTTAGTTCTGTGCATCATGCAAATAGAAGAGCTCAGTGCTGTGGCTCTGGGCTAAGTCAGAGGTGGGAACGACTCCTGATGAATCATCAGCACCACTTCTTGGAGATCAGCCCTTCCCAACTGTACCTCCCTGCTGTGTGGGGAACACACACACGCATGCACGCTCATGCACAGACACACAAACGCACACTCACGCACACACACACACACGTTTGTATATATGCGTAGGCAGGTATATGCATCTGTGTACACACAGAGCATGGGTAGGGAGAGAGACAGTGGACTGAATATTAGAATGGAGAGGAAGTAAGATCGCTTCGTTTTTCTTTATGCATGTTGTTGTACTTTTTATAACAAGTATATATTTTTGTAAAATAAAAACTCAAATAAAATAAAATGAAATGAAGACTAAATTTAAGAAATATCCTTAAAATCCTATAACTTCTACCTTGAAAATGTTAGGAATGTAGTTTACAAACAGGTACACATCTAAATGGTCAGTGAGAGTGCCATATATATTTTCATTCCACAGATTTAATCCCCCAAATAAACGTTTTCCTCACGGGTACGAAACAGAGAACATTGTAGAAAGTAAGGAACGGAAATATTGTGGAGGAAGTTTTCTTTTCAGTGTCTTCGTTTTGAGGTAATGAGTTCTAATTGTTGATACACAACACTTCTAGCTCAATCTTAAAACAGTGTAGTCTTAAGTTGTTTTGAGGCTCAGAGAACTCCCGGAAGAAGAGTAATGCCAAGATCTGTACTGACCGGTCCTCTGAGCCATGAAGGAGGTCCCTTTGGGAGTAGCAGTTCCAGATTATGAGCTCAAGGAATTCAGCTGCTACCAATCACCTAGCCTGAGGTGATGAGCAGTCAGGGAGCATTGTATCCTTTTAGGGTAAGCTGTGTAATTTCTGGAAGGCTTGCAGAGAGATCTTGCTCTGAATCAGACAGAACAGGATGCCCCCTTATCAGCCCAGAGGATCAAAAGGAAAGGATTCTGTGGTTGTCCATGTTCCCCACCACATCTACTGCAGAATGTGCTCAGAGACCAGCCCTCTCATGGTTCAGTGGGCTGGACCACCCAGCCCCAGCCCGAATCAGAGAACTCAGCACACCTTTAACTAACACCTCTGAGGAAGTCTTCCAGGCTCCCCTGAATGTGAGAAGCAATCGCAGCTAAGGGTTTTCAGCAGACGGACTGGGAAGTAATAATAGTTTTGACAGTAAAGAAAAGGTTGCCCCACCTCTCTCCCACTGAGGTCCGCCATGACTGGGTGTTCAGGGATGGGCTGCCTCACTGCCAAGGGTCTTGGCTGCCCGTCAAGCAGGAAGTGTCTGGCCTCAGAAGCCAGGGCACAGGGGAATCGGGTCACTGGCAAGTGCTGGTAAAGCAAGCAACTTCAACAACAACAATAAAATACGACAGTTACGACTGAGAACAGAACACAGAACATCACAGTGCACCCCCGGGGCTCTTATCCTTTCCGTCTTTCATTCATTCACTCATCATTCTTCAACAAACTCTTACTAAGTGCTGACTACAGGAATCGGATGGTCCATTGTCATCTGCATGAGGAATGGGAGAAGCAAAGGTCCACAAACCTAGACACCCTTTTAAGCTCTTCCCCTCACCGGATGCATGACCCTGAGGGTATTACTTGGGCATGCATCGCCACTTCCTCAGGCGAGAGGGTGAGTCACTCTTAGGCGCCAGAAACCGTGTGCAAAGTACTTTGTGAGTCTTACACGAAAGACAGTCACTGCCACACAGAAAAAACACAATTAAGGAATTAACCAGAGCACTCTGTTAAGTCGTGACCCTGAAGCCTATTGAGAATCCTTGCACCCAAGGTTCCTGAGTTAGAGGTCCCCGACAGTGCACCTGCTGCCCATACTAACTTCTCTCGGGGAGGGCCTACGTCGGCGCACGGCTCTGTGACCGGCAGCTGCAATGAGAGAGCTTCATAGTAGTCCCTGGGGAGCAGTACCAGGTAGTCCTAGGAAATAAAGACCGAAAGGACGATTACTCATTAGGAGGGCGGCCGTACGTTAGTAATAAAAGAGCTACACATACTAGCTAAACTAATAATAACCAAGTGAAGCACTCTAGTTACACTGTCCGCATCAACTGCTTTGTTCTGCCCCATGATTCACCGGAACACACAAAGCAACCCCTCACAGGAGCTTCAAGCATTGGAGATAAGCGTCTTAGGCAAACATTTTTATTTTCAAATCTCAGGGGAAGTTTTACCGGTTCTTCTGGGTTGTTAATAAATTCAGAAATAAAGACAATAATAACCTGTCAATTGATGAGACATTCCTTTGACAGGCTGGTTGTCTTCATCCCTATAGAACCCTGAGTTGTAGGTCATGTATTCTGGCTTTTTATTCCCACACCACAGTAACACTCTCCTGGCTTTGTGTAAAAAAGTGATGCTTTGCGATCCCAGTAAATCATAGCCTGAAACTGGCCCGCTGCCTGCCCTAGGTCAGGACAGGAAGAACATTTTCCATGGAGGGTGCCACGTGGATCCCACAGCGGGAATTCAGAAGCAGCTCTTCCGGAAAGGGCAGAGTTTGGGCTTCTGCAAATCCTGGCATCACTGACTATCTGCCGAGGGAAGAAGGGAGGGAATGTTTGTCACGATGGTGAGAGACTTGTACACGGGCCATGAGGCTTCTGTCTCTTCACAGCCCTCAATATGTCTACAGCAGAGAGGAGGAGAACGTACAGGAGAGGAAAAGTAGGGGCTCAGCGGGCTTCTATCTGAGTGGGGTTTAATTTAATTAAAAAGAAATTTAATTGAAGTATAGTTGATTTACAGTGTTGTGTTAGTCGCTGGTGTACAGCAAAGTGATTCAGATGTGTATTGATATATTCTTTTCCATTATGGTTTACTACAAGATACTGAATATGGTTCCCTGTGCTATACAGTAGGACCTTGTTGTTTACCTGTTTTACATACTGTAGCTTGTATCTGCTAATCCCAAACTCCTAATTTATCCCTCCCCCACCCCCTTTCCCCTTTGGTGACCATAAACTTTTCTATGTCTGTGAGTCTGTTTCTCTTTTGTAAATAAGTTCCTTTGTATCATATTTTAGATTCCACACATAAGTGATACCATATGGTATTTGTCTTTCTCTTTCCAACTTACTTCACTTAGTATGATAATCTCTAGGTCCATCTGTGTTGCTGCAAATGGCATTATTTCATTCTTTTTATGGCTGAGTAGTATTCCATTGAAAAAAAATATATATATATGTGTGTGTGTGTGTATATATATATACATCACATCTTTATCCATACATCTGTCAACAGACATTTAGGTTCCTTCCATGTCCTGGCTATTGTAAATAATGCTGTTAGGAACATTGGGGTGCACGTATCATTTCAAATTAGAGTTTTCTCTGGATATATGCCCAGGAGTGGAATTTCTGGATCATATGGCAACTCTATTTTTGTTTTTTTAAGGAACCTCCACACTGTTTTCCATAGTGGCTGCATCAATTTACATTCCAACCAACAGAGTACAAGGGTTCCCTTTTCTCCACACCCTCTCCAGCATTTGTTATTTGTAGACTTTTTGATGATGGCCATTCTGACCTGTGTGAGGTGATACCTCATTATAGTTTTGATTTACATTTCTCTAATATTAATTTTTAAACGGCTATTGCTCTATTAGTAAGCTTCCTTTGGTTGGGACCATATCTCCTCATTACTTTATGGTCCCAAAGATCCTGAAACAGTAAAGGTTGATAATAAGTGCTCAATAAAATATTTTTAGAGAAAATGAGATCATACTATGGAAGCATACATATGAATTATGACACAACTGCAGTGGCTAAAGGTCATGAAGACTCTTCCATGCCTATGCAGTAACTTTTACCACGAACTTCTTCTTTCCATTAGTCCAACTTCATGCCCTGTTACTGGACTCAATGGAATTTTCCTCTTCCTCATGTCTAATATCTGTGAAACATTCAGAAACTTTAGTAAAGCAACAAACCTTTCTACCAAGAAGTGCAAGAAAAATAGGGACTGAATGAACAGCTGAAACCTTCACATTATAAGATCTCAGATTTGGAAAGGACCTACATGGATAAGCATGGTCTCTACCGTATGGGGCAGACTTGGAGTTAAGGGACTTGCCTGAGATCCGCTCATTTAGCCAATCAAAAGAGTAGTGCCAGAAGGAAACACTTTCTGCTTTCCACTCCGAGTGCATGAAACCAAGTACTGCCAAAGACTATTTTGAAAAGAACTTGCTATAAGCGAAAGCAGACATCAAAGAGGGGTATCTGAAATAGCAGGTTTCATCCCTACAACTCCCCTGGCCGCTCTGCCTATTCTATTAATGCGCGAGGACACAGCCCTTCCCCTGATGAAGCGTTCTTTGTCCAAGGCAATCTGTTTGATGATGCTACTGCCGCAGTCAAGGCAGAAGGAGGCAGGAAGCAGGTCACAGAGAGGCACCGGCTCTTCGTCTCTCCCTTCGCTTTTCACCACCAAGAACTTCACTCATGTTAGGGTCTTCTCTTCCTCTAGCTCCTTCTGATTCATTGTGCACAGTTCCCAGAGAGGTTAATTTTCTTCTTACTGCCCTTCTGATTCATGACGAAAAACCCCAAAGAAACTTTTGAAAGGCTGGGACATATGCTCATAAAGGTTGTGCATTTATTTTAATATCTTTGAGTCATTCTGAGTAAAAAAATTCTTTTTTTTTAGCCCGTGAGAAGCTGGCTGGAAGAATATAAAAGCTATTTTAGGTTGGCTCCTATGTCATTATGTCACGTGAGGGCAAATGTCACCATAGGTTCCTGTGTCTAAAGGGGAACCAGCTATGATTTTTCTACCTTCTGGTCACTGTGGGTCACTGTGGATGGACCATCTCTAAGAGGGGAAGAATCTCCCCTCAGAACCATCTCTTACCAGGAGGACTCCTTCCACTTTAATACAAGCGATCCATGTTCCTGGCACAATTGAAAATGGATCTGCAGAACCATTTCCGGGTACGGTGACAAAGGCCGGCTCCTTACTCGGCTGGAAGATGGTCTCTTTGCTTTGAGCAGCATCTATCAGAAATAAAAAGAATTGCTTAGGGCATTTTTCTAGCAGCCAGTGTATTGATTTTAGATACTCAGCTTTGAACATTCAGTTGACATCTTAAAAGGTTTCAGAGAGTTTACTGATCATATGAACCAATCAGATTTACTGATCTTATTTTCAACAATTGCATGAATGCATGTATCTATGTATAAAATAGACTAGAAATGTATCACTGATAAGATGTTAGCAGTGGCTATCTATGCTGGGATTGTAATCTTTAAATTTATTAAGTATATTAAGACATGTAAACTGCTTAGAAAAGTTCTTTGCACATAGTAAGTATTCAGTATATTACATTAGATATTAAACTTTTTTTTTCCTTGTTTGTTTATATGTAATTAAAAATTTTTTAATTTCTGTTGAAGAACAGGCATTCATTTTGAAATAAGAAAAAGTTTCGGTTTTCTCCTGTTTTCAGGATGCAATGTTTTCTTCTGCATTAAACAAACAGAGGACCTTCTGTAGTAGGTTCAGAAACAAAACTGTTGCATCGGAGTCCAATGGAGGCTTCTTCTTTAGAAGAAATGTTTACTCCAAATACCTGCATTCACTCTCCTGTTCTACGAACATCTACAGGGCCCACTATAGGTCAGGGCTGGAACTAGGGTCTGGGGAACAGGCAGTGAACACAGCCAGCATGGCCTTTGCTCCCTGACAGTGGTGACAGGGGAGGTGGTGGATTGCAGACCAGAAGAAAATACGGTACAGCGTGGACAGTGGCATCTGGGAGGAGGCATAGGTTACTAAGGAATAAATACACAACTGGACTCCTGACTCAGACATGGGGGCTTTGGAAAGGTGTCCCAGAGAACAAGAAAACAAACCACAATGTATTCCAACTGTTTGAGTTAACGGAGGGCAAATTGCTGATGGCATTGTCCCCTGGGAAGCAGTGGGTCCATTAGAAAGGGTTTGGGAGTCCATCAACAGATGAATGGACAAAGAAGATGTGGCACATATATACAATGGAATATTACTCAGCCATAAAAAGAAACGAAATTGAGTTATTTGTAGTGAGGTGGATGGACCTAGAGTCTGTCATACAGAGTGAAGTAAGTCAGAAAGAGAAAAACAAATACCATATGCTAACACATATATATGGAATCTAAGAAAAAAAAAGGTCATGAAGAACCTAGGGGCAGGATGGGAATAAAGATGCAGACTTACTAGAGAATAGACTTGAGGACATGGCGAGGGGGAAGGGTAAGCTGGGACGAAGTGAGAGAGAGGCATGGACATATACACACTACCAAACATAAAATACATAGCTAGTGGGAAGCAGCCGCATAGCACAGGGAGATCAGCTCGGTGCTTTGTGACCACCTAGAGGGGTGGGATAGGGAGGGTGAGAGGGAGATGCAAGAGGGAGGAGATATGGGAATATATGTATATGTATAGCTGATTCACTTTGTTATAAAGCAGAAACTAACACACCATTGTAAAGCAAGTATACCCCAATAAAGATGTTTAAAAAAAAAAAGTGAAAAAAGAAAGGGTTTGGGGTCTGAAGATTGGGTCTTGTCTACAAGGACCAGCTGTGTGCTTAGAAAATTTACTACCCCTCTCAGCTGTTTTCTCCTCAACCTTCTTCGGTTTCACAAAGTTCTTATCATGTGAGGAAATGGATACCAAAGTCCTCTGTAAACGATAACGCAAGCTTGCCGGTTCTTCCTAGTAGTTACCGTCTAATCAGCCTCCAGCCTTACAAGCTTGGCTGACCACAACTGGGTACATCATTTCTTCCCCAAGTCCGACTCTGCCATGGATACTAAACGAAGGCGCTTAAAATTCGCACCTAAATTAGATTTCCACTGGCGCCGTTTTGTGTTCTTGTGGAATTCCCAGTAGTCTGTTCCTGGACTAGCGGAAGCCCTCACTCCTTGCAGAACAGACTTCCAGGCCTCATCCCTGACTGTGGTGAGCTCTGCCCTCTGACTGTGGCTCCTCGTCTGCCCTCAGGAATCCCTCACCCCTGATTGAGGTTGGCCTATTCCTCCCTGGAGCTCTCTTGGGCTTCATGCTTTACCACATTCATCTTAAAAATTCCTGTCCTCACCTATTTCTCCTTGAATTACTTGGTTTGCCTGAAACAATGGGAGAATTTAGGGCAGTAGGCCAGGGGCTCTCAAGTAACACTGCAAAGGTGACACCCACTTTACCTGAATGAGTTATAAATTAGCTTTGCCCTGTGGTGATATCATAACCCATGGGTTTCAGCCAAGGTACACAGGTTGTTACACTGATTTCTTTTATGACAGTTAATAACAAGTTTAACAGCAGAATTTAAATATTCAGAGCATTTAGAGATTGAAAAGGTACAAAGGACAGGGCATCTGTGTCCCAATCAGACGACATCCCAGGCTTCATGTTTTCTAAAGAGATCAACTTTGTGAAAATTAGAGAAAATGTTTCACTAATTAATCACTTCTTTATCCAAAAGAGGCTTGAAAATTTACCCACCTGCCTCAGCCCAGGAGGGATAAATAGTTACACGGCCAGATACTGCTTCAGCTCCAGGGTTAACATATCTCAGAACAACCCAAAACAAGGAGAGACTTGACTTCCCCACATTCAACACGATCCTTACTTCATTCTGAAAAATACCAAAAGCCCATAAAGTATAGAAGAGACAGCTGGTTAAAAGAAATGCTAGCCAAACAGTGATGGCATTCCAGTTTCACTACTGAGCTTGTAGTGAAACCACACACACACACACACACACACACACACTCATATACACACACATTCACACCCACTCAACAAACACCAAGTGACTAACTCTGTGGAAGATGAACACAGGCAAGTCAGCCAATAAATTAAAATCACTTACAATGAAAGGTTCAGTGAAAACACACTCCCTCAGCAACTGAGATCCTCTTTTGACCTTTTAGTAATCAGGCAGACAGAGCGGAATGTTAGATGGATTAGTTCAGGGAAAGAAACAGTGACGGGGCAACCACCCCTAGCTGGGAAATAAAAAGGCAGGACAGAAGGAAAAGAAAGTACGTTATTTAACACCACCAGCCCCAGAGAGAGAGCACTCCAGAGTCCACTTCACATACGTAACGTCTGAAACAGTCACAGAAACCAGTGGTGGCTAAGGAGAGGTTATAAGATCCCAAACACATTAGCGATGAAATCTAGATGTACCTAAAATCTGCCTGCTAAATCATATGGAATTTATCTCAGTCCCTGTCTGAGAAGAATGTGGGCTCTCTGCTGGGGACAGGGGGTCTCGCTGGTCCCCAGGTCCTGTTGCCAACACAATGCTCTGTAAGTGTTGCTGGGCCCATGATCTTGAAGGAGACACTAGACTATTTCAATTCTGAACCACAGACCACGTGCCCAGATCCAGCTGTGGCCCAAGGAAAGTTCATGAAACATGGAAATTTCTAAACCAGTAGTTCTTTAGGTCTTTCCTCCAGCTCCTTTGGTTGAAATGAAGGGGACTTTTGTTGAACAAGACATCCATGGCAATAAAGACTGGCGTTGGGTAGAATCCTTTGCTCTGGAAGCAGGAGTTGCAGCTGACCCACACTGAGGAACTCCAACTGGCCCTCTCAGTTTGACAGAGTTCATCTTTAAGGGTTAGTTCCACATCAGAAAATAAAAATACAAGAATGTATTACGGGCAGAGTAAAGTGGTAAAGTAAAGTAAGTGGTGATTCCAGGGAACACCACCCAAGTCCTCTGACTAAAAATACTTACAGAAAAATCCATCATTAGAAATTCATTCCTTTGTGTTAACCAGCTATTCTTTCAAACTGCAAACACCTGTGAGGAGGTATATACCTTGATTGGGCTCTTAGTCATTCACATCCTATTATGACTCAGTGGAATGCACTGCTTTTTTTCTGAATAATGAAGTAAAAGCAGAGAACTAAAGAAACTGAACTGCTGTATTTGGGGAGAAGGAGAAAACAGTG
This sequence comes from Lagenorhynchus albirostris, assembly GCF_949774975.1. Taxonomy (NCBI): domain Eukaryota; kingdom Metazoa; phylum Chordata; class Mammalia; order Artiodactyla; family Delphinidae; genus Lagenorhynchus; species Lagenorhynchus albirostris. Next base: position 48,549,215 of record NC_083108.1, read on the forward strand.
AAGTGTCTTAAGATCCCAAGTACTGTTAGTGAAAGGTATCTTAGATGGGGCACTTTGCCAGGCAAGAAGCAACATTAGAATCAATGGGGACTCCTAGGGAACTGTGACCCTGCCCCTGTTTCTCTAAGGGCTTCCTGATTTAGAAATAGCAAGCCCTAGTCCTGGATCTGCTAAGGACACATACTGAGCTACCATCGTCATCAACTTGCCTCTTTTATTCTGAATTTCTCCACTGAGAAACAGCTTGAAGAGCAACCTCAAAGAGAAATTCTGAGGCTAAAACTACTCAATGACTATAAAGAAATGTTCAGTTATAAATGTTGTATAAGTTCTAAAGGTAAACAATGTGTAAATTCCTTAATTATTCCACTGCAAAACCAAGAGAGATGGATACGGTAGAGAAGACTGAAGGACAGGAGAAATATGGGAAAGAAAAATTAAATAGCACTGTCTAAAACTCCTCCTTTATCTTAGTTTCTGTTCATACAGTAATTCAGAGTTATAAAAATTTAGAAAAAAAAGCATTGTTCAAAATTCAGCAACACAGGCTTTATTGGAATTAAGTTAACTCATTTTTATTCTCCACAAATGGCTTTAAAGAAAAATGTCTCTCATGTTAAAATATAGCCTAATTTTGTCTGGAAAACTTCTTATAAAAAGTCTCCAGAGATAAGCGCCATCTTTCTTTAATTCCTTCATTTTCCGATTTGGTGACCAAATTAAAGCAACAATAAGCTGTGAAGTCGATATATATGCTTATCAGTTAAAATCCAACCTTACCCAGCACCCCATCTACCCTCTCAAGAACAAGAGTCCTGGAATCAGCTTTGGGAGAGTTCACCTTTTGGGGGTCTCGCTGAGAGGGCTGTGGGCAAGTGTATGGGCTGCTTTACCTGGAGGCTGCTTCCTCCTGGCTGCTCACCTGTATCGAGGTCATCTGAGCATACCCTCTCCAGCTGAACTCAGGAAACTCCAGGGGCTCAAATCCAAACCGAAGTGCTCTTCCGTTGGGTGTAGTGCCATCTTCAATCTCATACCTCATATGATGCAAATCCGGGAAATAGTAGTTGTTTTCAGGTCTTTTATAAATAAAGTGTAAATGGCGGATACAGAAAGTGAGGTTCGTTGATAATCTGGATATCCTTTAATCCCAATAGCTATCACGGAGAGAACTCCCACCAAATTGACAAAGCGCATTAAATAAGGACAAATTGGGGGGGGCTGCTTTTTCTCTAAATTATTGCTTTTGCTCATGTAAACATTCACAGAAAACACCCAACACTACTCGTTCCAAGCAGCCAAATGAGAAAAGCATTTAGAACAGCCCATAGTGGTAGCACCCTTTAAAATGTTTTAAATGGTTGCCAACGATTTAGCAAAGTCAAATTGGGCTATTTACCATAAATTCATTCATTTATACTCATATTCACTGTTTACACAAATATTAGTATCTTTGCCAGGCACTGTTGCTAAGCACTGCAGATATAATCGTGAACACGACATAAAATACTTCGTATGCCAAGTTTACAAGTTAGATACATTTTCTCTACATATACATATATATTTTGATCATCAGAACGACTTTTCTATGTCTTGTTTTCTCTTAAACTATATGCCTATAAATGGATTCCTTTCAAGAGTCTGATAATGGTGGTCACAGAGAGGGATCAAAAATATTCTAATGCTTGCGTGACATTTTATATTCAAACTACTTGGAGTTCTTCAAAATGGTGCATTTTGACAATCCAGTCCCAAGCTAATAGCTGTTAGTGGATTTAAAGCCATAAAGACCAATTAGTCAAGGGAAATAAAAGGGCATGCTCCTATATTGCGAGTAGAATTAGGAATGCTTACAATTTACGAAGGTAATTTATGAATGTAATTTATGGAGGTAATTTATGAAAATGTCCATTCCCGTTGACATAGAAATTCTACTTCAGGGAATATATTCTAAAGAATGATTTTTAAAGAATGATTTTATAGGGTCCAAAATTAACATAGGGCTTCCCTGGTAGCACAGTGGTTAAGAATCCACCTGCCAATGCAGGGGACTTGGGTTCGAGCCCTGGTCCAGGAAGATCCCACATGCCATGGAGCAACTAAGCCAGCGTGCCACAACTACTGAGCCCACGTGCCTAGAGCCCGTGCTCCACTACAAGAGAAGCCACCGCAATTAGAAGCCCACACACCGCAACGAAGACAACAGCAACTAGAGAAAAGTCCACGTGCAGCAAAGAAGACCCAACGCAGCAAAAAATAAATTAAAAAAAAAAAAATTAACATAAAAGAATGTCTACAACAGTGAAAACTTGGAAACAAAATATATGTACAATTATGAAATAAAGAAATTATTAAATATTATGCAACCATTAAATATTTTGAACACTACTTAATTACAATGGAAAATGTTCATGATATGTGAAAAAACTGATATAAATTATATGATAAAATACAATACTAATTTTTATTCATAGAAAAAGCCTAGAAAATATACAAAAAATATTAAAAGGGGTTATCTCTGGGCGGCGGAATGAAGATTTTCCTTTGCCTTTTTACTTTTAGGTACTTATTAAAATTTTACAACGTAACACATGTTACTTTATCACAAAAACTATTTAAAAAACAAAGTGAATGTGAATGTTTTCTAAACTTGTAAGAAAAACTAAAAATACACAAATAATACCGTAAACAAACGTTTGGAGGAATTTAGGACAAAAAGATGCAAGATTTATCAACCTGGAAAAAGGTTCTGTGGCATCTATGTTGTTGGTGTGCTATCCTTTTATTTCATTTATCATTTACCACTAAATCAAAGGATAATCTAAATTCCATATATATATGTATTGACTGTAATGTCAATATTTTGGCCTCAGGGTGAGTAGTTTATTCTGACGCATTATTTCAACCCCCAAATTAGCCAATCACCTACATAGTTGGAAGGAGAAAAAACTCATGCTGATTAAGTAGGGGGAAAGCTCACTGTATCAACAGGAAGGCGAGAAGAGGTAAAACATGGGTGGAAAATGTTTCTGAGCCAATTTATGAAGTTCCTCTGGTCTATGGTGAACCTTGCTTGTCTGCAGGAAAACAAAACTACAGACGTTTTACTACATACATTTTACTATGAGGCCCCTTTTACTGTCATTTAGAAACAATGGAAGAAAGCACAGCTGAGCTGCTCTGATCCTGAGAATTCAAATGTTGGAAACATCGAGGAAAAGGAGAGAAGCGTCATTCTAAGTATTGGGTTGGCCAGAAAGTTCGTTTGGGTTTTTCTGTAAGATGTTACAGAAAAACATGAACGAACTTTTTGGCCAACCCAATACATACGGTTTGCCTTGATTACATTAAAGATCTCTTTATTAACCTGTCGACAATGCAGAAGTAGTGAAGGTACTCGAGATTTAGACGTTGCATTTCTTAAGAGTTTCAGTGTATGATCAAAAGTCAGAGGGCTGGGCTTCCCTGGTGGCACAGTGGTTGAGAGTCCTCCTGCCGATGCAGGGGACACGGGTTCGTGCCCCAGTCCGGGAAGATCCCACATGCCGCGGAGCAACTAAGCCTGTGAGCCACAACTACTGAGCCTGCGCTCTAGAGCCCGTGAGCCACAACTACTGAATCCCCCGCGCCTAGAGCCCGTGCTCTGCAACAAGAGAAGCCACCGCAGTGAGAAGCCCGCGCACCGCAACAAAGACCCAACGCAGCCAAAAATAAATAAATAAAATAAATGTTTTTTAAAAATAAATAAATAAAATAAATGTTTCTTAAAAAGTCAGAATATTAAAAATTTTCTTCCTTCCACTAATGGACAATTATGGATGGATCATGGTTTCATATAAATATAGAAACTGCTAAACAGGCAAGACAGAGGCAGCGTGCTCCATACCTGCTACAGCCCCTCTGGGACCTCAGTCTCCACTTGGCTCCCTTGCTCCTTCTGTTCATTTTGATTTGCTTCTGCATGAGATGAGGGACTTCCTCCCACTTCTAAAGTTGTCTTAACCCCCAGCCCCACAGTCACGGATCCCGCGGGAGAAGCAGGAGCTGCATCTGCTGGGCTCCCCCAGACTGTGACTTCCACGTGGAGGTTCAGCTGTGGGAACCCACCTCATGCATCCAGCCCAAGTCTCGCCCACCTGGCTTTCTGCACCTCTGGGAACCTTCCCGTGAGGCCACTCTGTGATCTACAAAGTGGAACCGTTTTTAGGGCAACTTTACCTCCTGTTTTAATTGCCCTCACTGACAAGTGTCCAGATTGCAAATGACAGTACAGCTACACTGGCCCTCTTACCCTGGGACCGCTTCTCTCTCCCCCAGAACTGTCGGCACAGACAGGACTCTGAGAGCGCCTTCACGACGTCAGTATGGAGGGGACCTCCGTGAAGACTCACCGCTGGCAGGTCTTCCCCACGATGTGCTCTCGGCACCGGCAGACTCCAGAGGGCCCGCTGCACACAGGGGTGACGGCTCCACCAATGTCACACTGACACCCTGAGAGTCAGGAAACAGCAGTGGTCACCCACCAAAGCATCTCCACGCTGGAGGCTTCCCCTCCCTCTACAACAAGTGGAAATCAGGAAGCCCGGGGTTGCAGGGCTGCTCCTTCTTTCCCTTGCCACGTCTTACATCTGGCAGGTGTTTGAAATACGTAGGAACCTCCCAAAGTAAGACAGCAAGTCCCCCCAAGAGTCCACTTGAAAGTCGGAGGTGCACTTGTAGGGCCAGTTCCCACTCTGTTGTCCCACGTAAGGCAACAGCAGCCCAGGAGCTAAACACAACTTCACAGCATAGTGCTACTGTGATCAGTGGGTGAAGGAGAGGCTGCTTGAAAGATACCAGAGTAGCATTGTGGGGCTCCCGGAACTTCATTATTTAACACAATATTATCACACAATATTATTGTGTGAGCTTTTTTAATATTTCAAAATTTATCTTTAAAATCTCTAAGTCTTGATGTTATTTACATCTCCCCTATGGCTCCCCCGCATCCCAATTATGATTTTTTTATAATTAAACCAACAGTGTGCTGGTAGAAGAAAAGTGGAAGCAGCCCTGTTTGCAATTTATTTCTAGTTTTAAGGGAAATGTTTGGCCAATTTCCCCAGACAGATCTTTTCAGTCCCATCCCCTCAGAAAGCCTGCAAGAAGACAGTGAAAGCAGAAGCAAGGCTACTCTGCCATTCTTTGTCCATCTTTTGTCCTTTCGCCTTACTCAGGACCCCCTGGAAGGACTTACCTTGACACCCAAAGTAACTGCTCTTTTCCAAAGCAAAATATCCATCTTCGCACGTGTCACAGGAATCACCACCGACGTGGGACTTACAGTGACAGTCACCATCTAACTGCAGAACAATGAGCGGATGACAAAATTTGGTGAGATGGCAGAATCTGCTAATCTTCAAGATTTCAAACTGGCTCATTGTGTCACAGGAAGCAGGGTAGCCGGGATCTGAAAGCTTCCATGAAGGTGGCACTAACACCCTCCTGCAGAAACCCCACAATTAACTGCTAGTATATTTGACCGGCATCCCGGGAAAAACAGGCCCACATTACCTGCCCGCACTCTCCAATTCCGCTCACGGTTCCCGCCACGTAGCATTGGCATTCTGGGAAGATAAGAGAGCATCCTTGGACCAAGGTTACAAAAAGGACAGTTCGGGCTCTGGGAACAGGACACACCAGCAATCCTACAATCACTTTCTAGCATGCTTCAGCAGAACTCCACTTTGCACCAGTCAGGCCTAAAACTGAATTGCTTTCTGGGGTCAGCAGAACCCAACAGCCAGATCAATACCATCTGCCTACAAGGAGTACTGGTTTGTTCATGACCACTCATAAAAGACAAAAGATGCAACATCATGGGATTCTTACATGATTCTAATGTCAAGGTCATTATTGATAATGCTTACATGAAAATATACCCTATTAAAAGATATTCACTCCACTTAGCCGTCTTAAGCTTGGTGTTTCCAAGTTCCTATACTGGCTTCAATCTAAGCATAAAATGCAAATAAAATTAAACCGGGAAGTGTGGATTATAAAAACAAGGCGGAGAAACCATTTATCAAGCAGCTGCCTTCTCAAACATGATACATATGGAAACAGGATATAAATCCCTTGCTGAGATTTTGAAAATGACAGAAGTTCTGCCAAAAGTGGGGGGAAAAAAATCAAGACGTTTATACAGAATTTCAAACAAACTGAACAGATTAAATCAATAGCTCTTTTGTGAGTTTAGTCATTGAGGTAAAGAAAATCAAGAGGAAGTTACAATATAGTAAAATATTGTTTGCAGGAAACGTCACCTGAACATCCACTGGGGTTTTCTTTGGCCAGATTCCAATATAATGGTTTGCAGATGCTACAAGTAGGGCTTTCAACATGAAGCTTGCATCGGCAATGCCCCTTTAAAAGAAAATCAAACTAATGCTTGACATCTCAGAATTAAGAAGGTTTCCAAACACGTGTTCTGAACAAAGCTTGTCACAGAAATATATTTTGGTCACGAAATGTAAATTAAGTGTGTCCAGGCAGAATAAAAGTACTGGGTTGATTTCAACAGTCTGCTAATTGATTTTGTTTTATTATTTATTTATTTGTTACACACATAAACCATATACGTGGTTAAAGCAAAATTGGAAAATTCAGGAAAAGAAAAAAATTTTTAACGACTCATTTATAACGCTGTCTTTATTTGTTGATTCTGTTACAGCATGGACTATAAATCTTAACGGAAAATATCTGAATATTTAACATGCTGAGAGGTAGTAGAAAATTATGTTTATCTGCAAGTGTGTCTATAATATGCCAGAGTCACTGCCTTGCTTAAACATCGTGAAGCCCCATAGTGAAAAGGCAAAATGTCTCTCCCCTTTCCCTCCAGGGCCTGGAGTTCCAGCTTCTCCAAGCTCTGAGGCCAAGAAGACAGATCATTTCTAAAGTGCTTAGAAAATGAATCAGAATGCCATGGTATTGTGCTTGGCGTAATAGCAAATAAATTGCAATTACTTTGTACACAGCTTAATGAAATGTGTACTGGCCTCTGATTTTCTTAATTTTAATTATGTATGGCAGGCTTATGTGCAGGTTTCCAGGGTGGCAACACCCTCAGAGTAACGTTAGGACTCTGCAATTCAAAGTTTAAATAAACCGTATTCTTTTGTTTTGGGCAGAAAATCGCACTATCACATATGTACTTTGAAAAAGAGCAGGGGTCTCTTCAAGCCATTTGGCCTCAGGTCTTATTTTAATGTACTTTTAATTCCAGGAAGCTCCCAAATGTGTCGGTCTCAAATAAGTATCAGAACAATAGTTAGAATCGCAACCCTTTTACAATCCTCTACTTACCAAACTGGAGTCCAGGGTTCCGGCTGGGTCACAGACACTGCTGGAGCCTGTATGTGATTTAGAAGTGGTGTAAATGTCTGGGGTTTTAATGTTTGTTTGTCCCTTTGTTTTGATGTTTTGAGGGTTTTTTTGTTTTGTTTTTAAGTTTTACTTGTTTTTAAAACGGGTGCATCTACATTTGTATTTTTTGATAGATGGGTGGCAAGGACTTTGCATATAATTCAGAAAAAGACACCTTGAACAATCCTCATGGTCCTTAATCCCCAAATCACCCCTTTGGCCACCGAACAAGTCTCTTCCCTGCCTACTACTAAAAGTTCACTCCCAATTGATAACAAAGGAGACGGGGAAAGGAGTCTAGAATTTTGAACCTCGTTAGGGTTATCCAGAAGAGGGCAGTATTGTACCAAGAGATTTTTTAATTGTCCAATTAGATGTCACAGAATTTGTAAGTATATGTTTTAGTTAGTCAAGACAATTCTTTAACTATCACAGACCCCTTGTTCTCCACCTGTATTAAAATTATTTCTCAAATTAATTAATTTGCTTTCTTGCCTTAGTCAATAGAGTATTACAAACCCAATGTCATAATCTCTTTTCAACAAATTAGGGTCTTGCAGTGTCTCAGCATTACTATCACACGGCATTAAAAATGAAGAGGGAACTCCCTGGCGGTCCGGTGGTTAGGACTCGGCACTCTCACTGCCGAGGGCCTGGGTTCAATCACTGGTCGGGGAACTAACATCCCACAAGCTGTGAGGCCCAAAAAATAAATAAATAAAAAATAAAAATGAAGAGAGTTTGGGTAAGCCTGCTCTGAGCCTTTTTCAAATAATTTAAATAAACCCATAATATGATCTTGTTTTCTTACATGTTGCTCCCTAGGCTTTTTGCCTTTATTGTCTCCTCTCTTTGTTTCAACTTCCCCCTTGATGATATTCTCTCTCTGTCTCTTCCATTTTTTTCTTTTTACAAATTTATTTATTTATTTTTGGCTGAGTTAGGTCTTTGTTCCTGCACGCGGGTTTTCTCTAGTTGCGGCAAGTGGGGTCTACTCTTCGTTGCAGTGCACGGGCTTCTCACTGCAGTGGCTTCTCTTGTTGCGGAGCACAGGCTCTAGGCATGGAGGTTTCAGTAGTTGTGGCTCACAGGCTCTAGAGTGCAGGCTCAGTAGTTGTGGCGCACGGGCTTAGTTGCTCTGCGGCATGTGGGATCTTCCCGGACCTGGGCTCGAACCCCTGTCCTCTGCATTGGGAGGCAGATTCTTAACCACTGTGCCACCAGGGAAGCCCTCTGTCTCTTCCTTTTTTGATGCTCCCGAATTCTTCTGTAACAAGCCAACACAACCTTCCAGCTCCTTGTTGCTTTCCGACCTGGCCCCGCCCAGCCCTTGGCTCCTCCCCAAGCCGCCCAGTGGCTCCATCCAGCTCCAGGGAACTTGTCCCGGCTGACCAGCCCCTCTGTCCACTGCTCAGCACTTCCTTCCACTCCCGATCCCGGGGAGGTGAGGACACCCAGCCTGGGACAGCCTCCCTCTCCAGGGACCTCCAGGCCTTCTCCAAAGTGAGCAGTCCCCTCTGACTGCTGGCTACTGTTGCCACCGGCAAGAAAGCCTGATCTCTTGAGGATTCTGGTCAGCGAGGTTCTGGAGAATCAAGTTGGAGCTGCAGCCCTGTCTTCAGATGGTTCCGTGCCAGGCTCCAAGCGCCATCAGGAGCAGGAAGGGGTGTGAGAAAACCACAGTCTCCTGATGCAAGGTCTGGGTCAGCCTTTCACAAACACCCGCTTCTCAACAGAGAGAGGGTCTCTGAAAGCAGCAGTCAGGATCTACTTGCCCCTGGGGGCTGCACACTCCGGGGGCACAAGGACATTCCTGGGCATCTTTTTTTTTGCGGTACATGGGCCTCTCACTCTTGTGGCCTCTCCTGTTGCGGAGCACAGGCTCCGGACGCGCAGGCTCAGCGGCCATGGCTCACGGGCCTAGCCGCTCCACAGCATGTGGGATCTTCCCGGACCAGGGCATGAACCCGCGTCCCCTGCATCGGCAGGCAGACTCTCAACCACTGCGCCACCAGGGAAGCCCATCCTGGGCATCTTTGGTCTGTGCCCTGAGTCACTGAGCCCGGCACACTCTCATCTCTCGTATCATTGCAGGCATGAGGACCGACCCAGGACAGTGTTGCAATCCTTGGCTCACTCTTTCCAAACTGAAGAGACTCTGGTCCATCCCACTCCCCGGCCCCTCACACCTGGGCTGATGTGGGATGACACCATCCCCCAGGAGGCCAGTGGCAGGCAAGAGAGGGGAGCAGAACCCCAGCAAAGCCCTGCTCTGCCTGCCTGCAGGGGGACCTGTTAGAACACCTGCAGGAAATTACGGAGCAGACACATCGGTGCCGCCACCCAGGACCAGAGAGAAGCCACTTTGCCTTGGGAAGGGAGACAAGAATGCTCAGCTTAGCTAAAAGGGGTCACCTCTGCCACACTGCTACACAGAGAATTTACATGCAAATCAAGAAACACAAATTTATGGGGACTTCCCCAGTGGTGCAGTGGTTAAGCCTCCACGCTCCCAGTTCAGGGGGCCCAGGTTAGATCTCTGGTCAGGGAACTAAATCCCACATGCATGCCACAACTAAGAGTTCGTATGCCACAACTAAGAAGCCCGCGAGCCACAACTAAGACCCAGTGCAACCAAATAAATATTTTTTAAAAAAAAACGAAAAAGAAAAGAAGAAACACAAATTTATAGCACATGAAATAATTTTTAAAATTTTAGGAATAAGTCATTTTTAGATTTCTTTTAAGATGTATAACTGGTATACCCATTTTCAATGGACTCAAATTGGGGAGGAACCAGGCAGATTAGGGTCAAAAGTGTAGCAGTGACCAGTGGTGGGTCTGCAGGGGTCTGCAGGTTTCTTTGGGATGCTGCCCGCACATACTTCAGAGAGGAACCCGCCCTCCGGCATTCTGATGTCTTCCCTACCTTGGCAGTGGGGGAAATCAGAGGCGTCTGAGAGACACCTGTCACACCGTTGTCCTGTGATCCCCGGCTGACACTCGCACTGTCCAGTCACTGGGCTGCACAGCGTCTGGTAGGAGCCAAGGGCTGAACACTGGCAGGCTGGATGAAAAGACCTCAGTAAGACCCAGGGCAGGGGGGCACAGGACCCGGATAAGAGTATGGAGGTGGGGCCAGAAAGACCCAAGTGCAAGTTCCAGCGCCACGTCTCATCGGACATGGAACTTGAAACACGTCGCTCGATTGCTCTAAGCCTCAGTTTCCCCTTTCTTAAATAGGAATAATATTAGCATCTACTTGATAAGATTGTTGCCAGGATTAGATAAAGGTAATACTTGAAAGAGCTGGGTTCAATGCCTGGCTCTTACTGAGCAATCAATAAATGCTGGGGGTTTTCTGTTGTTAATTTCATACCGACCAAGATTGGCTGGTTGGGGATGAGGATTCGGGGGATGCTTCTTGCATTCAGTAACGGCGCTCATCAGAGGAAGACGCAGGGAACAGCTGACTGGGGACGTGAGTCCATAGAGAGGCCACATTAATTCTACATCCCACTGGGGATCAAATGCAAACCATTCCAGTCCAGATTGGCCTACAGTGATCCCCTCTCCTCAAACTTAGTTTCTCAAGGTGAGGTGTAACTGAATAATCATGAAAAAAGTGATGCAGGCAGGGTTGGGAATAGACAGGAAAAGCATCCCAGGTTCCCTTCATCCCCCTCAAGCAGGTGACTAAACACGTATGGATGGAGAGAAGAGATTCTGGACATTCCCCTCTCTACTCCTTCCTACTGGGTCAGGTTCCTACCGGTCCCTGCAGCTAACCTCCCACAAGGTGGCAGTTACTCAGCCTCACTCAGCACTCACTGCGAGGACCTGCTTCTGGGGAGAGGAGAGCGGTGGACATGGCCCACTATTTCCTGAGCTGGAGGGTTTCACACCTTAAGAACTGGAAGGGACTGGAGAGATTATCTCGTTGAATTCCAGGGTTACATAGTGAAGTTCAGAAGTTAAGTGAAAATGACTCTACTACCCAAAGCAATCTACAGATCCAATGCCATCCCTATCAAACTACCAATGGCATTTTTCACAGAACTAGAACAAATAATTTCACAATTTGTATGGAAACACAAAAGACCCCGAATAGCCAAAGCAATCTTGAGAACGAAAAACGGAGCTGGAGGAATCAGGCTCCCTGACTTCAGATTATACTACAAAGCTACAGTAATCAAGACAGTATGGTACTGGCACAAAAACAGAAAGATAGATCAATGGAACAGGATAGGAAGCCCAGAGATAAACCCACGCACATATGGTCACCTTATCTTTGGTAAAGCAGGCAGGAATGTACAGTGGAGAAAGGACAGCCTCTTCAATAAGTGGTGCTGGGAAAACTGGACAGGTACATGTAAAAGTATGAGATTAGATCACTCTCTAACACCATACACAAAAATAAGCTCAAAATGGATTAAAGACCTAAGTGTAAGGCCAGAAACTATCAAACTCTTAGAGGAAAACATAGGCAGAACACTCTATGACATAAACCACAGCAAGATCCTTTTTGACCCACTTCCTAGAGAAATGGAAATAAAAACAAAAATAAACAAATGGGACCTAATGGAACTTCAAAGCTTTTGCACAGCAAAGGAAACCATAAATAAGACCAAAAGACAACCCTCAGAATGGGAGACAATATTTGCAAATGAAGCAACTGACAAAGGATTAATCTCCAAAATGTATAAGTAGCTCATGCAGCTCAATAACAAAAAAACAAACAACCCAATCCAAAAATGGGCAGAAGACCTAAATAGATATTTCTCCAAAGAAGATATACAGATTGCCAACAAACACATGAAAGGATGCTCAACATCATTAATCATTAGAGAAATGCAAATCAAAACTACAATGAGATATCATCTCACACCAGTCAGAATGGCCATCATCAAAAAATCTAGAAACAATAAATGCTGGAGAGGGTGTGGAGAAAAGGGAACACTCTTGCACTGCTGGTGGGAATGTGAATTGGTACAGCCACTATGGAGAACAGTATGGAGGTTCCTTAAAAAACTACAAATAGAACTACCATATGACCCAGCAATCCCACTACTGGGCATATACCCTGAGAAAACCAAAATTCAAAAACAGTCATGTACCACAATGTTCACTGCAGCTCTATTTACAATAGCCAGGACATGGAAACAACCTAAGTGTCCATCATCGGATGAATGGATAAAGAAGATGTGGCACATATATACAATGGAATATTACTCAGCCATAAAAAGAAACGTAATTGAGCTATTTGTAATGAGGTGGATAGACCTAGAGTCTGTCATACAGAGTGAAGTAAGTCAGAAAGAGAAAGACAAATACTGTATGCTAACACATATATATGGAATTTAAGAAAAAAAATGTCATGAAGAACCCAGAGGTAAGACAGGAATAAAGACACAGACCTACTAGAGAATGGACTTGAGGATATGGGGAGCGGGAAGGGTAAGCTGTGACAGAGCGAGAGAGAGGCATGGACATATATACACTACCAAACGTAAGGTAGATAGCTAGTGGGAAGCAGCCGCATAGCACAGGGAGATCAGCTCGGTGCTTTGTGACCCCCTGGAGGGGTGGGATAGGGAGGGTGGGAGGGAGGGAGACGCAAGAAGAGATATGGGAACATATGTATATGTATAACTGATTCATTTTGTTATACAGCAAAAACTAACACACCATTGTAAAGCAATTATACTCCAATAAAGATGTAAAAAAAATTATATGTATTGTAGACATAAAAAAAAAAAAAGTTAAGTGACATGTCTGTCCAAGGTCACCAAATTAGCCTGTAGCAAAGGGCTTCAGTCTCCGGGGCAGACACATCCAGATTCAAGTAACAGCTCTGCCACTTAATAGCTGTGTGATCACGGGCACGTTGCTTAGCCTCTCCAAGCCTCAGTTTCCTCTTCTAGAAACGAGCTGATGACAGCACCCACCCCATGAGATCACTAGAGAGTCAGCAGCCATACAAGAAGGGCAGTGTGCGCAGTGCTTGCTCAGGGAGCACTCACTCTTGCTAACACTACTGTCGTGATCATCCGAGTCCCCCAGTGCTTGGGATGCGCTCTGTGCTGCACTAATGGGAATCAGTGGATTAGTATTCCTGACTTCCAAATTTATATTCGGTGTATGCAGTTTAAAAAAAAAAACCACTTAACAATACACACACACACACACACACACACACACACACACACACACACGACCTTGTTTGCAAGGTTTCAAAATTTCCACACTTGTTGAGGCCTTGGGAAAGAAAAGATGAGATAACGTGCCAATTCCAGTGATTTCTTTGCAGGCATCCTTTGGATCTGTAAAGGCCCACATCGTTAAGCCTTGGGGCACAGAGCTCCCACAGGGACGAGACCATGCCATTTTCGTTCTCTTTGACAGCGCTCGGCCTAGGCCCGTAAGCGGTGAGTTACTCTGATAGTGCTTTTCTGTGCTAATAACAGTGGTAGCGTTTACCCGAGTTGTCACTAGAATCACAAACTAAACTCACTGCTGGAAGGGAGTGTGGCTCGTTTTCTCATTTACAAGTTACCTGGGGCTTCAACGGGCTATGTGACTCGTTCTGAGAGGCCCAGTTAGGAAGTGGCAGGCCTAGGAGCATTTACCATCCTTCCGCCCTCCTATGTTACATGCATCCATCCAGCAGACCTTGATTGAAGCTCTATTGTGTTCTACGGCCCCGTGACCAGGTGTCAGGGTGGAGGCAAATATGAGAAACACCCATTCCCTGACCACATCGAGCTAGAACTCCAGGAGAGGGGCTAGAGCATTACTGACATGGTGCCGAGAAACTAAACATAAGACAGAGGAAGAAACGGGCCGAGTGCCACTCAACCAGCTCTTGGCAGGCAGCAGGACAAGGACTCAGCTGTTCTGCCGTCTAGGTCAGCATTCCTTCATGGCCCCATGTTCCCTGCAGGCCTGTCTGCAGAGATCAAGTCCCTCCCCGGGGTCAGATTACTGAGGAAACGTTCTTGGGCCTTGTGATGGTTAATGTTTTCATGTCAGCTAGGCTATAGGGCTCAGTTGTTTGCACAACACCAGTCCAGATGCTGCTGTAAAGGCGTTCTGTTAGACGGGACAAACATTTAAATCAGCTGACCTTGAGTAAAGCAGGTTACTCTCCACGAAGTGGGTGGGCCTCATCCCATCAGTTGCAGACCTGAACGAGAAAAGCGGGAGGTCCCAGAGGAAGAAGAAATTCCGCCTCCAGAAGGCCTGTGGGCTCCAGTTGCGGCATCAGCTCCTTCCTCGTCCCCAGCCTGCTGCCCTGCAGACTTCAGCCTTGTCCGCCCCGCAATCCGGGAGCCGAGTCCTTAAAATAAATCTATCTGTCTATCCCCACATCTATCTATCTACACAGACACATATCCTGTGGGTTCTGTTCCTCTGGAGAACCCTAACACAGGTTCTTTCTGCTATTCTTCCTTTAAGGAAAGTGAAGGCAGAGAGGAGACACTCGTGCAGGCAGTCGGGGTAGCCGCAGCAGGAGCCTGGAGCACAGAGGCGGCAGCTCCAGCCAGCATCACGTGGGTGACACCGACCCTGACTCCCAGGGCCAAAGGGGTTTGTCCAGGGAGCCCCAGGAGACGGAGTTACACTTCAGAAGTGAAAACAAAGATGCAGCCTTAAACGCAGGTACGTTATTTTAAATCCTGAATGCCTCAGTCTGGCATCACACTTTGCATTTCAATCCAACTATCAGTGAGAGTCGCCAGACCTCAAACCCGAACCCCAACGTTGGCGGCCTTTTCTCACTCTTGGAAATACTATAAGCCTTTGTGAATAGTTTAATTCTGCTCTTTGTTTTGAGCCAGGTTCTTCGGAGTTTCTGGAGTATTTTCTTCTCGTCTGCTCCTCACTGTGCTTTTACTCTAAGACACTTTTATTCCCAAAGAGTATTAAAAAAAAAAAAAAGATAATAAATGTCCAGGGAATCAGGGAGCTTGTCTGCTGTGCTCCCCCCAAATCTTTCAGCATCAAGCACAGCCCTGGTCCCTAGTACGTGCCGAACAGATGTTTGTTAAATGAAGGCATAAGAGCTATTGAAATGCTCTTCCAGGTCCAGCCCTGTAGTTCTACAGATGTGCATTCTCTCCTCAACCCCTGCAGCGCTGCTGTGAGAGGTATTGCTCTGAGGGATGCCAGCTTCTTCCCCTGCAGTGAATAAGCTCACAGAGTGAGGCGACAGTACTAGACAACACAGAAATTGCAAGGGAAACAGAGCTCCTTATTGTTTCAGGGGTGTTCTCGTCGCGCGCGATGTTAGAGCTTTTCCTTCTGTTGGAAAAGCAGGCTGGCGCCTTCTCTGGAGCTCTTCACTCACAGCCGCAAAGCCAACATTTCAGTTCCACGATACTTAGCACCCTCCACTTCTCTGGCTAACTGGGCTGAGAGCAGATCAGATCTACAGAAAATCCCAAGGCTTCTTCCAATCACCTCAATGCTCTCCTAGACACACGCTGAATTACAAAGCAAAGGGCCAGTTCAAAGCAAAATTGCACAGAACTTGGCCCAGCCCTATGGATTTTGTTTTCCCCCTTGGAAAGGCCGGGAGGGCTCTCCCGGGAGCATCCCAGGTCAGAAACTTTCCCCTGCTGTGTCTTCTGCCATCTGCCGGTGCATGTGGCTTCTTCCCGGGGCCAGTTTGTCGGATTCAAGAGAATATGCTGACACGCAGAAGGAGGTTAATCTTGCACTGGCAACATACGTTGCCAGGACTTTTCTAAGGAAAAGTCTGCAACTACAACCCAGAGACTAGAGCAAACTCCAATGGGGACAGTTCGGGCCCTGGGCCACTGCGGTTTGGGGGCAGCTGCACGTTGAGTGCCTTCAGTGCCAAGTCATGGGAGGGCCGCTGTCTCCACACTCCCACCCTCCTGGCCTCTGTTCTAAGTGCTGACTAGTTGCGACTTAGCAAAAAAAAAAAAAAAGGGGGGGAGGAGGAAGGAAAGAAGAGGAAGAGAAAGATGAAGGATAGGAAGGCAGGAATGACGACGGACAGGACGGAGAGGAGGAAAAGGGAACAGTAAACCCCCAAAGGACCAAGCTTCCAGAGAGTCGCGGCGTGTTTTGTGGTTGCACATAAAGAGCTGAGTCAGACGTCAACACAAACGTAAAACTGAAATACACAGAGACAATTCTCTATGTGGCCTCACATCTACGATTTAACTTTCAGCTACAAGAAAGAAAACTGCAGGGCACTTGAGTGAGTCAAAAATAAACTGAGGGCTTCCCTGGTGGCGCAGTGGTTGAGAGTCCGCCTGCCGATGCAGGGGACACGGGTTCGTGCCCCGGTCCGGGAGGATCCCACATGCCGCGGAGCGGCTGGGCCCGTGAGCCATGGCCGCTGGGCCTGTGCGTCCGGAGCCTGTGCTCCGCAATGGGAGAGGCCACAACATTGAGAGGCCCGGTACCAAAAAAAAAAAAAAAAAAAAAAAAAAAAACTGAGAAGGAGATGGCCTTGTGCTTAAAGTCTGGAGTAAATTAAGTTAATGCAAAACATAAACGCTGGACTGCAGTTGGCAAGCGCAATTGAGAAGGGTTTTAGACTTCTTTTTAAGAAGACTTTTAAAATTTTTAAAGCAATATAGAACAAAGCCACACACACATTTTTTGGCTGGAATATACCAGACCATCTGATGTAGCATTTGGGGCCACACTGGTTTGATTCTAAAATTCCAGGGGCCAAGCAATCAAGTTCATCTAAGAAAGATCACAAAATACTGGGTCAGACCTTGATGCTAGACCAGATTCAGATTTCAGCATGTCTGGGCTTCAGCCACTGGCTTCAACGCTGCCCCCGAGGAAAAAATTTAAAAGATCACAAAAGCTGTTAGAAAAAGCAAGCACTAGAGAAGGGAGACCATCGCTGACAGAATGTAGGAGCGTCCCAAACGCTTCCAGAGCCTAATGGTTCAAATCTGGAAGAACAAACTTCAGGGCACACCTCTACACCCCGCCGGGAATGAGGCTGCCCTGAACCTTCTCCTCCTGCTTTTGTCCGACAGACCTCGTTTTCACTACTCTTAACCTTGCCTGCTCCCCACATAAGTCCCTCTAGACTTGGCCCCTAGTGGACCCTGAGGTGGAAGGCCTCCATCCCGTCTCCCTCCTGCGAGTTCTCCTTCATTTGGTCAATGAGAGATTCAGTGCCTCCAGCTTAAAATAGAAATGTAAGCACCCCCAACTCGTGCTCCAAAGCTTCATTATTTGGGACCTCTTTCAACAGAAACAATATATGTACAAGGACAAGGTGACCACACCAGACCATAGCGCCAGCTCAGCACTGAATCTGCCTCTAGTATGATTCATACAACTCCAACATAAGCATCACCTGTACTGAGGTTTCCACAGGAAATGCGCTGGGCGTTCCAAATTCTAACACAGAACTTCTCTGGTTGAACTCAAGGCAGGGAAACAAAAGATACCCCTTCCTTTCCGTACCCTTCCACCTGCCAGGTGACCTAAATCTCTGGGCAGGGACTGCCGAGAGCTTCTGTGGCCCGAGAGGCAGAGGTTGAGAAGTGGGGCAGAGGATAGAGGTCCAGGACATGTCAGGGGATGAGGAGGAAAAAGAAGGGCTTGGGATATGGCACACAGGCATCTATGCAGACAGGGAGATCAACCAGGATTGAGGCTACAGGCTCTTAAAATGATGTAGAGGGAAGTATGAGGCAGAGAAAGGAGGGTTAAAGGAACAGCAGCTACCGTACAGGTGAGCGCTTCCCGGGCTCTGAGAATTTTACACATCAGTACACACGTAACCCACACAACGTGTCACAGGGCGGGCGCTATTACCAGGAAACTGAGGAACAGAGGGGGTAAGAACTTGCTCAAGTTGATAGCTAGTGCGAACCTGGTTCTTCGCCACTTTGTCTCCTGCTTCGGGGAGGGACCTTCCCGCTCCTGCCCCACTTCCCAGCTCCTTAGCGTGGCCGCCCTCATGGGTGACGTGCCTCCGCGCCGATGCTACCCGCCTCCTGTGCTCAGAGGCTGGAAGCTAGAAACAGCACTTCCCAGATTCTCCTGGCGCTGGGCTCTGGGTGCCAATCGGGTTTTGCAAATAACTACTTGAATAAGATTAGAAAGGCTGAGCATTTCTGCTGCTGTGCCCTGGCTGGCTTCCTGGGGGCCCTGGATGGCCATGGAGGCAGAAGGACCGCGGTCCCCCTGTCCCTGAGCTGCATCGCAGGAGTCTGGGCTTGACACAAGGAGCCTCCTTGGAAGCCCAGCCTGGAGCCTAACTGAGTCGGTCAGCACCTAATAACCCACAGCAAGTCCCTGCTGGGTTTAGTTCCGGCCCTGAGCCCTGACTGATCACCTTCCCTTCTTCTCTCCCCTCGTTTTCCCTATGACCTTAGCCACCGAGGAGAACAATGGCAGGCAATGGGAAGGAGGCGGAGGAGAAGAACGGGGGCAAATTCATTCATTCATTTGCCGGTCACCCAACATTTACCGCACACCCATCATGCTCTAGGGACTGGCCAGACTCCTCCCCTTCCCCTCCGGCGCCTTCAGTGACTCTTACTAGGATGCGGGACTAAGAGGCGAACCAAGTCTGTGGCTCTGTGTGTGCCATTCCCTCGCCCGGAACACCCTGCTCCCTGCCCTTGTCTCCTTGGCGGTTTCCTCAACACTATCCAGGTACCACTTCCTGCCCAGAGCCTGCATTTGTACCCAGGTGCTGACTCCAGAGCCCATGGGCTCGACCACCTGGGAGGAGGAAGAGTAAGGCTGAAAAGACAAAGGAGGGGAGGTGACATGGCCCAGACCTGAGGACAGTCACACGTAACATATATATATAGACCAGGGGCTCATTTATTAAACAATAGGCCTCACAGCTCTGCCAAAAGGAGCCTCTGCATTTCCTCAGGGGGAAACTTACCTCGGGGGACTGACGATCACTACGTACGTGTGGCCCACTTACCTTGGCAAACAGGGAAGGAGTAGAAACCCCAGCGGCAGGCATCGCACCGAGCGCCCCCCACCCCGGGGCGGCACAGACACCGCCCGTGGGCATCACATATTTCGGGGAGAACTCCTGCCAGGTTACAGTCACAGCCTGCGAAGGGGAAGAGATGTTCAGAGGGGTCTCCATCCTCCATCCCTTCACCCACAGCTTCTGAGTAATCTATGGTTTACATACAGTCCTAACCCAGAAGACTGCATGTTAAGGGGAGTAAAACATCTCTCCTGGAAAGATCAGAGATACCATTCAGAAACATCCAGGGCAGGCACTGGTTTGCAAAGTACCTACAATCTTCTAGCATCTACCCCCATGGGAACAATTGTTTTTCCCCAAACTGAGCCTTGTTTAGTAAAACTTCAACTTCATAGATTCCCATCGAATGATAATCTTGAATTAAACATATTCCTACCTCCATTTCTCAGAAGAAAAGAGAGGAACATACATTTAGCCCTAATAAGTGCCAGACGTGGCTTTGGGGGACCTCACTTGGCTTGTCTCAATCCTCCAGGCATGAGCCCTTCCCAGCAGGCAGGCTGCTTCCAGTCCTACCTCAGCACCTCTGCTCTGGCCGGCAGGTAACACCCCTCCCCTGGTTCCCTCTCAACCTTCAGGTCTCGGTCAGGAAGGCCTTCCCCACCCAGTCTGTACCAGCAGCTCCCCCTTCCCTCTCCCACTCTCTATTTAGCTGTGTTTGTCTTTCACACTTTAATTATTGAAATCACTTATTGGCCTCATGACTGACTTTGACCAGTGGAATGAGAGGAAAGTGCTGTTGTGGGATTTCAGAGCCCAGGTCACAACAGGCTTTGTGGTTTCCATGTTCACCCTCTGGGAACCCTGAGACCACCAGGGAGGTACCCTGTCTGACCTCATCGAGGATAAAAGGCCACATGGAGAGAGACACCGAGCCCCAGCAGACCCTCCAGCAAGTCCGGCAGAAAGACTGCCCAGCCAAGCCACAGGATTGCGAGAAATAACCCTTATTGTTTTAAGCCACTAAATTTTGGGGTGATTTATTACATAGCAATAGAAGAACGAAACACCTTTCAAACTGAAAACTTAGGGAGAGCTCACCTCAGGACTCCCGCTGCCATGTACAGTATGTCTCAATCAATAAATATTTCCCAAGAAGACAGGGCTCTTGCTTGACTTTATTATGGATGGATTAAATAGTGAGGTCAAGCAAAAGCCCGCAAGATACGTAAGCATTTGATAGTTGAGGAAAAAGATGCTCTGAAAGGTTTTTTTTAATAGATCTTTTTTTTTTTTTTTTTTTTTGCCGTACGCGGGCCTCTCACTGCTGTGGCCTCTCCCGTTGCGGAGCACAGGCTCCAAACGCGCAGGCTCAGTGGCCATGGCTCACGGGCCCAGCCACTCCGCGGCACGTGGGATCTTCCTGGACCGGGGCATGAACCCCGTGTCCCCTGCATCGGCAGGCGGACTCTCAACCACTGCGCCACCAGGGAAGCCCTTTAATAGATCTTTATTGGAGTATAATTGCTTCACAATACTGTGTTAGTTTCTGTTGTACAACCAAGTGAATCAGCCATATGCATACATATATCCCCATATCCCCTCCCTCATGAGCCTCCCTCCCACCCTCCCTATCCCACCCCTCTAGGTTGTGGCAAAGCACCAAGATGATCTCCCTGTGCTATGCAGCTGCTTCCCACTAGCTATTTTACATTTGGTAGTGTATATAGGTCTGTGCTACTCCCACTCGCCCCAGCTTCCCCCTCTCCCCACCCTGTGTCCTCAAGTCCATTCTCTATGGCTACATCTTTATTCCTGCCCTGCCACTAGGTTCATCAGTACCATTTTTTTTTTAAGATCCCATATATGTGCGTTAGCATACGGTATTTGTTTTTCTCTTTCTGACTTACTTCACTCTGTATGACAGACTCTAGGTCCATCCACCTCACTACAAATAACTCAATTTCGTTTCTTTTTATGGCTGAGTAATATTCCATTGTATATATGTGCCACATCTTCTTTCTCCATTCATGTGTCGATGGACATTTAGGTTATTAGAAAGGTTAATTAAGTTGCGCAAGGTCACACAGCCCGAGGAGCTAAGTAGGGCTTTGAACCCAGGTCTGTCTGATTCTAAAGCCCATGCCCTTTCTATGATGCCAAGAATACAAGCTGATAACTGATTTTAAAAGCTGTGTTCAAGGTATGTTCCAGATTAGTGTATGTATTCAAACCATTCTCATATTTAAAACATCTACATTTCTATCAAGAACATTAGCATCAGTGGGAAGCAGCCGCGTAGCACAGGGAGATCAGCTTGGTGCTTTGCGACGACCTAGAGGGGTGGGATAGGGAGGGTGGGAGGGAGGCTCATGAGGGAGGGGATATGGGGATATACGTATACATATAGCTGACTCACTTTGTTGTACAGCAGAAACTAACACAACATTGTAAAGCAATTATACTTAGTAAAGATTTAAAAAAACCAAGAACACTAGCATCTAAACCTGCAACATGGTCCCTTGAGGAAGATCCTGAAAAACTCAAAGATTTGACTGAGTTCCCCCTACTTCTCAAGGAAGGGAAGTCTCATGCATTTCAGAAGGGTTTTCTACAAGGGTTAGAGTAATAGATAATCTGAAAAGTTAGCTAAATCCCACACCCTCCCTTTGCCCTTTTTCAGGTAAAAGGTTAGTAACAAAGTTGTGGAATTATTTTTTTGCAATAATTAAGAAAAAAAAGATCAGGGTATATCAGAGCAACTTTACAGTCTTTGCATAATCTCTAACTTGTTTATACTTCAACAGTCACCTAACTTGACAAGAAGGGCACTGGATGTGTCCAAGGGCATATTCATCACAAGAGAAGCCTTGGAACCCAGGCTGGCACGAGCACCGCCCTGACTGTCCATCACAGCAGCTGTCCATCACAGCAGCTGTCCATCACAGCAGCTGTCCATCACAGCTGCCATACAAGGTCCCAATGCCAGGGCCCCACAGGCTGAGAACACCACAGGGAAATGCAAAGGTTTGCTGTCAATTACAGTCTTGGCATTAGACCAGGCATTGGAATTCAGTAAGAAACTTGAACTTTACAAAGGCATTGCAGTCCAAGGAATCCCGGTTTACAACCACTTGTAAAGAGAAAGGAAGCATCTAGTGCCTGTGCATTTCTAAATTTCTGTTTCTGAAATTCACTTTTTAACTTAGGCATGGTTTCCACAGTGTAGTGGTTACCACGTTCACCTGACCCTTAACTTACCTGGCAAGTACTCCTACACGGTGCAGGAGGCAGAAACCTCTAAGGTCCCTCACTTCTCCCCGACCCTCACCTCCCACACATCCTCACCAGGCCGTAGTGCTTATATCTCAGGAAAGCGCCCGCAATCCTCCTCTCCTTCCAGACTTCCAGAGGACCTCCAGGTCCTCATCCTCGTTTGCCTGGATTATTTCAAGAGCCTCCTGACAAGGCTGTCTGCTTCCTGTCTTCTTCCAACCCACTCTCCACACTGGTGTCAGGAGTGATCTTTCTAGAACGCCAACCTTTGCATATCAATTTCTAGAGTAACCCCTCAACGGTGACCCAATGCCTTCAGTACCCAATCCAAAGTCCTCGACATGTGTGACACAGCAGACCCTTCAAAACCTTCAGGCTGCCAGAGCCCGTGCGGCACCTCTATGCAAACTAGAAAAAGGTGTCTCTTCCTCGAGATGCCTTCCTGTCACTTGCTGTAAAATCGTCACCATATATATACAGGTCTGCCACATCCTCAATGCCCCCTCCTCCTGGTCCCAGGAAGCCCTTCTAGAACCTCTGCCTTTTCCCTTCCTCCTTTCCTTCCCTCCTCCTTCCACTGTTCCTTCCATCCTTCCTTCTCTCCTTCTCTCCTTCCCACCTGCCTTCCCTCCCTCCCTTCTGTAAAGAGCTGTAAAGATGCCCCTTGTGTTTGCTCCCATGGCTCCGTGTTCTTGCCCTGTCATAGCATCAACTCCTGCTGTTCTAACTGCTTGTCTGTGTGTCTCCCACAGGCCTGGGGGCTTCCAGGGAGCAGGGACCGTGAGAGGCAGCTGCCTTGGCCATGCCTAGTATAGAGGAGGCACTTAATAGGAGTTTAATGAATGAAGAATATGCTAACTATTCAAGACGACAATTCTCTTGGGTAAACGCCACACCATTCCTTGAGTTTTATTTTATTGGCACAGAGCTGCCAAACCGAGATAACAGAATTCACCCGTTCACCTCTAAGCTGTATCTGGCTTGTCTCCACGCCAGCAATGAATGCCCCACCCTGCCAGCCAGGTGAGATGCCCAGCCTGGGGAGAGACAGCAGGAAGGCATGCCCTAGTGGCGGTCGCCCCACCTCTCAGAGTTCTCATCATTAGCGCGTGCCCCGGCCCCGATCCCACTGACGCAATACTTCGGCAATGGCAAGTAGCTCCTTACAAAGTGATGGGGGATCAAAACCTTCTCATGGTATTTGTCAAGAAACCTCTGGGCAGCCATGTCTTCAGGCCAAATGCGCTGCTTTACAAAATCATCCCAAGACTGTATCAATCTCCTAAGGTAAGCACCTGGAGTCTTCCTGCAGCTGTTGATTTTGCCTGTCACCACTCTTTGTTTGAATTTGGAGGAATAAAACTGTGCCCATGCCCGGAGGCCAGTGTCCCCCTAGAGTGAATGTTTTGTGTATCCTGTCATTTTCAAAAAGAGCCCTTGAAGATGTGTCTACTAAACGTTGACCTCCTAACAATAAATGTTAAGTGGTTATAAATGATCACTTGGACCCAGAAAATCCAAATAATATCCAGTCATGAAACATAACGAAAAACCTAAAAACATTCTGATCTGCAAAATTGTTCTGTCCTTTTGCTTCACGTCCCCTTTGGTTCAAGTGTCTGGAATTGAGCCTATGGATTTTCTAAAATTCTCAATTGGGGCTGCACACTGGAATCTCCTGGTAAAACATTGCCCTGGCTGTGGAATCCCTGGTAAATCATTGCCTGGCTGTGGAATCCCAAACTCAGAGATGCTGATATAATCCCAGGATCTATAAACTATGGCCTGAGGGCCAGACCCATCCTTGTTTTAGTAAACAAAGTTATATTGGAACACAGCCAAGCTCAATCATTTATTATACATACTGTCTATGATTCTTTTCATGTTACTATAGCAGATTTGAGTACTCACAACTTTGCCTACAAAGATGAAAATATTTACTATCTTTATCCTTACAGGAAAGTCTGCCAACCACTAAATAGGAATTTCTACTAACTCGAGCAGTTGTTCTTAACAACAGACATATGACAGAATCATCTGGAAAACCTGTGCAAAATGCCAGCCTGCACTTCACCCCTGGAAATCTAGATTTAAGATCTGGGGGTGATATATGCCATCTACAAGAGACCCACTTCAGACCTAGGGACACATACAGACTGAAAGTGAGTGTATGGAAAAAGATATTCCATGCAAATGGAAATCAAGAGAAAGCTGGAGTAGCAATTCTCATATCAGACAAAATAGACTTTAAAATAAAGACTATTACAAGAGACAAAGAAGGACACTACATAATGATCAAGGAATCAATCCAAGAAGAAGATATAACAGTTGTAAATATTTATGTACCCAACATAGGAGCACCTCAATACATATGGTTAACAGCCATAATAGGGGAAATCGACTTTAACACCCCACTTTCACCAATGGACAGATCATCCAAAATGAAAATAAATAAGGAAACACAAGCTTTAAATGACACATTAGACAAGATGGATTTACTTGATATTTATAGGACGTTCCATCCAAAACCAACAGAATAGGGCTTCCCTGGTGGCGCAGTGGTTAAGAATCTGCCTGCAAATGCAGGGGACATGGGTTCGAGCCCTGGTCCGGGAAGATCCCACATGCTGCGGAGCAACTAAGCCCACGTGCCACAACTACTGAGTCTGCACTCTAGAGCCTGTGAGCCACAACTACTGAGCCCGCGTGCCAAAACTACTGAAGCCTGTGTGCTCTAGGGCCCGTGTGCCACAACTACTGAGCCCGCATGCTGCAACTACTGAAGCCCATGCGCCTAGAGCCCATGCTCCGCAACAAGAGAAGCCACCGCAGTGAGAAGCCCACGCACCACAACAAAGAGTAGCCCCCACTCGCTGTGACTAGAGAAAGCCTGCACACAGCAACGAAGACCCAATGCAGCCAAAAATAAATAAGATAAATAAATTTATAAACAAAACAAAACAAAACAACAGAATACACTTTCTTCTCCAGTGCTCATGGAACATTCTCCAGGATGGATCATATCTTGGGTCACAAATCAAGCCCTGGTAAATTTAAGAAAATGGAAATCGCATCAAATATCTTTCCCGACCACAACGCTATGAGACTAGATATCAATTACAGGAAAAAACTGTAAAAAATACAAACACATGGAGGCTAAACAATACACTACTAAATAACCAAGAGATCACTGAAGAAATCAAAGAGGAAATCAAAAAATACCTAGAAACAAATGACAATGAAAACACGGTGACCCAAAACCTATGGGATGCAGCAAAAGTAGTTCTAAGAGGGAAGGTTATAGCAATACAATCCTACCTCATGAAACAAGAAAAATCTCAAATAAACAACATAACCTTACACCTAAAGCAATTAGAGAAAGAAGAACAAAAAAACCCTATAGTTAGCAGAAGGAAAGAAATCATAAAGATCAGATCAGAAATAAATGAAAAAGAAATGAAGGAAACAATAGCAAAGATCAAAAAAACTAAAAGATGGTTCTTTGAGAAGATAAACAAAATAGATAAACCACTAGCCAGACTCATCAAGAAAAAAAGGGAGAAGACTCAAATCAATAGAATTAGAAATGAAAAAGGAGAAGTAACAACTGACAACTGCAGAAATACAAAGGATCATGAGAGAGTACTACAAGCAACTATATGCCAATGAAATGGACAACCTGGAAGGAATGGACAAATTCTTAGAAAAGTACAACCTTCCAAGACTGAACCAGGAAGAAATAGGAAATATAAACAGACCAATCACAAGCACTGAAATTGAAACTGTGATTAAAAATCTTCCAACAAAGAAAAGCCCAGGACCAGATGGCTTCACAGGCTAATTCTATCAAACATTTAGAGAAGAGCTAACCCCTATCCTTCTCAAACTCTTCCAAAATATAGCAGAGGGAGGAACACTCCCAAACTCATTCTACAAACTACCATCCCCCTGACATCAAAACCAGACAAAGATGTAACAAAAAAAAGAAAACTACAGGCCAATATCACTGATGAACATAGATGCAAAAGTCCTCAACAAAATACTAGCAAACAGAATCCATCATCACATTAAAAGGATCATAGACCATGATCAAGTGGGATTTATCCCAGGAACGCAAGGATTCTTCCATACACACAAATCAATCAATGTGACACACATTAACAAACTGAAGAATAAAAACCATATGATCTTCTCAATAGACACAGAAAAAGCT
Organism: Lagenorhynchus albirostris; assembly: GCF_949774975.1. Taxonomy (NCBI): domain Eukaryota; kingdom Metazoa; phylum Chordata; class Mammalia; order Artiodactyla; family Delphinidae; genus Lagenorhynchus; species Lagenorhynchus albirostris. Next base: position 48,576,079 of record NC_083108.1, read on the forward strand.
TTTGACAAAATTCAACACCCATTTATGATAAAAACTCTCCAGAAAGTAGGCATAGAGAGAACCTACCTCAACATAATAAAGGCCATATATGACAAACACACAGCCAACATCGTTCTCAATGGTAAAAAAACTGAAACCATCTCCTCTAAGATCAGGAACAAGACAAGCTTGCCCACTCTCACCAATACTATTCAACATAGTTTTGGAAGTTTTAGCCATGGCAATAAGAGAAGAAAAAGAAATAAATGGAATCCAAATCTTCTTTTCCAAATGGAAAAGAAGTAAAACTGTCACTGCTTGCAGATAACATGATAGTATACAAGAGAATCCTAAAGATGCTACCAGAAAACTACTAGAGCCAATCAATGAATTTGGTAAAGTAACAGATACAAAATTAATGCACAGAAATCTCTTGCACTGTACACTGTACACTAACGACGAAAAATCTGAAAGAGAAATTAAGGAAACACTCCCATTTACCATTGCAACAAAAAGAATAAAATATCTAGGAATAAACCCACCTAAGGAGACAAAAGACCTGTATGCAGAAAACTATAAGACACTGATGAAAGAAATTAAAGATGATACAAACAGATGGAGAGATATACCATGTTCTTGGATTGGAAGAATCAACATTGTGGAAATGACTATACTACCCAAAACAATCTACAGATTCAATTCAATCCCTATCAAACTACCAACGGCATTTTTCACAGAACTAGAACAAAAAATTTCACAATTTGTATGGAAACACAAAAGACCCCGAATAGCCAAAGCAATCTTGAGAAAGAAAAATGGAGCTGGAGGAATCAGGCTTCCTGACTTCAGACTATACTACAAAGCTACAGCAATCAAGACATCATGGTACTGGCACAGAAACAGAAATATAGATCAATGGAACAGGATAGAAAGGCCAGAGATAAACCCACACACCTATGGTCACCTTATCTTTGGTAAAGGAGGCAAGAATATACAATGGAGAAAAGACAGCCTCTACAGTAAGTGGTACTGAGAAAACTGGACAGCTACATGTAAAAGAATGAAATTAGAACACTTCCTAACACCATACACAAAAATAAACTCAGAATGGATTAAAGACCTAAATGTAAGACCAGACACTATAAAACCCTTAGAGGAAAACATAGGCAGAACACTCTATGACATAAATCACAGCAAGATCCTTTTTGACCCACCTCCTAGAGAAATGGAAGTAAAAACAAAAATAAACAAATGGGACCTAATGGAACTTCAAAGCTTTTGCACAGCAAAGGAAACCATAAACAATATGAAAAGGCAACCCTCAGAATGGGAGAAAATATTTGCAAATGAAGCAACTGACAAAGGATTAATCTCCAAAATTTATAAGCAGCTCATGCAGCTCAATAACAAAAAAACAAACAACCCAATCCAAAAATGGGCAGAAGACCTAAATAGACATTTCTCCAAAGAAGATATACAGGCTGCCAACAAACACATGAAAGAATGCTCAACATCATTAATCATTAGAGAAATGCAAATCAAAACCACAATGAGGTATCACCTCACACTGGTCAGAATGGCCATCATCAAAAAATCTACAAACAGTAAATGCTGGAGGGGGTGTGGAGAAAAGGGAACCCTCTTGCACCGTTGGTGGGAATGTAAATTGATACAGCCACTATGGAGAACAGTATGGAGGGTCCTTAAAAAACTAAAAATAGAACTACCATATGACCCAGCAATCTCACTACTAGGCATATACCCTGAGAAAACCATAATTCAAAAAGAGTCATGAACCACAATGTTCATTGCAGCTCTATTTACAATAGCTAGGACATGGAAGCAACCTAAGTGTCCATCAACAGATGAATGGATAAAGAAGATGTGGCACATATATACAATGGAATATTACTCAGCCATAAAGGAAACGAAATTGAGTTATTTGTAGTGAGGTGGATGGACCTAGAGTCTGTCATATAGAGTGAAGTAAGTCAGAAAGAGACAAACAAATACCATATGCTAACACATATATATGGAATCTAAAAAAAAATAAGTTTCTGTTGAACCTAGGGGCAGGACAGGAATAAAGATGCAGACATAGAGAATGAACTTGAGGACACAAGGAGAGGGACTGGTAAGCTGGGACTAAGTGAGAGAGTAGCATTGACATATATACACTACCAAAGGTAAAATAGATAGCTAAGTGGGAAGCAGCTGCATAGCACAGGGAGGTCAGTTCGGTGTTTTGTGACCACCTAGAGGGGTAGGATAGGGAGGGTGGGAGGGAGACGCAAGAGGGAGCAGAGATGGGGATATATGTATACATATAGCTGATTCACTTTGTTATACAGCAGAAACTAACACAACACTGGAAACCAATTATACTCCACTAAAGATGTTAAAAAAAATGAAAAAAAAAAAAGAACGAACTATGCTACATGTGCTTTGAGTATGCAAAGATTCACTCCAAAAATAGCCTCTCAGAGTTTGTGTAGCTGACCTCAGACCCAACTAACCTATAAGAATGCAAGAGGCTTCCCTGGTGGTGCAGTGGTTGAGGGTCCGCCTGCCAATGCAGGGGACGCGGGTTCGTGCCCCGGTCCGGGAGGATCCCACATGCCGCGTTGCGGCTGGGCCCGCGAGCCATGGCCGCTGAGCCTGCGCATTCGGAGCCTGTGCTCCGCAACGGGAGAGGCCACAACAGTGAGAGGCCCGCGTACCGCAAAAAAAAAAAAAAAAAATGCAAGAACATTTATTTTAGCTAAATAGTTAGATATTTGCCTAGTAAAAACTTTTAGGATAATTAGAAAATTATACTACTGTTTTTAGAAAAAAGCATCACTATTATTAACATAACATGGAATTGGTACGTGCAGAAACTAAAAAAAAAGTAAAAGAAAAAAAGAACACTGGAACTTCAATGGAACAAATACATACGAAATTTATAAAGAAACTTTAGGAAATTATATGTATATATGGAAAACTTTAAATAAGATATTTGGGGGAAAAAAAAGTTCTGGGGGTGAAACTCAGGAATTTATACTCTGTAAAAGCATGGGGTTCTAAAACATAGCCCTGTTTAAGAACCACTATATCAGAAGACATGAAAGCATTAATGAGCCTTAATGAAATAAAATTCTCTGGGGTGGGAGGGACTTGGTATTATCCAGTGCTGTGTGTCTCCTGGCAGTTGAGATGTCTGTGCTTCTAATGTTCACTGCCAGAAGTTCGGCCCCAAATTGGGTGTTTTTAAAATGCATTAGTGGAAACCAAATTGAAGTGGGTATCTGTGCCTTCCAATGCCCAACTAAATCTAATTGCGCTAATTGAAACTTCTTTTCTCGAGGCTGTGTTCTGAGGCTTCTCTAATATTTTGTAATAGACGTCTGAACTTCCCTTCAAGTTCAGTTAAATTTCTTTCCCTGAAGTCACCACCAATCTAGTTGGGGAGAAAAAAGAATGGGATAACAAAGGGAAACAGACCAGAAATGAAAGATCTAAAACACGTTTGTGGAAGGAAACCAGAGATGTGTGTCATAATCCAGGCTCAAAAGCTGAGTCCCATTCTAGTCAAATGACAAACATTTAAGCAAAAGCTTGCTGATACCCGCTGTGAGCAGGATACCACGGCAGGTGCTGTGGGGATTAGAAAGCGAGTCAGGCACAACTACTGTCCCCAAATGACCAAGTGTCTGATGAAAGCTAAAGACAATACCCCGCATAATACCCCAGCGCCGTGGTCTGCTCAGAGGAGCCGGGTGTGGGCAGGGCACAAGCAGGAAACGGCACAGGAAGGTAAAGTGGGTCACGTGAGAGCTGACGTCAGGTGAGCCCTTGTGCTGCCCCAAATCCCGTGACACTCCCCAAGCCCATTCACTCCCCCGCGTTCCAGGATGCCTCTTTCATACCTTCTCTCTCCTCAACTCCAAGGCCTTCTCCCCAGCCTCAATTTCTGCCCCCATCTTGATTCTTATTTTGCAAAGAAAAAGAGAAAGACCAGAAGAGAGCATCCACATGCTCCCGCCACGGGTCCGCAGGCCCTTGCCCAGCCCGTCCCCGCGCTCCGCCTCCTCCTTTCTGACAGCCTTTTCCACTCAACAAATGGCACCCCCTCCCCTTCGCTCCTTGTGTGCTCCATCCAGAAGCCGGGAGCCACCCCCAGTCTTCTTGCTCTAACAGGCCACCTCTGCCCAGCAACCCCCAGGCAAGTCCTGTGGGCTGCATCCTCAGATTATACCCACCGTCTGTGCACTGCTTGTCACCTCCACTGACACCTCCGGGGTCCCAGCCACCACCATCTCTTCCTCACGGATCATCCTCGTGATGGCTTCCCTGCTTCTGCTCTCCTCCTCCTCCAGCTGGTCTTCAACACAGTTGCCACACCCCAACGCAACGTAGTTTCCCTGTGCCGAACTCTCCTGGCTCATCAGAGTAGAGGCTACGTCCGCGCAGTGGCTGACGAGGGCCTGCAATCTGGTCCCCGGGTTGCCCCCCTCACCCCCTCCCCTTCGCTCACACTGCTTTCACACCCCTGATCTCTCTCTGTTCAGGGAACACCCCCGGCATGTCCTGCCCCAGGGACTTTGCACTTACTCTTTCCTGCATCTAGATGCTTCTCCCCAGACACCTGCAGAGCTCAGCCCTCAGCCCCCTGACGACCCAGCTTAATCATCTCTTCAGGGAGGGTTTCCCTGACAACCTACTTACATGTGCAAACCTCACATTCCTACCCTCTCTCTCTCGGCCTTATTTATTCCACAGCACTGATGGCCAACGCACCCGGAGCTAATATACTGTTGTAGAACCTGAATTCCTTGACCAAGGATGGCCCTCCAGAGACCATGTTCTTGCCTGGCCACCAGTGCCCCTTCCCTGCCCACTCACACTCCGGACGCACCAGGAAGAGGGGTCCATGTGCTCCCAGTGAGATGAGCACGTGACCATCAGGCCTTTCCCCATCTTGGGGGACGAGACCAGGTAGGTTACCCAAGCCTGACCCAGATGGTCGTGGGCTGTGTGCGTGCAATGTGCTGCGCCCTTCTGAGCGTGTGTGTCCCTGTGAGCACCACTGTGGGTTCACACAGCGAACTGCTCACAGCTCCAGAATCGAACCCAAAGGCCTGGAATACTCTCATATGGGTTAATTTACACCTACCATGTGGATGACTCCCATTTAAAAGTAACACCTTGTGCAGGACACAACCCTGCATATCATAATCTATCACATTAGTGATTTTACTTGTTTGTATATTAAATATGTTATTGTAGGAGTCACCCCCACCCCCGACTGAAATATAAGCTCCAGGAGAGTTGGGAAATTCGTTTCACTAAGTCCCCAGCAGCCAAGTGCTATGCACATAGCAGGTGGTCATAAAATACTTGCAGAATCCGGGATTAGGTAGGTGTAGCACCTCTCCACCCCAAAGGCTGCTTCCTGCATACCCCTGCCACTCTCTTCACCGGGTGTTTTTCTGGTAGGCCGGGCCCAGAAAGTTAATGCCCCAGAGGTAGCCCTCCATGCACATCAGGTGACTGAAGTTATCCGTTCCGTTGGGATAATGCTGAGCAAGTTCTCTGCTGCCTCCCAGAGTCGCTCAGAGGGCTGCAGCTCCAGGGCTGCCTGCTAACGCACCTTCATAAGGGTTCCCTTCAATCTCGGACTCACTCCCTCACTGATGCTTCCTGGTGTCACCTCCCAAATTAACTACTTGCGCTCAATTCCTTTCTCAGAGTCCCTTTATGGAGAACCAAATAACGCAGCAGGCAACCGACTGCTACTGAAGGTTTTTGAGCAATCTAGCAACATACAATCTAAAAACTCTTCTTGGTCTCCATCAGGTGGTGCCATTGCAAAGGACAGACTGGAGTAGAGAATGATGGGAGGTGAGAAGCCCAACTACGACACACCTGGGCTTCCCTGGTGGCGCAGTGGTTGAGAGTCCGCCTGCCGATGCAGGGGACGTGGGTTCGTGCCCCGGTCCGGGAAGATCCCACATGCCGCGGAGCGGCTGGGCCCGTGAGCCATGGCCGCTGAGCCTGCGCGTCCGGAGCCTGTGTTCCGCAACGGGAGAGGCCACAGCAGTGAGAGGCCCGCGTACCGCAAAAAAAAAAAAAAAAAAAAAAAAAAAAACCAAATACGACACACCTGCAAGGCACCACCATGGTCCCATGAGGATGACTTGAACTTGGACATAGCCACGTGCACAGGAAGTAGAAAAGGGATATGGAGCATAACAACTTCACTGAAGTTAAACCAAAAGAGAAGTTACTTGCCTTTTATATCTCCAGCTACTGGATCTTCTGGACTTGGAGTAGAAATAGGAAAAACGGGAATTCCTAGAAAAAATAGTTTATCAAAAAATACAGAGAAGGATGATTAAGGAGACAGTAAAGTAAAACATTAAGTTGCACTACCTAGGAAGAAGCCCTCTCTGACTTAGTGAAAGCGGCATGTGGAAACTAACTGAAAGAAAGGAAATGTTGCTACACTTAAAATGCATCTAGTAATAAAACCAGGATGGTCAGACATTCTGATTTGTGTATTAATGGACAGAAATGGATATTTCGTGCTCACAATAGCTAAGTCCCAGTCTAGCAGCGCTGAGCTGGACTTCTTTAGTATCTTCATTGTTTTTTCATGTAACATCGAGACTAGCTTTTTAAAAATGTTTTCTTTCAAGTCTTTTTCCCTAAAACTTTGCTTATGAAAATGCAATTTCTGCTCAGCCTCTATCCAATCATTATAGATTCTAAACTGATTGAGCCCTGATTCAGTGTCACTATGTTTGGGCTTAAAAACTGGTTCCTTTAACTTTAAGATGATCATGTAATTCATCCTCCAAACTGGGACACTTGACAGTGGAAGTGGGTGCTCGTTTAACAATGACCCTGGGACAGCAGGTGGGAGCCAGGACACGCGCACATCCTGTCCACAGAGCTCCACAACTCAACATGCTTTTCCGGGGATGGCAGAGTTGTGAGGTGGGAATGGGCAAGAACTAACGCAGCAACGGGGTGGCCTCTTCCTGAGACCGTGTTTCTCCGTCCTGACCCCAAAGTCCAGTTTTTACACTAACTGCAGAACAAATAGGGCCACAGCTCTTGGAACAGTCTGCACAGCTGACTTCACGCGCTCCCCTGCTCCACGTTCTACGCTGTTTCTAACAGACACGTATATATCTCTCCAAGATGCTGAGATGTTCTCGTAGATCACGGCAGTGGGATGAGGTGAGGGCTCTACTGTACAGTGGGAGAGAACAGACACATCCCCCCGGCCACCGGAACTACAACACACACTACGTGTGCGCACGCGAACATCTGGAAGCCCGCGACCTTTACTCTAGGTTTACGAAGGAAAACCCCACACATGGATTACTATTACGTTGAAACTGCCACTCTCTGACCCTTTGACCTGCTGAGATGGTAATGTCTATGGTACAGCCTAACACTTTGGAGATAAATAACACTATAAAACATACTTATAAAAATGTAATGTTCCCAACTTTGGGGAACATTTTCACACAAATAGAACCTTCCTGGCCCTATTTCTGTCCCTCTACCACCTCTCTGCCCCATGCCTGCCATGCACTCAGGGGTCGAAGCACAAAGCCCAGGTCAGCGCCGAGAAGCCGGGCCTCTCCTTCCGCAGCTGGGACTTACTGGAGCAAATCGGGAAACGGTGGTAGCCAGCCGCACACTCCTCACAGTGGTCCCCGCGGAAGTTGGGCCTGCAGGTGCAGCGGCCCAAGCCCTGCTGACAGTCCTCCGCGCGGTCGGGGTGACAGCTGCAGGCTAAGAGAAATCCCAAGGAGTCCGTCCTTCACTGCACCTCTTAAGGCAAATATGCCCTAACCCTTCTCAGGCAATGTTGACTACTTCATCATTGGTTTCCAGGGATTCTTGGAAGGGCACAGCCTGTTTTGCACTGCACACCTGGTTGACGGTTTGCATTGACTGAACCCCGTGGACCCTCAGAGACAAGCTTTAATGAGCGTCACACTGAGAAGTTCTCGAGGATGTGGTTTATTCCATTGAGCACCGCCCAGTGCACCGTGTAGGGGGCAACCCTGCACAAGCCACCACCGGAGGGGCTGGGTGGGCGCATGCTGGGGCTCCCGGCAGGGCTGTTGGGCACAGCCTCTCCCGGCTGTGAGCCAACTGTGAATGTCCACAGAGTGGTCGTCATTACACAGCTGTGATGTGGACACAAGTGTGGGATATGCCTAGACGTTGATATATGATCTGTGCACAGCACAGCAAGATCGTGCCCACAACCCAAATGTTCGAATCAAGTGATACAGCTTACTGAAGGCAGTTTTTGCAACCAGCCTGACTATTGGGTTTGCATTCCAGAGGGACACACTTGGGTGTAAGACACTCGGGAACCCCCTCACTTGGGAGCTCCCCTGGACCTGGCAAAAGTCCTCACCTTGGACAGCAAAAACACTGTCGTAGCTCAGCTGAGTCCCCGTCCTGTGAGGAACTGGGAGGCTGGAGAAGTCGTGAGCGCCAAGCAACCCCCTAGCCTGGCTTCTCCTGGTGTCCTTTGCTTAATTTGTTTAGGATTTATGTGTCCTGTGGACTCTTTATGCTAAGCCTCTAATATCTCCATGAGACCACTTCAGTGATGAACAAAGAAACGAGAAAAGTGATGGAAAACAGGCTCCTAGTGAGGCATGAGTTTATTCACGATGTCCTGTTTTCCTTTGCCAAAGCTTATTCTTCGTGGGCACAAGATAAATCATGGGCATACTTCATAGGAGGATGTGGAAAAGCGAGGGAAAACAAGGACACACTTTTAATAACTAAGATGCCCTACAGAGGAGCAAATCAGAGTTTACACATTCTTTGGATTTCGATGCTCTCAAACATTAATGATATGATGAATGAATCTGGGGGGGGAAGGCGGGCACAGAAGGCAATTTCAGGACTGGAACTGTTTTCTAACTGCAATAGCCAGAGAACATAAAAGAACCAAATAAAATACACGTGCAGAACAAAGTCTATAATCTGATCTACGACTGATAATTCCACAGGAAAAAAAAAAAAGTGGCATTTTTCTGTATAATGGAAGTGGCACGTTACAGCAGTGCTAGACAGATATGAACTATACCCTGGACCTACCAGTTAGTAGTTCTCTCACCTGGGCCAAAATATTTAACTGCTCAGACCCTTTGATTTCTCGATATCTAAAAATGAGACTAATAATACATTATCTTAAGTTTGTTATGATAATTAGATAAGACATTTGTGAAATTATTTAGGCCATGCCTTGTATATAGCAAGTGCTCAATAAATCATAACTATTTTGAATATTATGACTATTATTACATCCTTGTGAAATCATTACTACGTTGCCTTGAGTCTAATTCTGATGAAATTTAAAATTACTGGAGATCATAGAAACATGTCAAAACAACAGAAAACATTTGTTGCAGGCCTAGTATGCGCCAAGCCCAATGCTCAGTATTTTCCTAGGTGGTTTTGACTGCATTTCATTTACTCTTAGAGACTAGATTATCATTTCCATTTATATATATGAAATCTGATTCTCGGAGAGACTATGTAACTGCCTGAAGTCACACAGCTAGTAAGGAGTAGAACCAATAATATGAAGAGAGAGAGAAGACTAAGGGAATTACTAGCCAATCAGAATTTAGCCCGATGACCTCCCTGAAGTTAAGACACACCAAGTTGGAATGAAACTTACGGATGCAGCCGTCGGGGGCATGGACCGGAACGCCGTGAGGGCGGTAATAGCCCTTAGCACACTTTTCACAGTTTACACCAGCTGTGTTATGCTAGAAAGAAACAAAAGAAACTTAGGGGGGAGAGTGCTATTCATCCAGAGAAATAATTCTGTCGTACACAAATGTAAAGTAAAAGTCATCAAAAACAAAAAGCACTGAACTTGACCTTGAATCTCCAAGATTTACCACAGGACACTGGCTTGAACTTGGCTCTGGAATTCTTTTTCCCATTGGAAGAGGAAATGAGGGTAAGTTCGATGAACTGGACAACCCAAGTTTTCCTCTCTACCACTTCATGAAGCACCTGACATTTGAGTGAGCAAAAATTCCAGAGGACCACTCTTCACAGCTTCCTTCAGCAGCGATGAATGGACCATAAATCACCCTTAGGTTTAACCCAAGGGATAAAGGGTTATGTGTGTGTTTTTATCTTCTCCAATTTTGGAAAAAACTGCATGTACAGATCCCCTTCTCTCGTCATTCCAAAATTTTATCTGTGCTTTAGTCTGAAACCATTTCCCAAACATTTCTGCTACGGGAATAGTAAATGTAGGCATGTGGTTCATACACAGAGCTCATTTGAAAGTACAATACAAGGCAGCCTTTCATATTTCACGGCTAATCCTTGTAATTGCCAGAAAAAATCAAATTACCCGACACGCATCATCAATTTCCAAGAACTATATACCATGGGTCTAGCTCAATTCCACCTCTCTCTCTCTCTCTAATTTGGAAACAATTAGAAGGACAGTGTTCTTTCGCTAATGAAAGGAAAGGCAATAGGAAGTTAAAAAGAACAAATATAACACACTGACTTAAAAGGAGTCTGCATAGAAACACAGAGAGGAGAACAAAGACCCTTTCTGTATCCTCTACCCTTTTAGATGATTTTATTAATTACAGGCTTTTATTTATTACCACTCCTTGTCCTGCGGGCTAAAATCTGAATTCACTTTAACAGTGAGGTCTAAAACCGTACTGGCCACTTCTCTGACCTAAGGTTTACATGCATAAACATCTTGGACAAACAGCAAACAGCTGTAGTCCACCCTCTCTTCCATCAAATGCCAACGAACCTCTCAACTCTGTTGTTTGCCACTGTGGCTTATAATACACAGAGGACATCAGGTTAACCTTGGCTCCCAATTTTTTTCCCACTGGAGTAGGAAATGAGAAAAAGTTCTCTCAAGTGGGTACCCTGGGTTCTCCCCTTTACCACAAGGTTTGTCTAATGAAGCACCTGCCACAAAGAAGTTATATTTTTAAAACACAAAGAACAGCAACAAATCACCCTAAGAATACCTGTAGTTTGCCTTCAAGTTTTGGGTGGTTCTCTAGGACCCGCACCACCTGAGGGCAAGACACACCACTTATCCATGGACACCAAGGTCATGGTTGGACCAATACCAGAAGGAGACTCAAGGACAGTAGTGGCTCCAGGTTTCAACGTTGGAGGTACCTAGGAAGCACTCTTGCCAGGAGGAGTGGGCGTCTGAATTTGCATATGTACGACACAACACGAGATGAGAAAGCCTCCGTTGCCCAAGCTAAAGAGTGGGGTGGGCACCGACGGGATCTGTGCAGGAGGTAGCCCACCCCCACCTACTCCTTTTCCCTTGGCATCATCTAGAGAGGCTTTCTAAGGAACGCCCACCTAGAAACCTCAGGCCCTGCTCTGATCATTCTCAGGTCCTAATTCCTCCAAGCAAAACTTTTCCTACATGCTTTTCAATCTTCAGTTAAACCCCATCTCTCTCTGACTCTCTCTCTTTCCCTCAATTCCTTGACCACACCGACAACACCGGTTCTGACTTCTACTTCCGTGAACCTCAAGTAAAACGAGACTAGTGGCTAGTCCACTCGTTGGCCACACTCTCCTGGGAAGACCCCATCTGATATTCCATCTGAAGGTCAAAGTGATCTGGCCTCTGTGACCTCTCTGACGCATCTAGCCCTGCTCACTCCCCTCCAGCCACGCAGGCCCCTTGTTCCCTCTCAAGGCCCTTTGCCCTGCTGTCCCCTCCACGTGGAAAGCTGTCCCCCAGACAGATGCCTGGTCCATTCTCTCACTTCTTTCAGGTCTTTACTCAAATGCCATATCCCAGAGAACGGACCACCCTATTTAAAACATCACATACCCCCAAACCAACACTTAAAATAGTAAATCCAAGAAACAAAAGCGAAATCAATACCACGTGAGAAAACAGCCACCTCTGACAACCACGTGCCCTGAAGGATAACGATCTGGCTCTTACATGCTGGCTGCTTGGCAGGCCCAGCCTGCCTGTGATGTTCCCACTTCCTGTCACCTGCCCAGACTGATGGCAGAGATTTCATCATTCTCCCATTACCAGCACTGCACAGAAAAGGCAGGAAACAGTCATGTTAGCTGGTGCTATGGAATAAATGTTTGTATTCCCCCCAAGTTCATTTGTGGAAGCCTAATCCCCAACGTATTTGGAGATGGGGCCTGGGGAGGTAATCAGATCATGAGGATGGAGCCCTCATGATGGGATTAGTGCCCTTATAAGAAGAGACAGCGAGAGCTTCCTTCCTTTCTCTCTCTCTCCTCCATGTGAGAATACAAGACAATGGCCATCAGCCAGCCAGAAAGAGGGCTCTCACCAGACACTGGATGTGCTGGCATCTTGATCTTGAACTTCACAGCCTCCAGAACTACGAGAAATAACTGTTTATTGTGTAAGCTACCCAGTCTATGGTATATTTGTTATAACGGCCAGAAGTGACTAAGGCAGCTGGGTTTCTGATAGGCAGACCTTGCTGTACGGTATGTGTGTTCTACCAGCAAACTCAAATTTCAGCTTGAAGCATCACCATGTAGCTCACCAAACCATCTGCCCTGCTGTAGCTGCACCCGTTCTCCTCCCTTCCTGGGCAAGACTCCCCATGTCCCTCTGTATATGGCATAAGATAGGGTTACATTTTCTTCCCAAATGAAGAGCCAATTATTCAACATCATTTATGTACTATCCATCTTTCTCTTCCATCAGAAATGCCAATTTTACCACAAACCAAATTTTAATATCTGCATGAATTTGTTTCTAAATTCTCTATTAGGTTCTATTGAACTATCTATCCCTGCACCGAGTCCACACTCCATTAATACAGATTCACGGTATATTTTGATATCTCGCAAGACAAATTTCTCCCGTCATTGTTCATCTTTTCTAAGCTACTTGTCTATTCTCATAGACATAGTCTTTTATCGATAAGAATTTTAGAAACAGTCTGTCCATCTTCATTAAAAATCTGATTGAAATTGCACTGAATTTATAGATTGGTTTCGAAAAAATGGTATATTTATAATACTGAGTCTGGAAACATATTATGCCTTTCCATATAGGTCTTCTTTTATAAACTTCAATAATGTTTTATAGGTTTAAATGTAGCTCCACAGTTAATTTCTTCTATCTGTTGCCTCTTGGAGTACCTCCAAATTGTTCCGATAATCACAGCTGTGTTCTCCTGCATGTATCTGTTTCTGCTTTCTATCTTTCAGGAATCTTTTAAACTGCTGGTCTGTTGATAACACTCTTATTTTTCATGCTATTGTGGATTCTGGAAGGAGAGAGTATTTTGCTTGCTTGGTATCTTTCCTGTCATTTTGTAGGATTTGTTGCAGAAGGGAATGTAGCCATATGTGCTCCGTCTGTTTCTTGATTCCATCTCTTAGCTTTGTGTGGTGTGTGTATGTGAGTGTGAAAGAGAGAGAAAAACAAACAGTTTGGAAATAGTGAGACGAACACATTAGGGACACAAACAGTTCAAGACTTAGATTAGAAGTCATGTCTCCATGGAAGAAGCTAAAGACTCTGTTTTAGTTAATGGAGATAAAGTATCTTCCAGCATCATCTACAATAACATGGGTAATCTTCAACCTTCATTAAGAGCAACAATATTTTATCAAACAGAAAGGAATCGAGGAGTCAATCCAAAAATGTTGTGCTCCTTGCCTTCCTTCATTGCTCTTTCCCCCAATATTTTATGACCAAAAAGTTCAAATTTCACAATAAACACCTATACCCCGTCTACTAGAGTGTACCATTAACATTTTACTACACTTGTTTTTTCACATAATTATCCATCTACTCATTCTTCTATCCATCCATTAATCCATCTTATTTATGCATTTCAAAATAAATTGCAGATATCAGTTACCATCCTCTATATACTTTAGCTATTTATATTAACTGTTATTATAATAACTCCAGTTAATTATATGCATAGCTAAAGGTATGCATATAATTAACTGGAGTTTAATGTTTGTTCATAGTTTTTTTTCTTTTGGTATAAAATTTATACACAAGGGCAAAACTCTTGTACATTCACTGAGTTATAACAAATGCATATACCTGTGAAACCCAGATGTCTATCTAGATACAGAACAATGTTACCACCCCTGAAAGTGTCCCCATGCCTCTTCCCAGTCAATCCTCACCACCAGCTCCGACAGTCAACCACAGTTCTGATTTTTTCCACTTTTTTTTTTTTTTTTTTTTGGTGGTACGCGGGCCTCTCACTGTTGCGGCCTCTCACGGGCCCAGCCGCTCCGCGGCATGTGGCAGCTTCCCGGACTGGGGCACGAACCCGTGTCCCCTGCATCGGCAGGCGGGCTCTCAACCACTGCGCCACCAGGGAAGCCCTCCACTATTGATTAGTTTTGCCTGTTCCAAAATTTCATCTAAATGGTCTTCATACTATCGGTATTCTTTCTGGGAAGGCTTTTTTCACTTCACACGATGCTGTTAAGATTCTTGCACGTTGTTGCACCATCAACAGTTTGTTGCTTCCTACTGCCCGTTGGTATTCCACTGTGTAAATATGCCACAGTGTGTTCCTCCATTCGACTTCTGAAGGACACCAGGGCTATTTCCAGTTTGGGGCTATTGTGCATAGAGCTGCTATAAACTTTTTGTAAACACACATTTCCATTTCTCATGGATAAACGCCTAAGCATGGAATTTGTGAGTCATGGTGTAGGTGTATGTTTAACTATATTTTAAAACCTGCCAGATATTTTCCCAAGGTGATTGCACCACTTTTCACTCACACCAACAATGAATGCATGATAGGTATGGTTGCTCCACATCTTCACCAAAATTGGGGGTAAGTCAGTGTAACTCTAATTTACATTTCTCTGATGACTCATGATGTTAAGCCCTTTGTTGTATGCTTATCGGCCATTCATACATCCACTTTTGTGAAGTGGCTATTCAAGTCGTTTTCAGTTGTATTGGGTTATTTGTCTTTTCATTATTGAGCTGCGGGAGTTCTTTATATTGTGTATCCTGGATGCCAACCATTTGTCAGATTTATGTTTTCTGAATATTTTCTCCCTATTCATGGCTTGCCTATTCATTTTCTTCAGTGTCTTTCGTGAGCAGAAGTGTTTAATTTTGATCAAGTCTAATTTGTCAGTTTTTCATGGTTATTGCTTTCTATGAGCTAAGAAAACTTTGTCCATCCTCGAATCACAAAGATATCTGCCTATATTTTTCTCAAAAGCTTTAACTTTACTTTAGGTCTGATCCATATCAATTTAGTTTCTGTGTATGATTTGAGGTCGGGGTCCGAGTGAATTTTCTTCCCATATAAATCCAGTTACGCCAGAACCATTTGTTGAAAGGACTTTTCTCTCCCCATCCCCTGTCACTGGATTGCTTTGGTACTTTTATCAAAAATAAAATGTCCAGGGGTTTCCCTGGTGGCGCAGTCGTTAATAATCCTCCTGCCAATGCAGGGGACACGGGTTCGAGCCCTGGTCCGGGAGGATACCACATGCCATAGAGCAACTAATCCTGTGCACCACAACTACTGAGCCTGCGCTCTAGAGCCCACGAGCCACAACTACTGAAGCCCGCGCACCTAGAGCCCGTGCTCTGCAACAAGAGAAGTCATCGCAAAGAGAAGCCCGTGCACCGCAACGAAGAGTAGCCCGGGCTCGCTACAACTAGAGAAAGCCTGCAGGCAGCAACGAAGACCCAACGCAGCCAAAAATAAATAAAATAAAATAAATTAATAAAATAAAATAAAATGTCCACGTGTGAGTCTGTTTCTGTGCTCCCTGTTCTGCTACACTGATCTATTCTTCTAGTCATATGTCAATAGCACCATGTTTTCATCACTGTAGCTTTATAGTTAATCTTGAAGTGAGATAATATAAGTCCTCCAATTTTATTCTGTTTCTTCAAGATGGCTTTGGATATTCTAGGTCGTTTACATAACCATATAAATTTTAGAATCCACTTGTCAACTTCTTTAAAAAAAAAGAACCTGCATTAACTCTGTAGAGCAATTTGGGGAGAACTGGTATCTTAATAATACTGAATCTTCCAATCCACAAATACATTACATCTTTCTATTTATTTAGTCTTCCTAGATTTCTCTCAGAAAAGTTTTTTTAGCTTTAATATAGAGGTCTTGCATGTCTTTTGCTAAATTTATTCCTAAGCATTTTATGTTCTTTGTTACTATTTTTAATTGAATTTTAATTACATTTTCCTACTGTTTGCTACTAGTATATATAGCTGGTTTTTCTATATTATCATTGTATCCTGCAATATTACTAAATTCAATTAGTTCTAGTAATTATTTTGTACATTCCTTAGGCTTTTTTACATAAAGAATCATGTCATCTACAAATAGAAACAGTTCTACTTCTTCCTTTCCAATCTTAACACCTTTTGTTTCTTTTTCTTGTCTTATGCAGAGGTTAGGACCTCCAGGGCACTGTTTCACAAAAGTGGTGAAAGCAAGCATCCTTCCTTGTTCCCAATCTTTAGAAGGAAAGAGTTCAATATTTCATCACTTATACGATGTTAGTTGTAGGGTTTTCATAAATACCCTTCATCAGATTGCAGACAGTCCAGTGCTTCTGTAACTTTAACGTGCACGCAAATCACCTGAAGGTCTTGTAATGCATAGCTTTAAGAAGATCCTGGGATCTTTCACTTATCCGTGAAACCCTGTGATTTGTAACAAACCTATGACTTATATTTACTTGTATTTTAACTGACTGTGGTGACAGATGATACAAAATGTGTGCAGTGGCAGGCAGGTGGAGAATGGTGGGTCTCTCTAAGGGTGTGTAGCCCTGGTCCCACATAAACGGGCATCTCACGTAAAGAGTGCCTGCTTACAGGCAACGCTAACAAAACATCACTCTAAAAGCACACAAGACAGAATGGCAATATAGACCAAACTCATGAACATTTTACACAAGTTTTAATGAACATCTCAAGGCAGATGTACATATACCCTCCTCTGCCATACACTCTCTTACCTAAATTCCACTGAACCCAATCGTCCTTATAGGAGGGACGAAAAATCCATTTTTCTTATTTAGTGTCAACAGCAGACATCATTAATTTATCATGATATACTTCCTCTAGATTCAGAATCCATTTGAAAATAGGACTTAGAGTCAGCACTGAAGTTGATACCTCTTTGCCCTCCTATCTTAGAGCCTTTCTAATATAAGATGGGTAGCAGTCAGGATGACAGCCAGGAATTCTCCCCTCCATTTAGGCAAAGACCCAAAAGAAGAATCTAATCAATGGAGTTTGGACAAACATGCCTCAGTCCATTTTCCCTAAATTACATCCAGCTAACCAAGCTTTCTGTGTACAAAAGTGGAGAAACGGCGTCAGAAAATCCTTAGAATTGCATATCACTTTCTTGACATCTTTTTAGAGCAGGGCTTACTGAGTGTTCATTTCCTACTGTGACACATTCACTTTGACTTAAATAGTGCCTCACCTGACAGTCAATGCAGACCCCTCCACCTGCATAGATGCCTTGGCTATTCAAGCTTGCCTGCTGCCTCTCAACTTCTGGATCATAGTAACAGTCGATGGCGTGGCCATGGCAGTTGCACGCTGAAAAAAGAGCATTCTAAGTTAGTACTCCACCGTGACTATGAGACCCTTAGTAAATTCCCCCAGAGAGTATTGTTGCTACACTGAGCTACAAGAAAGCCTATTCTGGAACACCAGGGATACCCCCAGTGGAAAATTGGGGGGATTTTTACACAAAGACCCGCCTATCATCATATGCAATTTATACCTTCTTTCATCTGATGTTAAGTGAGAAAGGTTTCTCTTTTTTAAAAAATAAGATATATAATTACAAATTAAGATAAACCAAAATGCCAATTAAGCTTTATGCACAAAGAGAATATTACTACTACTGCTATTGTCAAGAATAACTGAGGGACTTCCCTGATGGTCCAGTGGTAAAGAAGCCGCCTTACAATGCAGGGGACGCAGGTTCAATCCCTGGTCAGAGAACTAAGATCCCACATGCCGCAGAGCAACTCAAGCCCGAGTGCCACAACTACTGAGCTCGTGCACCTCAACTACTGCCTGCACTGCCACCAACTACAGAGCCCACGCGCTCTGGAACCCACACGCCACAACTAGAGAAGAGAAAAACCACACTCCACAGCTAGAGAGTAGCCCGCGCACCACAACAAAGAGCGTACGCACTGCAACGAAAAAAGATCCTGCGTGCCTCAATAAAGATCCCCCGTGCCAAAACTAAGACTCAAGGCAGCCTATAAATTAATTAATTAATTAATAAGAATAACTGAGTTCTTGGTACACTGTGAAAAGCATTTTACATGCATTATCTCATTTAATCTGCACAATAACTTTCTAAGGGTGGTGCTATTATGCCTATAGCCCAGATAGGGAGTCTGAGGCTTAGAGGGACGTGCACATAGTCACAGACTTCACGAGTAAGAGAGGCAGAATCCTGACTTGTCTTTCTGTGACTCCAACACCTGTTCCCAGTCAACACTCTAAGCCTTTCATCCCAGCACTATCTATAATAGTGATCAACTAGAAATCATCCTAACATCTAATTATAGGGAAATGGCCAAGCAAACAACAGTATATTTGTTTGCCTGTCAGTTCTATGAAGTCAAGAACTGCTCGTGTTTTGTCTGTAATAGAGCATCATCCCCAGCACACAGTAAGTACTCAAACACTTTTTAGATACACTCGAATCCAGATAATGACAATACTATTGAATACGTGCTATCAAAAAAGATGTCCAAGAGTTTTTCACGATATGGGAAAATATTTTAAAATATCAAGTGAAAAAGCTCAGGGTATACAATTGTATAAATAATATACCCTTGAGCATGTAAAGTATGCATGAAAAAAACCACCAAAATACCTAACAAAATATTAACAGTGGTTCTCTTTGGGTAGTAAAAGTATTAATGATTTTACTTTTTTAAAAAAAAATTTCCAAGTTATCTACAAGTAATGTATGATGCTTCTAAAATTAGAAAATACGATTTAAACCCCATTTAGGATTTTCATCATTGCCAAGATGAAAAAAGATCTAACAAGTAAAACACTCATTCTCTCTTAGGCAGAATATATATTCACTACATTCCACCTAGATCCAATTTTCCGAGTCTCTCTAGGAATTTATGTGTGTTAATCAAGTTCTCGGATAAATCTGTTAGGGTTAGATTTTCAAGTTACCCTGTTTTTAACAGGCTGAGCCCTTTCTTATTTTCATTTCCTCAGTGGTGCCATGATTGTTTTAAAACTTCTAAGCATTTACATTTACTACGTCAGTTATTTCTTAAGAAGTCTATTTATTCTGAATTGCAGTAACTCAAATGGAATTCGGAAAGCATCTAACAAATATCTTAACAGGTCTGATTTCCATAGGCTGTTTATAATTTTTAACCATTGTGGCAAGTGTAAAAAGGTTAAAAACTTATGAAAGGAAATTATTTAAAATTTGTCATATGTGTTGGAGTAAAGCGTTGTCATTCACTGAGCGGTTCCATTAGTCTGGAAAACAAACCACACGATGAATGTTGGAATTCATGTGATGACACTTATTCAGTCAAAGTATCCTAAACCAGCACCTGAAAGTATTGGAAGAAATAACCCCTGATTATTACTTTTCCCTCTTTGGGGCCCTATTATCTAGGGGTGAGGAATCAGGAATTCACTGCAAAGGAACCTGTTAACTATGACTCTAAAGTGAGAATGGCCATCCGGGTAACGACCTGGACCTAGAGATCACCTGATCGTTCACCTTGGGCAACACCTTCCAACAATGTTAGCAACTCTCAAAGCATGCTCAGAATTCCCCACTGGAAATGCATTTTAAGTAATTTTGCTGGTCACAGAGACCATCAGTCTTATCTCTTAAAGTTACAAGAACTATTTGGCCAGAAAGTATAAAGTATAGATTCTTCCTTACACATGTAGTTCAACAAACCTGTATCCAAACGCCTTTTGGTCATTTCAAAAAAGCAAATCCGTCTTCAAATGCTAAGAATATTCAGAAAAAATAGGCTACAGTCTCCAAAGCCAATAACTAAAAGTTACAAAAATGTTTCCAGCAATTGGAATAAATATATGGCCTTCTAAGGAGATGGGTTTAAAAGAAAATCTTCAGTTGGATGTCATGGGCTTGTTTGTTTAAATAACAGTTTTCTTACTTTATATTGTGCCCATAATTAAAAGCAGCCTCTCCTCTTTCTTCCTTCCTTCTCTGGTCCCCTCCATCCTGCATCCCCCTCACTCCTATTCCCTCAATACTTCCAGCTCTCTGTTTAGACATCAATCTCACCACCTTCTCTGAATCTCGGTCCTCAGAATAATTAGGATTCCAATCCAGTATCACATCCTAAGAAATGATAAGGGTTTACAATTTAATAGTGGCTGCAACACATTTTAGATTGCTAAAAAGAAAGGCCAATTGTCAAAGCCCAATCCTTGCATATAGTGAATGCTTGATATATATTAACGAGCATTATTGTTGTTATTTTTGTTCTCATATTTGTATCTGAATTTAGAGTGGGGCACTGTTACCTCCAGTCTGGGAGTTATTTGCTGCATAAGACAGTTCTGAGTCCCTAAGACTGACATGATCTCGCCCTCTTCATGAGCATGGGGAAAACACTGCATCAGTCCTCAGAGATGGGGGGATGGGGATCATGGGTGGGGCCTCGCTTCCTAGCACCGCTCCCCCAGCACTCACCTTCACACTCATTGCTCTGCTCCCGCGTGGCAGGCCGCCAGTGCCTCTGATTGTACCCTGCACAACAGCGATCACATGTCTCCCCACAGGTGTGGTGCTGGCATTCACACCGAAACCTGAGCATGTAGCAAAGCACATCTCAGTTACTGAAAAGTTGTTTGTTTGTTTGTTTGTTTGTTTAACTGAAGTATAAGATCAGTTGCTCCTGTGTGAAAAACTGAGCATCATGGTCACCCGTGGTACCATTGAGTGATTATGAGAACAAAGCACTTTGCATACGTTCTTTCAAGTCCCCCGATCCCGCTTACTATCTCCATTTTACAGGTGGTGACACTAAGATCCGGAGACACTAAAACACTTGCCAAGGGTCAGGAGATGATAAACCGAGGGCCAGATTTCTAACTTAAGTTTGTCTGACTCCAAAGTCCCAGCTCTTTCTTCCCTATTATGTTAGATATTGCTAAATCAACACAGGAGGAAGCAAGTGCTGAGTGTACTGAGGTGTGTTGAATATCAACATCTTCACAAAAATCTAGAGTAGTCCTGTGAGACGGGTCAGGATTTTTACTTTCAACCCGGGGTCTAGTGCAGAGATTCACCAAATCCAAGAGACAGTTACTAACCAGATCTCAGAGGACCCTGCTCCAAGAGTCCATGCCAGCTCCAACAAACAGCTCCATCACAGGAGCCAAAGCTCAGATTACTCAACAAGGCGATGGAGTAAAGACAAAACTCGATGTTCAAAGAACTAGACACCTGCCTTAGAACGTTTCTGAGCTAAAATGAAATCGTTGCAGCCATGGTGTTAGATGAGAACTCCAAGCTCTGAGCTTCCATTCGTCTGTGCTTGAAAGAGGATTCAAAACAGAGTCTAAGAAGACCCTTGGCTGTGCCCATGGGGATCCCCTCAACTCTTCTGAGGGGAGGTGGGATGGTTATGCTCCTATGGGAAGGCGTCACGCCTCTCCCAACTCAGCTCCCCGTTAAAGCAAATGGACATAGATTTAACTGGCAGCACAGAACAGCTGGAGTCCAAGCGGGCTTTTGTCAGAGATGCAATTTCAGCTCATTGCCAATGACGTGTTTATTTGCAAGCTGAACTGAAAGAACATTTAGGGAAAATTGCTTGAAGAACATATAGTCCTACTACTCTTTTTTTTTTGGAGGAGGGGTTTATTGTGGAGTCCAACTACTCTTATAGGGAGATTCACATTGAGCATTGAAAAAGAAAACAGAGCTGGGAACTTGTCTGAATCATATTGTCACTCCCAAATAATTGCTTTTTCTGACTCTCAGCCCAGGTTGATGGTTGATGTAGAAAATTTGTCCTTGCATCAGTTGTAAGGATGTTATTGAAGATGTTGTTGACTGGAGAATCCTCTTCCCCATGGCCACTCCATCCACCTCCAGGTAGATTTCTCATCTGGCCCTAGCATCAACACTCACCTTCTCCTACACAACTGATTGCTTTTTAGATTATGATCATAGTGAAATATGAAACTGAGCAGGTCTCCCTTTTTGAGTTGACTGCCAGGAAGCTCAGAATTAAAGCTGTGATCCACCCATGTTTCCAAACATCACAGTCAGCATGGTACCCATGCTTGATTAAATCCTCCTCTGCCTCATCAAGAGGTTCTGCTTGGTTTCTGATTGTCCAGCCGTGGCTACCTCCATTGTCACTGAATCCCCTTCAATATAAGATTATTTCCTATTCATGGAGGCCTCCATGAGTCATTTGTGCAGGTCACAACAGGCAGGGGGAGGCAAGGCAGTTGTGCTGATATAGCCCAGTGGCAAACTGAGCCTTTCACTGAGGGATGGGGAGACAGCCTCTCCACTCACACACACTGCGAGCAGTAAACTGCTCAGTGCAGAGCCCCCCAGGTCTGCCAAGGGCACGGGGCTCAGCAGCTCTTCCAAGTGGGAAGCTCAACCCCTCTCCGATGACTTCTCCTCCTCTCCCAGGTGGCATCACTTCATCTCAGGCTCAGGGACCAAGAGTGACCTCTTTTCTCCCCTCTCGTTCCAACTCAGGTCTTCCCTGACCCGGCTTCTAGTGCCTTAGGGCCTACCCTTCAGGAGTCTACATGGCAGCGATGGTTTAATCATTAATAAGCTCCTTGCTGATTAAGGGCTAGTCAGTTGATGGATTCACACTGCTATCTCAGAGAGCACCGCCGGATCCCTGAAGGAGGGCTGACAGGCTTAGGGATTGTTTCTAGACAGGGAGAAGGGCGCCACAAACTTACCACGCAAGTTGGTAGCTGGCATCTCTGCCTGACCATGAAGCTAGGCCTTATGATGTACAAACCTGAATTTGACTATCAGTAAAATGTACCCCTGGTAAATGCTGCTCGTGTGGAATTGGAGACTTTAAATAAAACATTGAGAGACAATCATTACTATATCCAGCGTCTGGTAATTTCCAGCCCTTCAAAGTATCCTTCCTAAGGTGATAACACGAGTGTATACAATTGCATAACACAATATTTGAGATCCATGCATCTTACTGTATGCGAAATATACCTCAATTAAAAGCAAAACAGTGTTACACCCATGTTCATAGCAGAATTATTCACAATAGCTAAAGGATGGCAGTAACCTAAGTGTCCATCAACAGATGAACGGGTAAGCAAAACGTGGTGTATATATAATGAAATATTATTCAGCCTTAAAAAGGAAGGAAATTCTGACACGTGCTATAGTGAGGACAGTATATGCTAAGTGAAATAAGTCAGTCACAAAAAGACAAATATTGTGAGATTCCACTTGTACAAGGCACTTAGAGTAGCCAAATTCATAGGGTAGAATGGTGTTGCCAGGGGTTGCTGGGAGGAGGGAATGCAGAGCTGCTGTTTAATGTGTACAGAGTTTCAGTTCTGCACAATGAAAAGAGTGCTTGGCTGCACAACAATGTGAGTGAACTGAACACCAGTGAACTCAAACCACCCCCACTTAAGAATGGTTAAGACGGTAAACTTTATATTATGTGCACTTCACCACAATTTTAAAGATGAAAAAGGATTTGAAAACATTTATCCCTGATCTCACTAGACCAGGGATGACAAACAAATATTATTTCTCTTGCCAACTCTACTCAATTATTTGTGGCTGCCTGGGGCACTGTCTGGAGCAGGGGTCGGGGAAGGGGGTCTGGGTGGCTTTGTACCTGATCATGCATAGAGTGCTGTGATTGATTAACTATGTCTGCTATGGGCTGGTTGCAGGTGAGAGGGAAGTGTAGGGGTGGAGGAGGGGAGACATACACATCACCTAGTTGTTGGCATTGCAACATTCTTGTTGCCGGCAGGAACTTAGAAGTATTTAACGGGATGCAAACATCTACTGAAACAATTAGATTTATGCATAGAAAGCTGAAAAATCTGTACAATGTACTCACAGTTTTTCAGGATTGTTTGCACTGCACACTTCAGCGTGGCCATTGCAAACACACCGCCCACCGATGCTGATATCCTTTATGCTATAATAATACTGTAGAACAGAAAAGAGAACATGTCAGTTTTACTAAACCCCAACGTAAACTTTCCTTTCCTAACCTTTAACATCCATCTGTATTGACCCCGCTTCCTTCCATCTTGTACTCCTGAGCCCCCTCAACACAAAACGGAGCCACGTTTGGGTGTAACTTTTCTTACAAAGCAAATACGTTCCCCAATCAAATTGAATAGCCCACTGCTGAATCTGTCCATTTTTAAAAATCAAATGCTTTAAATGCACGGAGGGAAATGACCTCGGACAAGAATCATACCCTACAGCCTTTGGGAAAGGGATTAAGTGCTTCCTAGTTTCTCTTTTTTTTAAATGTAAATCTGAGTTCCATAAATTGGACATATCTATCTACCAAAAAACATCATTTTTATAACAAAAATTTTGTAACTACTGTGTTTAGGGCTTCAGGAAAGGAGAGAATATTCACAAAGATGGATCCGATACAGCGCTGATACCGCTAGCGGTTGCGGAAGCCTTGCTAGGTCAGGGTTAATGAAGCCAAAGGCAGAGGTTCAAGCTCCAAAAGGCCAGACAGTTTCAGACCCAGCTGAGGCTCGGTCCCTAGACCAGGCCAGCGATATGCACAGGCCATCTCGTGGACCAGGCATGTCCCCAGCACGGTGGAGGCCTCTCTACTTGGGACCGTAGGTGGCCCCATCCGCCGGCTCCCTTACTTCTCAGACTTGGCAGGAGGCACAGGACTCAGTAAGGAATTCAGAGGGTGTGAAATCATCTTTCTCACTGAGGTCAGGCCACCAGTGAGAATATCAGTGAGTGAGGAAGTCTGTGAATTCACAGGGACAAGAGGGTTTTGTATCTTTTTGTTGTTGCTGAGATTAGTCATCCTAAACCTCCCCACAGTCACTCAGGGCTGGGGTTCTGTTCTGATCTCCTCCCTAAAAGCTGTTAAGTGTCTTAGCTTCCCGGCAACGTCTCACTTAGTCTAAAGGCATCAACAATCCCTCTTGTTAATATGGATAAAATTCAGTATTGGAGGGCTTCCGTGACAAGTTCACACTCAGAAACTTTCATGCTGATCACCACAGAAATTTCTCTCTACACGTGGGTTAGGGCAGCAGCGGCAAGAGAGAAGTCTTCCATCAGCCTTCACCCCAGCACACATGATACGTGTGATAGGACACCTGGTATTCTGGCTCGTCCACTTAAAGAAGCAACCTAGACCGCTGGGGAGGGAGTGTCAAGATTATATATGTGATGCACTCCACAAAAAATTACTTAACAGAGAAGACTACGTTCACCTAAGTGAAAAGAAATCTACATACATACGAGTACCAATCTTACAACCCTAAAAAGACAAAAAAAAAAAGTGGTGAGGTACATTTGTGGCGAGGCTCCAAAACACCTGGAGGAATGGAAACGCAGTCTGGCTACAGTTGATCAGAAAGCCCGGCTCGCCCTTGTAAATTGCGTTCTTGGATCCAGTTGTAGTTCCCACATACAACAGCTCAGAGGGAGCTAAGGGGGCTTAAAAAGTCAGAAAACAGGGCTTCCCTGGTGGCGCAGTGGTTGGGCATCTGCCTGTTGATGCAGGAGACATGGGTTCGTGCCCCGGTCTGGGAAGATCACACACGATGCGTAGCGGCTGGGCCCGTGAGCCATGGCCGCTGAGCCTGCGCGGCTGGAGCCTGTGCTCCGCAACGGGAGAGGCCACAACAGTGAGAGGCCCGCGTACCGCAAAAAAAAAAAAAAGTCAGAAAACAGGCCACCTACACTCCAGATGACTGGCCTTTTTGGAAAATGTTCAAAACTGTAGCAAAACCTAACTTTTCTCTCTCCCTTCCTTTCCCAGCTCCCTGACTTACCTCCCTAAGAAGCCAAACTCTGTAAGGTAAGCTGGCATCTTCCATTCACCCTCCCAGGTCCACTCTCCACCCCTCTCCACCCTGCCCTTTGCCCTGGGGCTAAACTTTATGGGATGACAAGGGCCTCTTGCTCTCTGGCCTCCTGTTAGGTTTGACAATTGGGAGGAACTGGGAGGGAATCAGAGGGTGGGAGAAGAGTGAGCTCGGGGTATTTATTCTGCTGGTTCCCTCTGTGCCCAGGCGACAGGGTGCCATCCTGACACTGAGAGTAGACGATGTTCATCTAACCCTAGTGGAGTGTACTGCTGCTCACCAATGCCCACACCCCTCTGCTTTGGCTCGATTACATCACCCAGCCTCCTGCATCTCCACGGGGCTCTACGACCAGTTCCTGCCAATGGAAGTGAGCCCTGTGGTTACGAGATTGTTCCTCCCTATGCTCTTTCTCTCTTCCCTCATCCGCTGACCAGGTGCAGGAGGTGCAGAGGAGGACCCTGAGGTCCTACAGGATGGCTGTGCCTCTACAGAGAAACAGCCTGGTTCCCTGAATAACTGTGTGGAGCTGATCCCACCTGCTGACCCACATTAGACCGTGACATGAGCAAAAAATTAACCTTTATTGTGTTCGCCTCTGAGACTTGGGGATTATTTGTTATAAGAGCAGACTAATACCAGGATGGCTGTCCTCTTTTGCCTTTCATCTTCTCTGAATACGATTTGTCTTTAACCACCAAACTTCTAAGCTATACCTAATATTTCAGACAAGAACGACTCTTACGCCTATGACATTACTGGCTATAAAAGTTTACTTGAAGGAGTTCGAGGCAATGAACTTGATAAGCAAACAAGGTACCAAAAGCTGCTGTCTTGGCCCGTCAAAGCACTACTCACCCGCCGGGTGACGGTTGGATCTCTCTGTGCTTTGGAGATGAGGTGTCCCAGAAGAGTGTTGGTTCGGAGAAAACGCAGGCGGATGTTCGTTGCCTGGGTGAACTCCCTCAGGGTGTGAGAGAAAGTAAAATTTTTTGCGCCTGGACGACCATTTATCAAGGACACCACAACCTAAAAGAACCACACACACATAGAGGGGGAAAAAAGTCCTTTTATCAAAATTTAGCTGCAAGTAACTAAAAATAACTCACATGCCCCCGAACACTTACTTGGTTTCTTTGAGTCATTAGATGTTTCAAAACCTGGGCTTTCAGGTTTTATAAATCATTTCATTTACAAACCCTTTGTTCTATCACTGTCATTGTGGGGCTATACACACTATGAAATGTTCAAAGTATAACATGAAAATCTACAAATATAAAGAAACAATTTTTGTCAAGCTGCATCAACGAAACAAAGCTAAAGTAATCTAAAATCCCGAAAGAGGGTGAAAAAAGGAAGTCTTTGGATATAAAGTTGACAGTGAACAGGACAAAAAAAAGTCTATATAAAACCCAGGTTTAGGTTTTTTTTTTTTTTTTTTTGGCCACACCGCGCAGCATGCGAGATCTTAGTTCCCCGACCAGGGATCGAACCCGCACCCCCTGCAGTGGAATCATGAAGTCTTAACCACTGGACTGTCAGGGAAGTCCCCCAGGTTTTGTTTTAAAGCTTGAGGCGATGAAGTCCAAGTCCCAACCAGTTACTGAGACATGAAACACTGACCGATCACTGGAAGATACTAGATACAGCTGCTCAAGAAAGATCTCTCTACCTAAGGAGAACGAGACTGACACCCTTTAAAGAAGTTCATTTGAAACTCACTCCATGGGATGCTTCTCTGATTTTCCCCACTCTGTTTTCTCATCTTCCCTAACGACAGACTGGCTGACTTCACAAGGACCACATGCAACCCCAATGAGACAGCAACTGTTTTCTCCCCTACAGATGATGCCCATCCTGCCAAAAAGGATCAGGGATTAGTTCTGCCACCAACCCCTCCTCTCCCCACTCTTAGGGGAGGTAATGTGCTTGTGAAGCAGTGGGAGGGTGCTTCACCACAATCACCAGTGACCCACTTTCTAAATAGTCCACCAGAAAAAAAGAGTTCAAGACCTGTGGGCCGTGAATGCAGAATCCTGAATTCCCAAGGAAAATTAGACCTCAAATAGAATGTGCAATGTCAATTATACCTCAATTTAAAAAAAAAGATTTCCAACCCAACTCAATCTGGGAGTCTTCGACGTGATTCCTTTCCATCTATGTTAGATTTCCTTGAAGGTGCAAGTTTCACAATTATGAAAAATGTGGCATCTTCATGTTCACTTCTGAGTCCTATCTCTCAAGGCCTCCCAAATCTACTCACCTCACCATTCTCCAATGGCACGATCCGGGAGTAATCAGTAGTACAAAGTACATCGTCGTCTCGCGTGATCGCCCTATTTGCTTCCTGTCCAAACTGTTCCAAACAGTCTACTTTAGAATCTAGGAGGGAAACATGTTAGTACTGTAAAATAAAATATTATCATCTTGCTGTAAATCTCTTAAGAAATCTTATGCTTACTTAAGAATATACATGAAAAGGGAAAGAACAGAGAAGCATTTAAGATTTTTAGACGGAAGCTTAGAATGAAATTCTTAATTCACGAAGGAAAATACCAAGTCATTTCAGGCCACGTGACTTTCAACAGAAATGTCTGGAGATATGGTTCTAAATCCTCATTCCTCATTAGGCAAGTTTACCCTCTAAGGAGCATTCCTGGAAAACCCAATGCCTTTGTAAGCCAAATTCCTGTCCACCTCAATTTGTCACAGGGTTCAGAGACCCAGACATTCTTCATTAGTGAAAAAGACAAGGTCAAGGTAAGTAATGTGAAAGGCAGGATCCATAAAGATGGAGCTTAGTTCCTAATTCTACATAAAAGGAAATGGACTGCGACTTCCCTGGTGGCGCAGTGGTTAAGACTCCACGGTCCCAATGCTTCCTGGTCAGGGAACTAGATCCCACATGAATTGCCACAACTAAGAGCCCGCATGCCTCAACTAAGGAGCCCGCCTGCTGCAACTAAGACCCGGCACAACCAAATAAATAAATAAAATATTTTTTAAAATAGGGACTTCCCTGGTGGCGCAGTGGTTAAGAATCCGCCTGCCAACGCAGGGGACACAGGTTGGATCCCTGGTCCAGGAAAATCCCACGTGCCGTGGAGCAACTAAGCCCATACGCCACAACTACTGAGCTCTCGTGCCACAACTGCTGAAGCCCATGCGCTTAGAGCCCGTGCTCCATAACAGAAGCCACCAAAATGAGAAGCACACATACTGCAACAAAGAGTAGCCCCCGCTCGCAGCAACTAGAGAAAGCCCACATTCGGCAACGAAGACCCAATGCAGCTAAAAATAAATAAATACAATAAACAAAAATTTTAAAAAATATATATATTAAAAAAAAGGAAATGGACTGAAGCTATGGCCCAGTTATAGGTACACTGCTTCCCCCTAAATAGTAGCAAGAACCATTATCATAAGAGGTGTTTCAACCCCAGTTATACATGTGTATCCTTGGAATTCATGCAAGTGCGCTTGAGAAATAGGGATGTTCCAAGGGTAACCTAGAAAGTTAAAATTGACCAGCCCCTGACTAGCCACACTGAGAGACTAATTTTCTACTTAAACCCACAGTCTTGATCTGCTGCCAATAATTCAAACCCCTCATAACATGGTAGGCTAGATTACTTACGAGCAAAATATTGCCAAGGTGAGTAGGTGCTTCCGAAGTCGACAGATCTTTCCAAGACCCAAAGATCAGGGCGAGGAGAATTTGCAAATTTGATTAAAATATAGGCCACCTGGAAAAGCTGATAAAGCAAAGGACATACAGTTACTCAAGTCGCCGCATCTGTCCACACCCTCCATCATCTCTATATGATGCTGGTTCCCAAGGCAACACATCTAGCCACACCTCTCCCAAGATCCAGATCCCATTTCTAACTGCCTACTGGACATCTCTAATTGGATGCAGTCTCTCAAGCTTATCATGCTCAAAACCCAAATAATCATTTGTTCTCTTTCCACCGAATCTATCCATTAATCTTTGTCACATCTTAATCATTATACCCTTGAGTTTCAACCAGCCTACACAGCACCTTCAAGTTTGTACATTCAGAGAAGTCTGATGTCAAACAACAACCATCGTGGGCTAAGCTCTTCTAGGAGCAAGAGCCGGTAGTACAGCCCTGAGCGTCTCCCGTGAGTGACACAGTCCTGGTTCCAGATCTTGGAGAGCTCACGGCTGCAGAACTGAGAACTGAGCGGCTGCCTGGTAGAGGGTAGCACCTCCTTCTCCTGTGCCATCTCCACTCACCCCCTCTTTTCCTGATTTCTCTCCCTCTTGCTGATTTTCTTGTTCATCCTCATCGCTCTTTGCCCACGGCCAGGACAATGCAAACGTATGGGAGACATGAAGCGCAGCTTTGGTCCAGTTTCTTCATCCTCCCACTCTTGAATCCCAGTATGCCTCCATGATGGACCCCAGGAGTCCCTGCAGTCCACTCCCACCCCCTTCCCTCAAAACTTATATCTGGCTTGACTTGTGAACCCTGAGAGTCTATATGCTTAGCAAAGTGCCTAGTATGAGTTCATTGTTCATGACAATGAACATGGGTGTTAAACAAATCTGCTAACATGTTAAGAACTGGGGATTATCCCCATCCCCCCACTCCCCAACCACAAGGAAGAGATTCCACAGTGACTTTCAGAAAAGACTCTGCCACCTTATTAACTAGCCCAGTAGAGCCATTTGAACAATGAGCTCATCTAGTTAGAGAGAGAGGCAGTACTCAGACCCTGTGGGATCCTTTTATTTCTTAGGGAAAAAAAATAAGGGATTTTCATCTGTATATTTTTCACATACAATAGTATGGTAAGAGTCATATATATATATATATATACACACACATATATATATATATATTTATTTATTTATTTATTTTTTTGCGGTACACGGGCCTCTCACCGTAGTGGCCTCTCCCGTTGCGGAGCACAGGCTCCAGATGCGCAGGCTCAGAGGCCATGGCTCACGGGCCCAGCCGCTCCACAGCATGTGGGATCTTCCCGGACTGGGGCACGAACCCGTGTCCCCTGCATCGGCAGGCGGACTCTCAACCACTGCGCCACCAGGGAAGCCCCCATATATATTTTTTAAAGTCTCAGAGCTACTAGTTGATTGTGAATGTTCCCAACTCGACACTAGAAGCCAAAATCTCTAGGGCAATTGTTCTCAAATTTTAGTCTCAAGATACCTTTACATTTTTAAAAATTATGGAGGACTTTCAAAAGCTTTTCCTTACGTGGGCTATGTCTATTAATTAAGAAATGCCATATTAAAAATTAAGGCTGAGAAATTTTTAAAATACATCTTACTAATTCATTTAAAATAATAAAGCATTACATTTTAACATAAATACCATATTTTATGAAAAAAATACTATATTTTCCAAAACATAAAAATTATAGTGAGAAGAGTGGCTTTGATTTACATTTTTAAAATCTCTTTCAATGTCTGCCTTCATAGAAAACAGCTGGATTCTCATAGCCACTTCTTCAGTTTGTTGTAATAAGGTTGTTTGGTTTGAAGTATTTGAAGAAAATCTGGCCTCCCATAGATCTGTAATAGGAAAAAGGACTTAAGAGCTTGTGGACCTCCTGAAAGGTCTTAGGAACCCCATGGGTTCTCAACTGCACTTTGAGAACCACTGATCTTGGTCACAGAGATTATCCTTTGCTCTAAGAAGCCCCTTTGCTTACTTCTCTGTGGAAGGAAGAATTGTCACACCAATTACTGAAAACCCTAAGTTCAGCCAGTTTTGTCTCAAACACTCGCTCTTTGATCTTGAAAAATCTGCTTCCCTGGGTTCAGATTAACACTCTCAGATTTTCTACCCATCCTTGGAAGAAAATGATCCAACCTCATGTAAAGTAGCAGGATACAAAATTAATGTACAAAAATCTCTGGCATTCCTATACACTAATGACAAAAAATTTGAAAGAGAAATTAAGGAAACACTCCCATTTACCATTGCAACAAAGAGAATAAAATACCTAGGAATAAACCCACCTAAGTAGACAAAAGACCTGTATGCAGAAAACTGTAAGACACTGATGAAAGAAATTAAAGATGATACAAACAGATGGAGAGGTATACCATGTTCTTGGATTGGAAGAATCAACATTGTAAAAATGACTGTACTACCCAAGAAAATCTACAGAGTCAATGCATCCCTATCAAACTACCAATGGCATTTTTCACAGAACTAGAACAAATAATTTCACAATTTGTATGGAAACACAAAAGGCCCCGAATAGCCAAAGCAATCTTGAGAAAGAAAAATGGAGCTGGAGGAATCAGGCTCCCTGACTTCAGACTATACTACAAAGCTACAGCAATCAAGACAGTATGGTAGTGGCACAAAAACAGAAATATAGATAAATGGAACAGGATAGAAAGCCCAGAGATAAACCCACGCACATATGGTCACCTTATCTTTGATAAAGGCGGCAAGAATATACAATGGAGAAAAGACAGCCTCTTCAATAAGTGGTACTGAGAAAACTGGACAGCTACATGTGAAAGAATGAAATTAGAACACTTCCTAACACCATACACAAAAATAAACTCAGAATGGATTAAAGATCTAAATGTAAGACCAGACACTATAAAACTCAGAGGAAAACATAGGCAGAACACTCTATGACATAAATCAGAGCAAGATCCTTTTTGACCCACCTCCTAGAGAAATGGAAGTAAAAACAAAAATAAACAAATGGGACCTAATGAAACTTAAAATCTTTTGCACAGCAAAGGAAACCATAAACAAGACAAAAAGACAACCTTCAGAATGGGAGAAAATATTTGCAAATGAAGCAACTGACAAAGGATTAATCTCCAAAATACACAAGCAGCTCATGCAGCTTAATATCAAAAAAACAAACAACCCAATCCAAAAATGGGCAGAAGACCTAAATAGACATTTCTCCAAAGAAGATATACAGATTGCCAACAAACACATGAAAGGATGCTCAACATCACTAATCATTAGAGAAATACAAATCAAAACCACAATGAGGTATCACCTCACACTGGTCAGAATGGCCATCATCAAAAAATCTACAAACAATAAATGCTGGAGAGGGTGTGGAGAAAAGGGAACCCTCTTGCACTGTTGGTGGGAATGTAAATTGATACAGCCACTATGGAGAACAGTACGGAGGTTCCTTAAAAAACTAAAAATAGAACTACCATATGACCCAGCAATCACACTACTGGGCATATACCATGAGAAAACCGTAATTCAAAAAGAGACATGCACCACAATGTTCACTGCAGCACTATTTACAATAGCCAGGACATGGAAGCAACCCAAGTGTCCATCGACAGATGAATGGAGAAAGAAGATGTGGCACATATATACAATGGAATATTACTCAGCCATAAAAGGAAACGAAATTGAGTCATTTGTAGTGAGGTGGATGGACCTATAGTCTGTCATACAGAGTGGAGTAATACAGAGTGAAGAAAGTCAGAAAGAGAAAAATAAATACGGTATGCTAACACATATATATGGAATCTAAAAAAAAAAAAAAAAACTTTCTGATGAACCTAGGGGCAGGACAGGAATAAAGACGCAGACATAGAGAATGGACTTGAGGACACAGGGAGGGGGAAGGGTAAGCTGGGACGAAGGGACGAAGTGAGAGAGTAGCATTGACATATATACACTACTAAATGTAAAACAGATAGCTAGTGGGAAGCAGCTGCATAGCACAGGGAGGTCAGCTCGGTGCTTTGTGACCACCTAGAGGGGTGGGATAGGGAGAGTGGGAGGGAGACGTGAGAGGGAGGGGAGATGGGGATATATGCATACGTATAGCTGATTCACTTTGTTATACAGCAGAAACTAACACAACATTGTAAAGCAATTATACTCCAATAAAGATGCTAAAAAAAAAAAAAAGCTAGTTAGGAATTGTAAGGTACTCTGAAAACCATAAAGCAATACCTAAAGAAGGAGAAATAATTTCCAGAATACATGTACTATTATTACATAGTGAAGGAATTCATAGGAAATCCAAGAACTCCCAGTTTAGATAATCAGAACAAATATATTTCCTAAAGACTGCACATCTCTCCTAGACCACATCAAAATAAGACTGCTTTTAGATATGTAAGAGAGAATACAAAGGAAACATTTTTGGGCTTCCCTGGTGGCGCAGTGGTTGAAAGTCCACCTGCCGATGCAGGGGACACGGGTTCGTGCCCCCGTCTGGGAAGATCCCACATGCCGTGGAGCGGCTGGGCCCGTGAGCCATGGCCGCTGAGCCTGCGCGTCCGGAGCCTGTGCTCCGCAACGGGAGAGGCCACAACAGTGAGAGGCCCATGTACCGCAAAAAATAAAAACACTTTTGGATACAGGAATCATTTAAAACATTCTTAATCTCTTCCATCAAAATCCTATCATCATAGCATGTCCCCTAAAAACCCTATTTATTTAATAGTGTGTGACCTAATGGTTACTATGTTCTAGGTACTAAGTCAAGCACCTCAGAAACATTCTCACAATGAAAGTGGGATTTTATTAACCCCACTTTACAGATGAGGAATGTGTGACTTCTAGAGGTGAAATAATGTGTCCACATCTTGCGGGTATAAAAGTCCACCACCTTTGTATATTCCACTCCCTGATCATTAGCAATGCCACTGAACCTGATAGATACTTAACATTTAACCTGTTTCATCCTGGGGAAAATAACTGTCAAAGAAGTTCTAAACACCTTTATTTCCAAATATGCTAAAAGTCCATTACAGGGAGCCCAGAGGTAGGGAGCTATGTGATAATACATCTCGATGGTCATTTGAGCGCGTTGGTTTCTAAAGCTGCACTTTCTGCTAGTACAAATCCCCATAAATGAAATAGCCTTGGTAGCTCAGAGGGCACCTCTCTTTGTTTTGTTTCATCCTGTCTGAGATAATATGTGACCCCTTTAAGGCAGCACATCAGTTAAAAATCCCACCTCTAGCAGCAAGGGGAGACATGCCACAGTGTGTCCCCTCTGCATGTTACATCAACCTGCCACCCGGACCTAATTTAATAAGCTCTGGGATTCCACCAACTCATCTTCCAGCACCTACCAGACAGGACTCTCCACTCCAAAATGCTTCCCTCCCATTTTCGTCTTAGGAACTTGATTCTGAGATTCCTCAGCACAGGATTACGTGCCCTGACACTGGGAGGCTGCCTTTCATTCTTGCTGAGCCCATCTGCACCGACAGACCCCGTTTCTCTCTCCCTATCACTGTGGTGCAACTTGCAGTGGCTTCTTACCAAGCACTCCAGCTCTGCAGCCAACCTCCCCTCGATGTATAGATTCAAAATGGTGCTGAGAGGCGGCCTCCGGAGCGGGTTCACAGGGGGTTCACGCATGTTAAACCAACAGGTATGGATTTATTCTCTTCTACTTGATAATTTTAAACGCTGTGCCTTCTAAATGGCTCCTTCTGCTAAACCCCTGTTATCGGTTACTTATGTTTGCTCTGTGATCACTCAACATACTTCAAAGCACGCCTGAGTGACCCTTGAGACGCATGGATGTAAATGAGGGCCCTTTACAAAACAAGAGAGCACCGGGCAGTGGAGTCACTAGAAGCAGAAGAGCAAAGGCCAAGCTGTGCATTTTCGGAGAAATAACGTTTGGGAGTTAAGGTAAGGAGGGAAAAGTGACCGAGAAGGATTGAGTTGTCATCCTCTCTCCACATGCTTCTGAAACAAGCTAAAGATGGCTTGACCTTTGCTGATGAGCATTTAGATGGAGGTACAAAGTAGCCTTTTAAATAATGTTTTAATGAAGCAGATAATAGTCATAAAAGGTGCAGCAAGAGGCACTTTGACTTCAAAAGCCTTCGGGGGAGCAGGTGAGACAAGCCAGCCCTTCCTGTTCCTCATGATCGTCATGCTGAAGCCTCTGAGATTCCAGCTCCTACAGCCCTGCATCTATCTCATTCCATGGCCTTCCCAGATGCAGGTAGTAGCTGTTCAATAAATGCCACGAATGAATGGGTGAATATTAAAGTTGTGCAGTCACCACCGAGTTTGGGAAGCGGGCTCCAGTTAGCACCGTTAGGTGCCGTGCTCGGCAGTGGACTGCTAACGGCAGAGGAGAATCAACTCCTGGTGGCAAACCTTTGCTCTGCCACCCACCAGCCATGTGACTCTATCACTGAAGCACTTTGCGACTTAATTCCTTGTGCATAAAATAATAACATAAAACAATCAAAAAAGATATTTAAGTACATAGATGAGGGACAGCAGTATCCACTTCATAGAAATCTTACATCCTCCATCTAAAAGGGCACTTACTATGCTCTGTGGCATATATGTGTTTTCATGTGTCATTTCCACTAGACTGACATCTTTGTGTCTCAATCACTCCTGTTTCCTCAGAGTAGATGCTTAATAAATGTCATTGAATTGCAATGAAATTGAATAAATGGGACATGTGAAACTGCAAAATATTATGCACATGTATTTAAAGTCACATTCAAAATTAGCTTCTTACTCAACTAACCAGCACTCTCTCCTCCAAAAGAGTCTAAGTTATAATGTGAAATAAATCTATTATCATAGCCTTACAATTTGATAAACATACTGTTCCACAATGCAGTGTTTCCTGATTTGCTTCTTCCAACTTATTATTTGGCATAATTTTCAAACCTATAGGAAAGCTCAAAGAACAGTACAATGAATATCCCTACACTTTTCGCTTAGATTCACCAAATGTTAACATTTTGCCACGTTCGTACTTTCTCTCTCTCTCTCTGTCTACACAACACACACACACCTTTTTTTAACCTTTGAAAGCAAGTTTCAGACATCATTATGCTTCAACCCTAAATATTTCACCATGTACCTCCCAAGAACACGGACATTTCTTCTACATAAACTCAACATGTTGATGCCTAGGAACTTTTACCATTCATACAAAAATCTTACATAACACACTGTACATATTAGAATTACCCTGATTCTCTTAATACTGCCCATTGCATTTTTCCAATCCGGGATACAATCAAGGGTTCTATATAGCATTTACTTGCCAAGTCTCTTGTCTCCTTTAATCTACAGCAGTCCTCCCACGATTTTTCTTTCCTGACATTGGCATCTTTCCATAACAGAATGTTCCCCCATCTGAATGTGTTTGATTATTTTCTCATCATCTGATTCAGGGTAAACATTTTGGCAGGATTACTACCCATGGGACATCCTCTTCTCATGGCATCATGCCAGGGAGCACGCGATGCCAGGTTGTCCTGTTATCAGTGTTGCTGTGTTTGATCACTTGCTTGAAAAGAGGTACAACAGATTTCCCCTTTACAAACTTATCTTTCTACCTTTGTCATTAATAAGTAACCCATGGAGAGACATTTTGAAACACTTATTTTTATTAACTAAATTACAAACGTTCCTACTATCCATGTAAACATACAAATAAGAGTTAAGAAAAATAAGTCCCAAGATACAGAATCAAACAATCAAACTTAAAGTTATAGTTCCTTTAAGGCTGATGCCCATTTGAAAAACTGATCTAATGAGCTAATTTTATAAAAACTTTTTAAAATATTTATTTATTTATTTGGTTGCACTGGGTCTTAGTTGCAGGCTGCCTCCTTAGTTGTGGCATGCGAACTCTTAGTTGCAGCATGCGTGTGGGATCTAGTTCCCTGACCAGGGATTGAACCCGGGACCCCCGGCATTGGAAGCGCAGAGTCTTAACCACTGCACCGCCAGGGAAGTCCCTATAGAAACTTTTTAATTGAGAAGGAACTATGCAGGTCAAGTGGAATTAAACTCCATTTTAGTAAACTTGTGTGAAAACTTCTTATAAAATGAAGTACAATCCTCATTAAACGATCAAGGCCAGTGATGAAAATATGACTCAGCTGGCCTGAAAAAGGATCCTTTTAATCCTGGTGCGAAGAGCACATCGGCCAATGGCTTGGCGAGGGGCATTTCTTTCTTTCGGGTTTATCATCACCCTGTCCTATAAAACCCAGAACTTGGCACCATCGAAAAGAGAGTGCTTAGGAGGAAAGTCACCGTGTCCTTCAGGTCCTCTTACTGTTTCCCCAAAGCACCTGCTCACTGTTGAGGGAAGGTCGATCGTTCCAGAAACTTACAGGAAGGGACTCAAGAGGTCCCAGGTCAATCTCTCACCCAGGGTAAGAACCTTCACGCTAGAATCTCCTTTTGAGAGGAAAGGAGACCCACTGCATTGCTAAGTTTGGGTCACTACATGTTTCCTCGCTGTCCTGGAAACTTTTCCTCATAATTCCCCCACCTACCCTTTGGGGTAGCACAGATTTCTACCATTTATCCCACATGACAGCCTGCCCAGAATTTAAATACCAACACCACATCTCCCTAGGTTCTTTTTAATGAACTAAGATTCAAGTCAGCAGGAGGCAAGGATTAGGGTAGGAACTGGAAAGGGGAAGAGAATTAAAGTATCTCACTTCCTCATTAAAAATAACTACAATAACCTGAGAAATAAAAATCCTGAACCAAAATCGAGTCTAAAGTGTTGGATCACTCCAATAACTTGGAAACTGACAAGCCCGCTATTTTTTAATGGAAGATTTCAAGAAAAAAATCAAAAGACAAGGAGAAGGTGAAATATTTGCATCTGTATTTTATGACTGATGAATTCTTAACTCTGGAGGAAAAAAGAGATTGAAGACATATAGCATGGTTTTCGGTCCTTGTGGACGTTATTATTCCCCAAGTAGACTCAAAGGGCAGAGCTTGAAACTAACATATGTTACTCAAGAGCATTTTATCCACAACTAACAATTTACAGATAGATTTGGTGGTGATTTTAAATAAGTTGAAGCCCACTAGAATCCAAGAACTGAGCTCAATTTCACAATGAAGTCCAATATTTTATCCAACGCTTTACAGCTACACTCAACTGTCAGGGCATTTTTTTTTTGTCCAGGACCTGATTCTCCCTATAAAACTCACTTGCCCTCATTCACGCTTTTTTTTTTTCTAATTTATAATAAAATTGGGTATGACATTTACTTCACTCACTGAACTGATAAACAGCCTAAGAATTTGTCTGACAAACTATACAGGACAAGGGAAATGATAATCTTGTTCTTCCAAGGCAAAGAGATTTAACTAACTCAACTTTCGTCACGAGCAAACCAAGTTATCTAATTCCTCCTTTAATCTATCTAAACTTTTTTAACTCAACAACTCCTAAAAAATATATTGATTTCTACAGGGGACTCACACTGTGATAAAGTTCAGCAAAGTATTGCTCAATGATGATTTACCCTAAATCAGATTCTAAATGATGTTATTTCTCATCATTTTTCATAAATGAGTCCACATCCTTCATAATGTTCCAGTCCTCCTCTTGGCCAATATCTTTCTCCCTAAAGGGTATTCTCCTTTCTAGCCTGCACTGGTAATGGTCCTTTCCTAATTTCAGTCACATCTCTTCTTTCTCCCTGTGACATCTTTCCTGAGATTTAGCATCCATGGCTAAATCTGAGTGTTACCTGAAGCTGAAATTTTCCTTTGGCTGTGTTTCCATTGCTCTTATTAATGGCAGGGCACTTGGGAGACCTTTTTGACAATAGCTGTGCATATCTGTAAAGCATAAGGCTGGTCACTTAAATTGACTCAGCAGAGTCATTTTTATTAGTCAGCTTTTTTTTTTTTTTTTTTTGGAATGAGGTTTAGGCTGAAGTGTGGTTTCAAATCAGCTGGGCTATAGATTAAATATTCATCTTAGAACTTGTCCTTTGGCCAAAAGCTGTCCTTACTTTCTGAACACTAAATCCCCTAGCGTGGCAGTTCTCCAAATGGATGGTATCACCATCTGGGGTATTTTATTGGTTGTCACAATAACAAACCCAAATAAGGAGAGAGACCATGCACCTGAAGAGGCATCAACCTCCACCCTGAAGATCACTGCCAGTTCTGGGTGAGGAGGCTGGAGAAAGGGCCCTGCTGGAGGTTTTGTCTTTTGTAGGTTGGACTTCTGAGGATCCAAATGCCCTTCCCACCTTATGAATCCACCTTTAGAAGCTGAAAATGCCAGTTTTTCCAGCTCTCCTGGCAGGTAAGGCAGCACGGGTACCTGACCCAGGCTCAGTGAATTGGATGTCTCCTTCCGAGATTTTGCATCTAGAGCAAATGATACAAAAAGGCAGGGACACTGAAGAATTGTTTCTAGAAGCAACAAATATGGCAGCCCCCTCTGGCTTCTGGGGACAGTGGTTGACCCCAGCAGGGACATACTGAGTCCAGGATCCGGGCTGACTGTGACATCACCATGCAGCAACCAGCATTCAGCCACAGCTCTGTCCTCGCAGAGGGACCTGTGATTCTGACTGAGCTGCCTCCTTTGCTTCTGCCCACTTCCTGAACCTGATTCTCTACGATCCTTAGATCCTCACCCACTACCCCACGTCCTCTCCTTCCACCTTCACAGGCGACTTTTTCTCTTTCACCAGTAAAATTAGAACTATCGAAAAGGAATCCCTTGCCTTCCCATCCCAAATCCATGAGCACTTTTGCATCTGCACATCCTCCTCCCTTCCCTCTGGACCAATGGCACAGGAGCCTCCTCCCTCTGCGCTCTGGATCTCATTCCCCTCCTGCCTTCTCTTGGATCCTTCCCATCAGCTTTTATCTTAGGTATTTATTTTTTAATTAAAGTACAGTTGACTTACAATATTCTATTAGTTTCAGGTGTACAACATAATGATTCAAT
This sequence comes from Lagenorhynchus albirostris, assembly GCF_949774975.1. Taxonomy (NCBI): domain Eukaryota; kingdom Metazoa; phylum Chordata; class Mammalia; order Artiodactyla; family Delphinidae; genus Lagenorhynchus; species Lagenorhynchus albirostris. The sequence goes on from NC_083108.1 coordinate 48,616,946, forward strand.
ACTTTTATAGATTATATTCCTTATAAAGTTATTACAAAATATTGGCTATATTCCCTATGTTGCACCTTACACCTTTGATTGTTATTTATTTTATACCCAGTAGTTTGTACCTCTTAATCCCCTTTTCCTATCTTGCCCCTACCCCACCCCCTTCCCAACGGTAACCACTAGTTTATTCTTTGTATATGTGAATCTGTTTCTATTTAATTATATTCACTTGTTTCATTTTTTAGGCTCCAACTATTAGTGAAAACATATAGTATTTGTCTTTCTCTGTCTGACTTATCTCACTAAGCATAATACCCTCCAGCCATCAGCTTTCAACTGACTCTTCCATCCGAAGTCAAGAAAATTCCTCTCCCTCCATCCACACCCTCCTCTAGGTCCACCTACCTCCTTCTTCCAGATGCAGCCACACTTCAGCAAAGGGTGGAGTGTCCCCCTTCCTCACCTCTCCTCTAGTTCACCCAGAGTTCAGCTCTCAGCCTTCTCTCACCTCACTCCACGCTATTTCCATCTTACACCACTGACTCCCGATTTATACCTGTAGCACAGACTTCTCACATAAGCTTCGGACCCAACAGCCTAGTTAATCTCCACGTGAGATACCTCACCACCACCTCAACTCAATGTGACCCAACTGAAGCCTCATCCTGGCCCTCTGGAGCCGCTGATTCCTGTGGAAACTGTAGGTCTCAATGCAGTTTCCCCCCTTCAGGGAGATATCTGTGTTCGATGCTTTCTGGAACACTGTACTTTTCCTTTAAAACACCCATCCCAGGAGTAATTAAATAAATACTCCCGGCTCAAGTGCACACGGCCTGTAAATACAGGATGTGAGCTTGATTATCCTGCCCACTCACGAACTGCAGCAGGAACACTCTGCTACAGGTAGCTGTAGGCCAGGCCAGGGCCTGCGCTTGGCCTGCATCAGGGTGGCGCTGGTAGTCGGCCAAAGCCCTGAGGATTGCACTTACTTGGCGAAAAACGGGATGCTCAAAGTCACTTTCACTGTGATAAAAAGGTGCATCCCCAGCTGAACTCTCGGATCTGGACATGAGACGGCCTCCTGTGTCCCAAATGCTCCCACTTAATGCTCTGGCTCCCGCAAGGACCGCGCGCAGGCATCCTTCATAGCAGGGCGAATGGGAGGCCTGGGTGTGAAGGGTCAGAGTGGGGTGGGTGAGGGACAGTGGCTGGGCAGCGGAGAGCAGTGTGGCCAGGCTGACGGGCATCAGGAGAACTGGAGAGTCCTGTGCCTGGCTCAGAATCAGTGGGGAACCAGATGACCTTGGGTGAGCGAGCTGAACTTTGAGCCTCAGTTTCCTGAAATCCAGCTCCTCCGGGCAAGACACTGTTAGGAACTAGGGCAGGGATTCAAGCCCGCCCCGGAGAGGATGAGAAGTGGAACACGAGCCAGGGAAGTGGGTGGGGCAGCCAGACAGATCGTCCACCGCAGGTGGGTTAAACGGAAGAACTGGGCTAATCAGCTCCAGGCACGCCTGGTGGGCAGGGGCGCAGCACACACCCGCTCTGCCCACTGGTGGAGAAGGGGACTGACGTGGGAAGAACACCTTAAGTGCCAGCAGGAACCATCCCACTAAAAGCGATCTGGCCACCTCGCCAGGAATGGGGTCTGGATCTGAAGATGGTAGACGGGGGTGAGCGGCCAGGCTCCGGAAAGGAGAGTCTGGAGCTAGAGGGTGTGTGGAGCCCCAAAGTTCCATCATCCAAATGCCACACAACGGCCTGCCCACCCCCTCACTTCCTGGGGGGTCCACTTCTGCCCCTCCCCCACTCTCTTACTCCCTGGTCTTTCTTCCCCAATCTGGGGCCCCTTTTCTCCCCATACCCCAGAAGCTACACAGAGTGGGGAGGATTATACCATAAGGTTTATACCACCCGTCTTGCAAATGTGGAATATGACACTATTATAACACTAGGGACTAAGCGGGTTTTAAGGCATAGCTTATTTATAAATTTTTCTGGGAAAAAACATGCAAAATAAGTTCTAAACATCTGATGTAACTTTTGGTGCACCTCATTTACACCCATATATGACTCCCCCAGGCAATATTCTATTAAATAAAATCAACGTGAAAGACAATCTAACTAATGACCCTACAAATACCAACCACGTAGTGGTGAGAATCAAGGAAATAGATACACAGACAGCATCAATGAACCTTCATAACATGAACATAACATGGCCAGTGTTGGGGCCAGAATGTCTCGCTCCAGGCTCTGAGCTGTGCAATCCGGGCGATTCCCTTCATCTTTTTATGCCTTGGTACCCTCATGTGTAAAAAGGAATAATAACAGTACTTAAAGTGGGAGTGTTTGAAAGGGCCCAATAAAAAGCATCCCTCTTCCCTATCTGGCTCAGAACCAATTGAGAAGTAAGACAAAGGAAGAAGGGCAATGGGGACAAAATATCGCCTTTATTTCTGGTGAAGCTTATATTGGAGGACACAGGTTGTGTCTGCTGACGGTGACCGCCAGGTGAGATGTCCCGGGCCGGTGGCCCATGTGTCTCAGGCAGGAGAAGCAGAGAAGGGCATATGCCTGCCTCTGGACACCTGCTCTCAAGGGACAGGACAGAGCCGTGCATGACCAGCTCCTGATTCACACTCACCACCCAGAAGAGGGGCCAGATAGAGGCTGGCAGCGTGACCCAGGTGGAGGGAGGAATGTCGGTGACCACGCCCCACAGAGGGCTGGTGTGAGGGGTAAAAGAGCCGATGCCCGCATTGCACTCAGCGCAGAGCCCGGCACATGTGAGGACCTACCCCGTGGAAGTGAGCGCATCTTAAGGGCACAGGTGTGCTTCCGATTAAGTAGCAAAGATGTTAGAACAGATGCTTGCGAAGGGCCATGGAACAGGAGTGGGAACTGAGGATGACGGGGGAGATAGAAGAATAAAGCACGAGAGGGGCACAGTTCATAACACGCTGTGCGCTCATCTCCAAGTGGGGACCATATCTCTAAAATCCTCCAACAACTGCTTCCCAAGGAGATAAGACAATGCAAACCTAAATGGAACATCCGCCTTTAGTCATCACAAAATATATACTGCCTCCTGTCCTGGTCAAGTGACTTGGCGAAAATCTCAAGGAACCATTCGAAATGTCCACGAGCACCTTGCGCCCTGGTTCCAGGCTGGCAGCAGGAGTGGCCTCTTGCTCGGGAGGCGGGGAGATGCCCTGACCGGGGTCGTCCTTATAAATGCAGACACCAGCGTGCACAGGCACCCTAGAAGGAATTGTTTTCTTGTGGTTTGGGCCGCCAGTAATGGAGAGGGGTTTTTTCTCTTCATTCCCACTGGCTAAGACACGTGGGTCCCTTCACTGCCAGACTTGCAAGGAAAGAAAGCTGATTCCACTTGAACTGCAATTCAACTAATGGGCCCCAGGGAATAAATCCACCCCAAATCCGGGAAAACACTCCGAGCTTGAAACTGTCCATTTGGACGACTCGATTCCGCTCCTGCCTTACAGCTCCATGACCTTGTAACCTCTGGCACCTTCCTTTCTCGGTGTTCCTCTCAGGGTGGCAAGACCTTTCCATGAGGCAAGCCTGCGACTGGTCACTTCTTGAAACTGCTGGTGTGGGTGGGAGGGCACAAAGGCCTGAGGATGGGCACGTGGGATCATCTCATCAACAGAATCGAAGTTTCTGTTCAGGGACTTCTAAAAGGAAATCCTTGCTTTTTTCTCCCCCATTCCAGGAAATCAACGAGGGAAGCTCTGTGCACCCGCCTTTTGCTTTACAGTTAAGGACTTGAAAATGCTTAGAGAGTCACAGTCATTAGAATGGAGCCCGGTCCATTGGAGTGGGCTGGTTGCGTTGCAGTGGCAACACCAAAATCTCAGTGGTTCAAAACTACACATCTGTTTGCATCTCGTCCGTGTGACATGTCTCTTGAGGGTGGACCCTGCTCCATGTCCTCCCCACACAGGGACACAAACCAATGGAGTCTGTATGTCTGGAACGCCACTGAGGCAGGAAGGGAATGTGGTATGTCATGCACCAAGGCTGGTCCTGCCGCCAAACCTTCCTTCAAAGACACGGGCAGGTGCGGCCCTGTCTTGAGCCTGGAAGAAGAACTGGGGGGCTTCCCTGGTGGCGCAGTGGTTGAGAGTCCGCCTGCCGATGCAGGGGACATGGGTTCGTGCCCCGGTCCGGGAAGATCCCACATGCCGCGAAGCGGCTGGGCCCGTGAGCCATGGCCGCTGAGCCTGCGCGTCCGGAGCCTGTGCTCCGCAACGGGAGAGGCCACAACAGTGAGAGGCCCGCGTACTGCAAAAAAAATAAAAAAAGAAGAACTGGGAATCCTGCTGAGCCAGGAATGCAGAGGTGCTGACGCTGAGAGGACCCTGGTTCAGGCCAATTTGGCCCTGCTGTTCCTGCTAAGTCGGAAATTAATGGTGGTGGAGGTTGAGATTTCAAAGGGGTTGGGTTCTTTCTTTTATCACCCAGACTACCTACACTGGCCATAGAGGATGACAGTGGCTGAGAGAAGACAAGATCAATTCTGGACATTCGGCCAAACTAGGGGCAAAATGTCACTGCTGCACCCTCAGACTTAGGTGTGCATTAGAAGCACCTGGGGCTGTGTCACAGTGAAGATTCCCAGGCTACAATTCGAGACCTTCCAGTTCAGTAGGTCTGCAGTGAGGCCTAGAAGCAAGGCCAGCTGTACCATTTGCAGAGCTCAGAGCAAAATGAAAACACAGGGGTCCTTGGTTAAAGGCAGGAAAAAAGTGCTTTCAAAGGTACTAAAATGTGCTTTTTCCTTTCTTCCACAGTTCGTCTCTTGACCCATCATGGTAACTTTTATTTGCTATTTAATGTTGCACTCCCTTGGGCAAGGGTGAATGCAGACCCGCACAGGGACCACTCTGCCACTGGCTGTGCACACGCCAGGATCCCCTCCTGACCGCTGCTGGGTGGACGTGACGCACCGTGCCCTGGTCAAGGGCGAGGTCAATCTCCCCTTCCCTCCCCTTCTCATGGGCCCACCACCCAACTCACACAGACAGACGATCCCCAAGGGATTGGAACCTCCACACTGGGATGAGCTTGGTACCTGGATGCAGGATGGACAAGAGGCTCATCCCTGTCAAGTCGCCCATTGCTCTGCTAGCTTGGGATGGAGATAGCTCCGCCCTGCCCCTCCTCCTCACGGTGTGCTTGCAGCCAGCCTTCCCTGCAGCTGCTCCCAGACCCCAGCCACAGGGTGGCAGGGTGGGGTCAGGGAAGAAGAGGATTGGAGGAACTGAGGCACCAGGACTTGGGGGAGCAGGTGGCCTAGAACCTGTCTGGGAGGCTGGATGGCCCATGAGCCAGCACACACTCCGTGATGGACTGGACTTCACTTACAAAACACAAACTCAAACATAAAGTTATTAAGGATTTCAAGACGGCATTAAGCCCCAAGCTTGGGTCCCCCTTCTTAGCACAGGGATTCAAGGACCAACTCTGAGAAGCACTGACTTAAAGACAGACCGACCCAGTTGAAGCAGGTAATCAAGACAGGTCCCAGCACCCAGGAGAGGAACAAAAGGGTTGCAACTCTGAGAGCTGGTGCCGCTCCAGGCAGGAAGTCTCCCCGTGTTCTAGAATTAGATCTCAGGGTCCCAGCCACAGACTACACGCGCTCACATAACTGATGAAAGAGAAGAAGACTCTCAAGATCCAGACAGATCATCGTGATGAACTCGTAGGGTAACCAGCCACCCTGGTTTGCCTGGGACTGTCCTGGTTTTAGTAACAAAAATCCTGCATCCCAGAAAAGCCCTTGGTCTCCAGCAAAGTGGGACGGCTGGTCACGTTATGACCAGGCCTAGTACTGACCCAACGAACTCCTTTTTATCTTTGAAAGACTAGTGGAAAGGCTGCTGCCTTGTGAAATCTTCCCCACGCTCCCCAAGCAGAGGTCGTAGCTCGCTCCACGGTGGTTACACTTCTCAGGGTGCACGCTGATTCTGCATTCGTGCATTTGACTCCCCAAGAAGCACGTGAAATCCCAGAATTTTATGTGAATATACCGGAGGGAACCTGCCATAAATGCCGGGGAAGGAGAAGAGAGGTGGAGAGGACCCCGTCGCTAAGGTGTGACGTGGGGACCTGATGTTAGTGGGGCCCCAGGACAGCTCAAGGCCAACCAAGTGCGGTCCCCGAGCTCCTCCGCTTTGCTCGCTGGCCTGCGGCTCAGTCCACAACCTGAAGCTCTGTCTGCTGGGATTAGTGCCCCAAGATTGAGGAAATGCAGGGCCACAAAACAGGAAAACGGAGCAGGTGGCTGCAGTCATAGGAAGAAGAGGGAGAGGTGACATCTGTGAGAAGGATTCGTCAAGTCGAATTATTACAATAATAGTAAGGAGGAGGGAGAGAAAAACTAGCATTGTTGAGGATTTATGATGTGCCGGGTACTAATGCCTCTGTGTTTCAGTAGCCTTTACAATAACCCTAATGTTTTGGTACTAATATTCTCTCTACTTCATAGATGCAGAAACTAAGTTTGCAGAAGTTTGCAGAAGTTTGCAGAAGACGCGGAACGTGTTTATGGTCACAGAGAGTCAGTGACAAAGCCAGGACTCAGACCCACGTCTGATTCCAAAGCCCAGGCTGCTATGCAGTTAGCTGTGCAGGCAGCCACAGGGCCAGACGGGGCCAAAGGAGGAGTGCGGGCCTTTCTTCAAGGAGTCATTCCTCCCTGGTTGTCCTGCCGGAGACAGAAGTTGCTGCCCAGCCTGATTTTCTGACCCTGTGTGTACCGTGCCCAAGAAAGCCAGCAACAGGAGGAGCACGAAGTTACCTGGCTGTGAGGATGTCTGCCCCAGTCTCCAGGTCTGTGTGTCCCTAGCACAGTGTCTGTTATCACTGGCGATGGGAGGCTTTGCCCCCGCCCCGGACCTCATCTTCTCCACTGCCCGCCCTACTTCTGGCTCAGCCTACGCCCTGCTCTTCACTCCCCAGGGAGGCCGGCTGATGAGCAGAGAGTCCTTCCGGCCCCTCCCTGCTCAGAGTGTGGCCCCCAGGCCAGGAGCCAGGCATCACCGGGAGCATCTCAGAAATGCAGAATCTAGAGGCACGCCTGCAACTTCTGAGTCAGACCTGTCATTTGAAGAGATGATTCAGATGTACACTCAAGTCGAGAGGCACTGGCCCAGCCCACAAAATACATCCTTTTTTCCATCAGGCGCACATTGCCAGCGCTCTTCTCTCTCCTGTGGAAACCCAGGCTCAAGTGAGTTTTAAGTCAATGTATTACCTCTCCCAACAGCATTAGCCTTTTAACAGCTTTATCTTCAGTGAAAGGAATTCCAGGGGTGGGTGGACAGGCCGCTCTACACCCTGAAATCACAGCATGCCCACAGCCACCAAACCATTTTCATAGAAAGCTGGCCCAGTTTTTCCAGCAATGGACCATGTCTTCTCCAGGCTATGATTGCAGACCAGTTTGGGGGACAAAATAAGTATTTCAGGTAGCCAAATTACAAGCTAATGGTGCAAGTCTCTCTTCTCTAGGATAATATGTCGAGCAAGAAATTTCAGCAGAGAACATGCTTTAGTAAATAAGCTCCAATTGTTCTCCAAAGTAAGCAATAACTCTTAGCAAGAGCAGCAATGATGGTAGGAAGAGGTACAACGTGGGCGAGAAGGGGTCTTTTGAAAGAATGCCTTGAGGAGGTGTTATGAGTCATGATATGCACGCTTAGGATAAATCCCTATATATTTAGAAATGAACCCTCTCTCAGCTGTCAACACACGATTATCCTACTGTCACTGGAAACATTTAGGGGCAAAAGAAAAAATATTGGGGAATGAAATAGTACAATAGCTAATGAGGCCTTATAATTAAAGGATATATTTGCTCAAGGGAAAACGAACGTATCACATCAGTTCTGAAAGGAAATAGCTTAGTAAAAGCAGGTTCTTTGTCAGTTACGTATTGTAAAAGGAAAATTATAACGTGGCACGCTCTTCAGACAGCATTTAATGCTTGGTCATTCTGCTTGACTCTGAGCTTCTCTGTGACAACCCACTTAAAAAGAAGAAGAATTGAAAGCTGAACCTTAGCCAGCTTGCAAAGTCCGAGTGTTTTCTATAGAATCTCACTGTACTTCTCAAAGTGACTCAGAAATATCATTAACGCTATAAAATAAGAAATGCTTCTATGTGAATATACAAATCTTTCAGGCTTAGAATAATCATGAAGTCAGGTAAAATACGTCTTGACAGTTTATTCTAAGTGTTAACCAAATGTATGACTGGAACGAAAACAGTGATTATATTTTTTTACTGTTTCAACAATATACTACTTGTCTTCATCTACATCCCATTTTGTTTAAGAAAAAAGGGTTGGGAGGGATTTAGAACCCTAAATCCTAAAGGATGTACAGAAAACAGCAATATGAAATTACCCAAGAGCAAAAACAAACAAACAAAAGGAGTGAAAGGAAAATGATCAATAGTGATGAAATCTTGAGCCCACAGTGAAGTTTGCACACAAAATACGGGTCGTGAAGTTCTATACACTTGCACAGTGTAGCCATAAATTTGCTTTTAGTAGCCAATATAAATAGGGAAACAGGATCCCAGTGTCCATATGTTTTGTTTAGTTTTGTTTTTTAATGCCCCCAAAGAAGCACAATTATTTCAGGGACTAAAGGGATTTCTCAAATGGATCTTCTTAGGGGAACACTCTGGAAGGTGATGGACAACATTCTGAGAAAGGGACATGGTTCTAACCAAACACACCCCACCCCCATCCACCCCCGCCCAGGGGCCATAGAGGTTCATAGAACTGGAGCAGGGACAGAACGGGAGCATCACGTGCAACATATCACACAGCACCTAAGGTCGGCTCTGCAGCCAGACTGCACAGGTGCCAACCCTGTATCTACTGAGTGCTCACCTGTGACCATTAGTCATAGGGTCAGGAGGCTACAGAACAGCCCTGAGCTCCTGTTTCCTCTTCTAGGAAACAGGAACCTACCCTACAAGGTTGTAGTGAGGATGAAATGAGTTAATACTTGAAAAGTGCTTAGAACGGTTTCCAGCATAGGAAGGATGTTAGCATTAAATTCACATGATAGCTGCCATAGAACTTAACGTTCTCAATTCTAAATTATTCATCTTGTGAAGCAAGGTGTTATTCCTGTTGCTTCACCTTATGAAGCAGATGTTGAAGAATTTTCTAAGACTCATAAGCGGATCTACCACAAGGAAAAGGGCAACAGACCTTCTTACCACCTATTTTTTCTAAACGTTTCAATGAATACTCTAAATGTAAGTGACCAAAAGTCCAACTTTTTCATTATGTCTTCAATATGCTCCAAATTGCAAGGGATAAATATTTTACTATCTGTTGCATATGTATGGCTTTTGGTGTATGAGGGACATGTGTACACTGGACAGATATAGTAAGGAACTCTCTGGACACTCATTCATTCGTACATTAAACATACATTCACTGAGTTATTTCTGTGTACCAGGCATTCTCTATAGGAAGGAACACAATACTGTTCCTTATTTCATGGTCATAATTCAACTGAGCCCTCTCTCTCTCTTCCTCTTTCTCTCTCTCTCTCTCTCTCTCTCTCTCTCTCTCTCACACACACACACACACACACACACACACACACACTCTTACATTATATGTACTTTCTAAAAATTTACAGTTAGTCACCTCCTCAATAATTCCCTTTCATTCTTTCAGAGATGACAACTGGGGGGATTTTGGTCACTTTCAACCGGTCAAAAAGCATCCTTCGAAAGTCAGAGCGCTGGTGTCACTAGAGCCCCAGTGGGAGACGGAGGACCTACTAGAATGAAGTACTTGAGGAGACTTTCATAAAGCAGCTTTCTACGAAGGAGTGAGCAGGGTGACAGCTAAGAGCATCTGAGCGCCGTTCCCACCCTGGACCTGCAGGGCAAGGACAGGAAGCTGAGACACAGCTGTTGCTGTAGGAGCCAAGCGACTCAGTAGAAGCATTGAGATCCTGCAGTGGGTGGGGGACAGACACCCCAGCCTCACCCTCCTCCTGCCCTCTGAGCTGAGCACGTGCGTGCACATCCCACTGGCCAGACTCTGCCAGACGCCCAAGGGCAGGGAGAATATAGATTCTGCCCGTGAAGGTCAGCTGCTTCGGACACTGAGCAGGGCGGAGGGTGGCTGGAGGGAGGGGAGGGAGACCATCCCGGTCACGGGGGGACTCGAGGCTACAGTCTTAGACAATTAGCAAACACACCTTGACCTACGTAACCAAGTCTGAGCCAGAGAAGAGACTCGTGGTCACAGAAAGGAGAAGCAGACTTTTCAGGGACAGCATCAATAACGCTGAAGAAAAATGACAGTTCATGGTCTAGAGCAGCGCTGCTCAGAGTGTGGTCCATGGACTGCTTGTGACTCATCCACGGTGAAACAGGGACAGAAACCAAGGGTGAGCACTGAGAAACCTTCATAACAATCGGAAAGAACAAGTTGGCATCGATTGAATTTGATTTTATTAAATGAGGCTTATATTTTGTATGTCTTTAGACTTTATTTTTCAATTCATTTTTCTAAGAATTTGTTTTTATTGTATTTTACAAAGGTACTGGTCTGTGACAGCTTAGAAATGTTTTTTTTAAAAAAAATGGGTCCCTTGTAACAGATGGTTTGAGGAGCCCTGGTCTAAGCAGTGCTTCTCGAATCTTCATGTGCCCTTGGATTGGGCGGTGGTTTTTGCAGCCTTGGGGAGAGTAGGGGGCTCACACGGATGGAGGAAGTGACAAGAGAAGGGAGGAGAGCAGAATCTAGGGCTGAGTGGAGGCTGGCTGGGAGAGTAATAAAAGGAGTTCAAACCATAGCAACCTAGCAACGGGGACAAGCCGGGCAGCCCGGGCAACTTGTCAAACCCACCTGTCCTAAACACCAGACGCTTCCAGGTCCAGCCCTGCCCAGGCCGCACAGAGCTGGGGAGATACCCTCGCCCTGAAACACAGGGATTTGCAAAATGGCTGCGCTCTACCCAGTCTCCCTGCCCTGGCCTCCCTCCGCAGTAAGGAGGCTGGACTCTGCTTTCCTTGTGGTCCACCTGACCTCAGCCAGGCCCTGGGCTCTGCTCTCTCACCCTGATGCTACCTGCCCCCTGGCTCCACCCACCTGCATCCTCTGATAGAGACACCAGCCTGATTTCGTGCTGCTGGGCCCCCCCAGATGGTGGTGAAGCAGGACGAGGTCCCGAAGCAGGAGGAGGGCGCTGCGTCTCCCCGCCCCTGGTGTGTCCCCTCCATCTCGCTGGAGCTCCTGGGACACCGTGTGCTTAGAATCGGCCATGCGGGGACGGCGAGAGGCTGCTGGGCCAGGGTGATTGCGAGAGACAGGGGAAAGACCGCAATGTTCATTCCGGTTATTCCGCAATGTTGAGCAACTGTAAAGGTAAACATGCAATCTCATCGCTCAGGGTGCTTAAAGTATGTGGCACAGAGCTCGTCACGCATGATGTGCTGAATCGGGAAATTCCTACACTGCAGGACATTGCCGTTAGTGGTTTGAGAGTTAAAGAGAGGAGTGCAAATAGCACGGGAGCTTGCTGTTGAGTTAGAGAGACAAAGGAGCGAGCATGAAGCGTCTCATGTGCAGGCTGCATGCCAAGGAGACCTCGCAAGGAAGAGCGGCAGGAACTTCGGGATGGGATGGGGGCGTGTGAAGCCAGGCCCCTCTGGTCTGGAGGGAGCTGCAGAGGTCCCAGGAGGTAGGATGTCCACGCTGCCCACGTCGTGAGGCCTTAGGAGGCTGGGCCAGTGGGTACGGCTGGAGCCAGGCAGGGAGCCTGGTCCTGGTGGAGCCCTAACCCTCCCACCTGGCTCCTCGGGCCACCACTCTGGGGCTGGGAGGGGCGGCCGGGGACACGCACAGCACCCCTCCTGAAGGCGGGCAGGAAAACCAGGTGGTGGTTTGATTTGGGTCTAGTTTTTCTCTAAAGGAAGGAAATGCAATGGAAGAACGGAAAGTGAAAAGCACAGAAACAGGACTAGGGAAAGGAGAGGCTTCAGGAAGAAAAGAGTAAAGGAAAATGTCTCGTGGCACAGGAAGGCTCCAGGGCCACCAGCGGAAAGAGGGGCAGAGGCTCTGGTGCGGGCCCTGGAGGACGGCGGGCAGAGGAGGGAAGGCGCCGGGGCCAGGGATGCCCCGAGACGTTACGTTTAATACAAGCTCTCGTTGGAACCCTTGTGAAGAATTCATGAAATTCAGTTTTGCCTTATATATGCTTGCCATTAATAGTAATAGGAAAACTGCCATGATTTAAAGCTAAAATATGCCTGAAATCACGAAAGTTTCACAAGGGAAGAAACAGTTTTCAAGACTAGCTAAAGAATAAAAGAGGCTCTTTTTAAAAAAATTCCATTTACTGGGCATTTCTCTGATTCTGTTGGCATTTAAAGATCTCTAGCAGGCCAACCTCATTGAGGGATGAAATGGTCATATCTGGGGGATGGAGGGCATCAGGAAAGCTCCAAGTAAGCTTTTCCATCAATACCTCCAATCCCACCGGGAATAACTGTGCCTATTGCCCTCTCTGTATTGAATTCTTCTTCTTTCCCCAAAAGGAGAGATTTTCCCAATCGTCTTTACTGTCTTTCTAACGCTAAAAGTAATACATGTCATGTCAGTGAAAAAAATACAGATATAATAGCTAACATGGACTGAGTTCTCATAGTGCGTGAGGCATAATTTTAAGAGCTTTTCTGTATGACCTTATTAATTCCTCACAACAATCCTATGAGGGTGGTTCTAGATTCATCCCCACATCTCAGATGAAGAAACTGACCCCGAGACATTAACTAAGAGGGCCCAGTGTCACACAGCTGGAAAGTTCTGGAGCTAGATTTGTACCTATGTAATAACCCAGAGCCATGCATCTGAATCACACTGTAAAAGAGATTCACAGAAGAAAGTGAAAATCAATCATTGCTCCATCCAGAAAAAGCACTCAGCATTTTCGATTCCCTCTTTCCTGACTTTTTGCTTTGCTTATACACACAAAGAAAAGGAAATCATACCACGCTATATATACAGCTTACATATAGTTTGCTTTTTTTCCTTCACACTATAGCACGAACATACGTCAGATCAACAAAGACCCCCTCTGTGGCATCCTTCCAATGGTTGCCAGTTAATCCATTCAATGAATCAGTCCCCTTTTACTGGACGTGAGATGGTTTCCCACGTTATATAATTATAAACAATGCTCCCAAGAATATCTTTGCTCAAACATTTTAAGCACTTATTTCATTATTTCCTTAGGATAAATTCCTAGAAGTACTAGTTCCATGGCAAACGTAGATAATAATTTTTTAAGATGCAAACATTCTGGGAAGAAGTAACATCAGTACTGAGCTTCCAGAACTTTACTGTGAATATATTTATAGATCCTTCACTCACTTGGAAGAGACAAGGCAGTGTAAGCTTATTGGAAGCCTAGAAAAGGAGAGAAGGAGGGGTGTCAATGACAATTTCTCTAAGTAATGATAGTACTAGTCTATGTCTGCCTAGTGCTTCACGAGGATCAAAGCACGTTCACCAACACTGTTCACAAGCATCTCCAGCCATAGCAGGGAGTCCTCCCCACACACACGGGGGAGGGCCTGCCAGGACACTCCAGCCTGCCCGGGTTCTATGCCTCAGTCAGTCTCTTCTCCACCCTGACCACCCTGCTGGGGCCAAAGGCTGACAGCAGCCTGGGTCCTTCCCAAGAAACCAAGTGGCTCTCCTTCTGGTCAATTCCCAGTTCCACAGAACTCAATACTGGTGCCTTGGCATGCCATCTTCCTCCTATCTTCTTAACTGCATGGCCAGTCCTCAAAGAAAGAGGATTAACCTTTTCTAGAAGGTACCAAGGGCTTTGTTTCTGTTTATTTTTCTCTCGGCAGCATAAGCCATGATCCAGGGAGTTTTCAAGAAATGAACCCCGGTGCATGTTTGCCGTCTAGCTCTTTGAGAGACGAATTCGATGGGGGCCGACCCACAGCCGGGGGGCTACCCCCTCTAGTGCCTCTTCCTGGACTGCAGACCTCACCCTCCCATGGGAGGCCAAACCCTGGTTATCACCCTTCCTGACAAGAAAGACCCCTCTGACCACTCTGCAGTGGCCTTAATCCCGGCACACAGCTGAACACCAGAGTCACAATGGTGTGAGACTCAGGGTGACCTGGTAAGGGTCCCAAGAGGTCCCAAGAGGTCACTGTGACCTCTGTTTAGCACTTTATCATATTAACATATATTCATAGAGAGTTTGGGAGAAAATTCCAGTAGAAAAATGTTGCTGCTTTCCAGTACAATTCCTATCCCTGCTTCTGATTCTTGGTTTTATGTTGTCTGACTACAGCCTACTGAATGTTTTGGAAGGAAACATATTTAACTCATTTTCTGTTATGTCTGTTATACTTGTGGTGCTGGTTATGTGGGAACTAGCAAATGTAAATAGGGATATTTAAAAAATAGAACCCAGCTGTTCATGGTTAGAGCAAGACACAAAATCAAATGGGATACTATAAAAGGATAGTATTGAAATGTTTCTTTCCATTTAATTCATCATGTATTGAGGATGTAGGACCTTCCAGGACTTTGTGTGTGTGTGTGTGTGTGTGTGTGTGTGTGGTACGCGGGCCTCTCACTGTTGTGGCCTCTGCCGTTGCAGAGCACAGGCTCCGGACGCGCAGGCTCAGCGGCCATGGCTCACGGGCCCAGCCGCTCCACGGCACGCGGGATCTTCCCGGACTGGGGCACGAACCCGTGTCCCCTGCTTCGGCAGGCGGACTCTCAACCACTGCGTCACCAGGGAAGCCCCCTTCCAGGACTTTTAAGGCCCATGGAGAAAAAGAAGACTATGATACGCTCCTTGACCTTAAAGGAGCTCACGGTGTACCAAGCCTTCGTGACAGAGCATAGCAACTGCCTCAGAGTAAACAGAAACAGAAGGGAGGGAAGCAAGCAGTCAGGGAAGGTTTCCAGCAGACGATAACCTGAGTTACCTTGGGAAAGAGGTAGCCAGACCAGGTGGTGAGCATGAACAGCACCCAAACAAGGCCACAAAGCAGGAAATGTCGTGGAGTGTTTAGGGAATTACCAGTAGGTCCCTACTGATGTGACGTAGGGTCTGCGGGAGAAAGTGGCATCTAGAAAAGAGGCTGGTGAAAAGGCAGGAACTAGACTGTGAGGGGACTTATACGCCAGGCCAAGAAACTTGGACTTTATTCTGAAAGTAATGGGCAGCCAACTAGAGGATGTTCATTAGGGAGAATGACACGTTTAAACCTTTGTTTTGCTCTGGAAGCAGTGAGAAAGATTGACAGGTAGATGCCCGGAAAACAGCCAACCTCAGTCATCTCTACTGTTTTTCAGCTCATCTTTCTGCACCATGAGTGACTGCAGAACTAGGGGAGGGACCTGAGAGCAGAGGCTGGGAGATGGGTTAGAAGGCTGGTGGACTAATCACAGGTAAAGCTGTCAAAGGACCAACTAGGGTAGCACGGTATTGATGAGAGGAGGAACGGGACTCCAGGATATTAAGAATCAAGACGTAATAATTAATCAGATGGTAAGGAGCGGCAGGAGGGGGAAATGCAGGAATGTGGAAGAGACTCAGTGAGTCGTATGCTGGTATACTGGCTCCTGGAAAGAAGCCTTGATGTGTAACATTGGCTAATTCCTGTGGTGTAAATGCTCCCACCAGGCTGATGTCAGTGGATACAGAGCTGGGAAGAGATACACAATCTCAGCTTTCACCACAGGTGGGAGCCACCTACAGCACACAGAAGAGACTGCCTGGCTGACTAGAGAGCTTGCTTCCCTTCTAGAGCAACAGCTAGACTACGTTTCCTGCCTTCTCTGTAGTTACTCAGTCTACGTCTTTGAACCATTGTTTGGAGCGGGTGACCAGGCCAGGATCGGTTACGCTTCAACTCTTCATGAATGAGAAATAAACTAGCATTGTGTTTAGCCACCAGCATCAGATCTATCTGTTTCAATCTTAAGTAACCTTAGGTAATAATCTTAAGTAATACATGGAGTAAATGTTAATTCAACTTTATGGCTTGAGGAAAGGAGTAGATGGTGGAAAAATATATTGAGAAAAAAGAATACATCAATTGAGGAAAAAAATACTGAAAACAACCAACATGGCCAGAGAATACACCATTTTTAGGTCAGAAACTATTTCCCAGGCATTATTTTCTATAGTAGTGTTTAGAGACCTTGGAATCTATTCACAAACATACATTACCGATGTTGTCTGGGATAGTGATTCAGAGAACTAAGCGAAGTTGACATCTCAGGATTCTATCCTGTTGCTGTGGATCCGCTTAGCTTCTTTGAGTTTTTTATACATAAAAAGAAAATGCCAGGACTTCCCTCGTGGCGCAGTGGTTGAGAGTCCGCCTGCCGATGCAGGGGACGCGGGTTCGTGCCCCGGTCCGGGAAGATCCCACGTGCCGCGGAGCGGCTGAACCCGTGAGCCACGGCCACTGAGCCTGCACGTCCAGAGCCTGTGCTCCGCAATGGGAGAGGCCACAACAGTGAGAGGCCCGCGTACCGCAAAAAAATAAAGAAAAGAAAGAAAAAGAAAATGCCAGACTGCCAGATTCTTCCTAATGTGTAAGTTCCTTAAAAAGCACTTCAAAGGCAAATTGCCATTTTTAGGTTATTACAGTAGCATAAAGGATAAAATTGCATCCCTAGTAGCTCAGGAGATTTTATCAGTCCCTATTTTTCTACCCACTAACAAATTATTTGCTTTCAAGGGTTGAGTCTCATGATTATATGTTCATTAATAGAATATTTATTAATTATAAATTTGCTCTGAATAAGACATGTATCTTGTGTTATTCCTCTAAAATACTTAAGTGATGTTGCAAAGAGACCCAAGTATTATAAGTGGAACCAATTATCTAGTTAATTACGGGGCCAATGCTGGTCCACTCCCACCCAGAGATTTGGTCTCACAGCAATATGCTTCCACTGGTACTACATGCCCGGGAAATTCAGACCGACCCTGAGTCATCCTTGGCTCATCCTACATTCACTTGACAAATATTTATTGAGCATCTACTATGTGCTGAACACTACGCAAGATGTTGGGAGCAGAATATCATGTAGTGAACACAAGGAGACATTGTCCCTGGCTTCCTGAAGCTTACAGGCTAGAGAATTCCTAGAAATTCTAGAAATTCTAGAAGACTGAGTCAAATCCAATAGTCATCCACTTTCTGGATTGAACTGTATCCACCCAGAGACCCAACTGAGTCAGACTCTTAATGACCCAGGCAACCCGAGAACCAATTTAATCCCCCAAACCACACACTCAGGAAGAATCAGAAAGTAGCCCAGGCCTTCCTCCCATCTGAGTCAGAAGTGACAAGGGCTACAAAGAATGTTTTGGATTCATCCACCAAAGTCTCATAAAAGTTGAAGAGGACCAGGAAAAAAAAAAAAAAAAAAAAAAAAGCTCGTAGAAGGCATCTGAATACTAAATTCACTCTCAGATGCATCTGGACCCTGAGGAGTTCACAATCTATGCTGAGTTCATGAAAAAATAGGTAGACTAATGGAAAATTTCTCTGTGACCTATTGTTTTTCTTTAAAAGTTATAATGCTGTTTCCTTCGTTACTCTTAATCTGAGAGCTTTAGAAACATTTTTCTGGATTTTCTACTTACTGCATTTTTAAATAACTTGTTCATAGTATTTGCTTGTGTGGACGCCTAGTGGGGTTTCTGGACCTCAGTCTTGGCCCCTTTCTTCCCTGTCTTAGTTTGGGTCGTCTCTAAAACCAATTCTGGGGCTTCCCTGGTGGCTCAGTGGTTAAGAATCCACCTGTCAATGCAGGGGACACGGGTTTGAGCCCTGGTCTGGGAAGATCCCATGTGCCACGGCGCAACTCAGCCTGTGCGCCACAACTACTGAGCCCGCCTGCCACAACTACTGAAGCCTGTGCACCTAGAGCCCATGCTCTGCAACAAGCCACCACGATGAGAAGCCCGCGCATCGCAACAAAGAGTAGCCCCCGCTTGCTGCAACTAGAGAAAGCCTGCGCGCAGCAACAAAAACCCAACACAGCCAAAAATAAATACATAAATAACTTTAAAAAATAAATAAATAAAACCAATTCTGAGATAAAGACTTGGGTACAGGTAGTTGATCTGGGAGTTGATCTCAAGAAGTATAAATTGGGAGAGGGACACAGAGGAGGGAGAAAAGCCAATGACTGAGGTGTTAATAGGCAGATTCCACCAGGGCCAACTGGGGCTCCATCCTGGTGGAGACTCTGAAGAACTGTGAAGAAAGCTCCTCGGAATTGTCCCAAGAAGAGGCAGGGAAATGAGGGGATTTTCCACCAACTCCTGTCTCTTCTGGGCTGAGGGTTGCCTTGGGGGCATTAAATCCTGCACTCCTCGGCTAGCTACTCTAAACACAGGCTAAGAAAACTCCCAGGGCCTGGAAAGAGCCCTCAGGCAGGAAGCAGGGAGTCAGGTGGAGGCCCTGGAGATGGTACATGTGTGAACGGGCACAGGAGCTGTGGTCTGGGCTGCCCACTCAGAGGTCCTGGAGGGCTGAGGGCAGCGTCTGGGCTCACAGCCTTTGCCTCTAACAAGGCCCAAAGGACTGTCTTATCTACGGTAAGATAAGATAAGGGGTCTTATCCAGCCAGGCCCCTTTCCCCAGCAACCCTGCAGAACGCGGCGCAAAGGCATTTTTTCATACCTCCAGCCTCTAAGGCAAACATTCATTCCTTTTGCGGTTGTGGGGGGGAGGGGTGTTTGTTTGCTTTGTCTTTGTTTATTTCTACTACTAATAGGTTGAAAACAGTACTCTTGAGGGCATGACAAGTTGTGTAAAAGCCTTAAAATTCTTCTTGAGACAGTTTTTCTGTTGTTCCCTGGAACCCATGAGTCAGGCTTGTTCTGCTGGGGATCCTGTCTTGCCCCTGTGCTGGTCCTCCTCTTCCTTCCCACCTGAGATCCAGCCCCTCCCAACCTCCCGGCCACCTTGACTTCAAGGGACCATGAGAACCCCTGCCTCACCCACATTCACGTGTTTTTCCTTATACCTCACCCTGGAGGAGGAAAAGCAGAGTGCATACAGGGAGTCCACAGAGTAAGATTCGTTGTGATTCTGAAGGAAATCCAGGAGCGTAACTCAAGCCCATTGCCACACCTTCTTATCTCACAGGAGGGGAAGGCCAGAGGTCACGCCCTACCAGGAAGAAACAAATGTCCCTACATTCCAAAAATTCCCCTTTTAAAAACCGGACATCCACATTTTGCTTCAAATGTCAAAATAAACTCATTATACTTGGCCAGACAAGATGAAAGTTTCCAGTAACACATTCTGTTCTTATTCTATAGCCTGAAACTGATTAGTAATATATAATGTAATGAACTTGAACAGCCCCAGAATATGCCACTGCCCCTGGAGAATTGCAGAACCTTCCTACGTTTGCCACCTTGTAAGGAGGAAAACTGCCCTTCAAGATCAAGTCCTGAAGGCAATGTTCTCACTTGTCAAACTGTGTTGGCCAAGAAAAATAACAATGAAAACCACCAAGCAGTCCAAAACACAACAGAGAAAAGTAACCACCTCGCGACAACGTAAGCTGTCAAACTGACTGCAGCACATCAAAGTCAAATTCCAGTTCTCAGTAGCTAGAAAAAAGTGGTTTCGTAATAACAAGTTCATGGCCTATATTTTATTTCCCAACCATGCATCAAGATTTGTACTTCCTTAAGTCAGAAGGAGAAAGACAAATACCATATGATATCACTTATATGTGAATCTAAAATATGACACAAATTAACCTATCTATGAAACAGGAACAGAATCATGGACATAGAGAACAGACTGGTGGTTGGGAAAGGGTTGGGGGAGGGATGCAGCGGGAGGTTGGGGTTAGCAGATGTAAGCTTTTATATACAGGATGGATAAACAAGGTCCTACTGTATAGCACACAGGACTATATTCAATATCCTATGATAAACCATAGGGGAAAAGAATATTAAAGAAAGAATGTATATATATATATAACTGAATCACATTGCTGTACAGCAGTAATTAACACAACATTGTAAATCAACTATACTTCAATTAAAAAATAAATTTAAAAAACTAAGAAAAAGAAAGATTTGCACTTCCTAAATCTAAGGTGTGTAGGTCGCTATTCAATTATGAAATCTAATCTCTCAGTGACACTTTCATGGTTAATTCCAGCAAAAAGGAGAAAATACAGATCCTACTACTGGGGCATAAAATATGATTCTTACAAGATAAAACATGCTTGTTAAAGCACGTGTTGCTCCAAGACAAGGAAAAAGAAACATCCTCAGTCTGACATAATGTATATTGCATTCCCTGCTTCTAGACTTTTCTAGAGTATTTTCTACGGGATTATATACAGTATTTTCTAGAGGAGCAGAAGTTAGGAGTTGGTCTGTTTTAATAATGAGTGTTTACTAAAGTTCACTTTATTTTATTAAATAAAAACTTACTTAAAAACCACCAGCCTGAAGAGGTTTAAAAACAAAGTAGTCAACTCATTCAAACCTCATGGCAATCCTATGAGGCGAGCACTAGTATCATCTCACTTTATAAATGTGGAAACTGCAAGAGAGAGCAGTGAAGTCTGTGGCTCAGGGTCACACAGAGAGTAAGCAGTGCCTCAGGGCATGGACCGGGGTGGGCTGACCCTAGGACCCACACTCCCAGCCACCTACAGAGGAGCATCCCAGCCAGGATGGAGGTGGGTGGGCACAGTCTTCATGAAGATGTTTACCATGGCTCATGTCTGTCAGCAACCAGCAAATTACTAAACTGCTCCTACGCTGGTGTTTTTTTAATTCATCTATCTTAATTAAGGATTTTTAGATACATCAAAAGGGTACTTTTAAAAGGTAGGTTTTTTTTTTTTTTTTTTTTTTGCGGTACGCGGGCCTCTCACTGTTGTGGTCTCTCCCATCGCGGACCACAGGCTCCGGACGCACAGGCTCAGCGGCCATGACTCACGGGCCCAGCCGCTCCGCGGCATGTGGGATCTTCCCGGACTGGGGCACGAACCCATGTCCCCTGCATCGGCAGGCGGACTCTCAACCACTGCGCCACCAGGGAAGCCCAAAAGGTAGGTTTTTTTAAAAAAAAATAGCCTTAAGGGAAAAAGAGCAAATCCACAGGGTACTGGTATGTTCAGTAAACATCACTTAATGGGTTAAAATTCCCAGCTAACTACAGAAATCCTCAGTTTAAAAAGTGGTATGACAGGTAAATCCTAGTCATTATAGGCAAAATCTCTACTGAATTAATGCTAGAAGGATAAGACTAATTCATAGTTGAAACTGAGGTTATGGAGTCTTTCACACCATGACGATCTCCCTGAATTATCTCAGATGCAAACTGACAGTGAAAATATTCTCAGGAGAGGCCTGATTTAACAAAACATACGGGCAGAAGAGGTGGAAAACCCTTCTATCACCAAACTGAAGATAGCACGTTCATTGGAAGGAATCTCAGTATCATCCGATTTCCAGTCTGTGGGATGCATTTCCCTTTTGTATTTCTTATGTATCCCAAACACCAAGAATAGTACCTGGCACATAGTAGGTACTCAAGAAATATTTGTTGAAGGAATAGGGTGAAATATATGGGAGGCATTGCCTGGTCTGAAGGAGGGAAAAAGAAGGTGCATTAATTTTCTGCTGCTGTTTAACAAATTACCGCAAACTTAGTGGCATAAAACACCACCATTTATTATCTTGTGGTTCTTTACGTCAGGAGTCTGGGCATGATGCAGCCAGGTGCTCTGCTCAGGGTCAAGGCTGCTATCAAGGTGATCACCAAATGCCTGGGAAGACCCACTTCCGAGTTTGCACATGATGTTAGCAGAATCCATATTCTTATGGTTCCTGAGGTTCCTGCTTTTTTTGCTGGCTGTTGGCTGGGGCCTCTCTCAGTTTCTAGAACTCACTCTTAGGTCCTTGCCATGTGGCCATCACCACAGGCAGCTTTCCCCTTCAAGGTCAGCAGGAAAATTTCTCATTTCTCTTTTTTTGTTTGTTTTTGTTTTTTTGCGGTACGCGGGCTTCTCACCGCTGTGGCCTCTCCCGTTGCGGAGCAACAGGCTCCGGACGCGCAGGCTCAGCGGCCATGGCTCACGGGCACAGCCGCTCCGCGGCATGCGGGATCCTCCCAGACCGGGGCACGAACCCGCGTCCCCTGCATCGGCAGGTGGACTCCCAACCACTGCGCCACCAGGGAAGCCCAGGGCTCAGTCACTTTTAAGAGCTCCCTTAATTAGGAGAGGTCCCTCAGGATAGTCTCCCTTTTGAGCAGCTGACTTGGGACCTTAAACGCATCTGCAAAATCCCTTCATCTTTGTCATATGATGCCACTTTATCACGGAAGTGACATCCATCGTATTTCTAGTGCTGTCCACAGTCAAAAGAGAGGGCCATGTACACCAGGAGGGAAGCATTGTGGGGACCATCTTAGCCTACCACAGGAGGACAGGTCTGAGTCAGGTACCCTCGTGGACCAGCTGGCCAAACAAGGACAAAAACTATGGTAGTCAGTGTCCACAGAGTCAGAATTTCCAGGAAAGAGAATGCTATAAAAACATCTCTGCCATACCCACGTTCATAGTAGCATTATTCACAATAGCATAAGGGTGGAAGCAACCCAAGTGTCCATTGATGGATGAATGGATAAACAAAATGTGATACCCATACAATGGAATATTATTCAGCCTTTAAAAGAAAGGAGGGGATTCCCTGGTGGCACAGTGGTTGAGGGTCCGCCTGCCGATGCAGGGGACACGGGTTCGTGCCCCGGTCCGGGAAGATCCCACATGCCACGGAGCGGCTGGGCCCGTGAGCCATGGCCGCTGAGCCTGTGCATCCGGAGCCTGTGCTCCGCAACGGGAGAGGCCACAACAGTGAGAGGCCCGCGTACCACAAAAAAAAAAAAAAAGAAAAAGAAAGGAAATTCTGACACATGCTGCAACATGGATGAACCCTGAAGACATTCTGCTAAGTGACACAAGCCAGTCACAAAAGGACAAATACGGTATGATTCCACTTATATGAGGTATCAAGGGTAGTCAAATTCATAGAGATAGAAGGTAGAATGGGGAGTTAGTGTTTAATGAGTACACAGGGCCAGTTCTGCAAGATAAAAAAGAGTTCTGGAGATTGATTTCACAACCACATGAATCTGTTTAACACTACTGAACTGTACACTTAAAAATGGCTAATATGGGCTTCCCTGGTGGCGCAGTGGTTGAGAGTCCGCCTGCCGATGCAGGGGACACGGGTTCGTGCCCCGGTCTGGGAAGATCCCACATGCCCCACATGCCACGGAGCGGCTGGGCCCGTGAGCCATGGCTGCTGAACCTGCGCGTCCGGAGCCTGTGCTCCGCAACGGGAGAAGCCACAACAGTGAGAGGCCCGCGTAGCGCAAAAAAAAAAAAAAAAAAAAGGCTACTATGTTAAACTTTATGTTATATGTACTCTACCACTGCCAAAAATACCTTTGCCAATGATACTACTTACAACTATTTTTTAACTCATTTAATAGACGGGTATGGGTGTCTGCCTCGTGACACGCACTGTGCTGGGTGACAAGGGACACAAATATTAATGTAACAGGTTTCACAGTGATTAGTGAACTGAAACTGAAGTTTCTTTTTAAAATAATCATTATTATATCAGAAATAACCACAGAGGATATATGTATATGTATGACTGATTCACTTTGCTGTACAGCAGAAACTAACACAACATTGTAAATCAACTCTACTCCAATAAAAAATTAAGTAAAGAAAGAAATAACCACAGAAACAATGATCCGAACTAATTTTTCCTCATTCCAGATGAAATGCCCCAACTCACCTGCCCCAGATCCAAGGTGACGTTGACTTTGTTGTATTGCGTGCCTGAGGAGAGAGGAGGGCTTTGCCACCAGAGTTCAGATCCATCAATTGCGTTGGTGATGGGGTGTGCTTTCCTGGGGTCCTCAGAATTGCAATAGTCACAGAACTGGCCCTGAAATAATAAAGCTCTCGTTTTATTGTCAAGTAGTTTTTTCTTATCAATTTAGTAGAAGAGGTAATTGAAACAAAGACCGTTTTCTATAGCTTAGAGAATTCAGCTATTGAATTTCATCATAATGTTTTCTGAAGACAGTAGTAAGGCTTTCTCTTTTTCATTCAGTCTTAAACCATATCACCTGTTTATACCTCTGTTTATCATGTTTCTAGGATACACATTATATTTATCTTCCATCAGTTAGAGTTATGTTTTTCTTGTCTTGTATGACACTTTAAGAAGAGCCTGTTGTGCCTGAGATGCAATGATGTTCTCCTTCAGCAAATCCTTTTTGCTGTTTACATCCTCCTCTGCAAGTTCTGTGTCAAGCCCTGGGATACAAAGAGGATCCCTGCTCACAGCCCCAGTGGAGGTGATAAGCATACAAGTAACCATAAAGGAAGTAGGTTTGGCAAGAGTATAGAGTGCTGGGTCTAAGGCAGGGTGGAAGAGGTGGGATTTCAGCTGCCTGTGAAGATGGAGGGGAGGTTGGTAAGTGTCAGTGAGCAGTCAACAAGGAAGGTGTTCCAGGTGGAGGAATGAGCACCAGCAAAGGCACAGAGACCAGCTGGTCCATTTGAACAAGAGCATAAGTAATGGAAAACTACACTTGAAAGGTAAGTGGGGAAGATGTGGCTGGGCTGTGGATACTGGAGTGAGAAGTCGGCAGTTAATTTAGTAGGTTAAGTGGGAATCCTGGAGTGGTATTTATTTGATATTATCATCTCTACTGAATTCTGATTCTACTGATATCATCTCATCTTCTTACTGAATTACTCTTTTTCAGTAGGCAGATTCTCTTGATTCTATTTTGTTTTATTTTGTTTTGTTTTTGTAATGAATTTTAGCACCATTACCACTCAAAAAGCTGAACATACGCCTTTCTTATATATTGAATATACTTTTAACTGGTTCAAAGCCTCGTGCTTACCCAGTAGTGGATGTCACTGCTTTGAACTGCTTTGCTCCCCAATTAAATGATCTAAGGGCATAACTACCACATAGGAGAGGGATAGAGAAGCAAACTTAGACCCGCAGCCCCTCCAGAAATGTGCTGTGAGAAAAGGGTAACTCTGCCCCTGACAAGCATCTTGGAAGTTAATTTTTTAATGCTCAAGGATAAATTCGATCCTGGTGTGGAACTAAATGTGTGGCTGAATGTTTTCATCGGGTGTGTTACAGAGGGCTCTTTCATATGTGGTGATATATTATGTACAACTTTACCTTTTGACCCTTCATGAAGATACTTCTGTAACTCAGGAGCAGCACCGTGGGGTAAGCATTCCCATCAGTTCACGAGCCCAGAGGTCACATGTGTCTTGCCTTCCCTATATCACTTCAGCCTAGAATGTCATAGAAGCCCAATAAAGGAATAAACCTCTCAGGGTTTTTCAAAAAATTGTTTGAGTCCTTTCTACAAAATTTTATTATTATAATAAGTATAACTGATAACTATTTAAGCTAGGACCTATTAACATTTATGAGTATTTTGCCCTTTAATGATTTGTATTTTTCCCATTTTCTCCCTAGAAATCATTTTACCAGTTTATTTGGTGAGGGAATTAAATTGTTATTTCTTCAGGTTTAGAAGATTTACACGTGATAGAAGCAAATCTCCTCCAAGGATGTGGATGCTTATAATCTACGTTCATCTCCATCTCCAGAGTATGGATATGAGGAATGGAGATGTTCCTTTTCTGTTGTCATAGATGAATTAAGGACTTACCATTAGAAATAAAAGTCTAAAATCTCTCAGTGGAAAATAAAGGTGAATAAGAACTCGGAGCAAGGAATGAGTTCTTAAACAAGATTCAGAAAGCATTGACCACAAAGGAAGAGACAGATTTGACTACATTAAAATTAAGAACATTGGGTCCATCAACAGATGAATGGATAAAGATGTGGTATATATATACCACATACTGCAAAAAAAAAAAAAAAACTATATAGAAAGGAAAGCAAAGGAAAAATTAATAAAGGATTCAGGATGATGGTTACCCCAGACTGAGAGAAAAAGAGAGATGGGAGGTGGGGAAACCATATGGTTAGACATAAGTTATTGCTAAGGCCCTATTTTGAGTTTTGGTAGCAAGTTCATGGGTGCTTATTATACTATTAAAAATTTTTTTTTGGCTGCACTGCATGGCATGCAGAATCTCAGTTCCCCGACCAGGGATCAAACCCGTGCCCCCTGCTGTGGAAGGGTGGAGTCTTAACCGCTGGACCACCAGAGAAGTCCCTTGTTATACTATTTAAAGTCCATCCATCCACATACACGTTAAGGCTTATCATGCAAGGACCAATGACGAAAGCATGTCTTAAACTGAGGGTCACGAACAATCCCTAATCTAATCTAATTCTGCACCTGAGGTCAAATATTTTTTAAATAACCATAAATAAATAAAAGCAGGACAAAAACTGGTAGAAGTCAGAGAAGAGGGGGACAGACAGAGAACAGAGAGGATTCTTACATCCTTGTGTTCAGTTATTCATCCATCCAGGCAACAAACCTGTACTGACCATGTACTCTGTATCAGAAGCTATTCCAGACAGAGGTGAGAATATTGAAAGATAAACAAGACAAGGGACTCACGCTCTGAACTGTGTCAAAGCTACTATTAGCCTAGTCGTGTGGGAAACAGCAAATGTAACAGAAGGGGCTAGAAGGAAAGGGGACAAAACTGTTCAAATAAACAACAAAAGAGAGTAGAGATTCAAGGCTGGAGGTCCCCAGAGGACAAGCTAGTGTTTGCCCAGAAGCCCACGGAGTGACCTACCCTCATTTAGAAAGATGGAAAAAAAAAATAGTCTGTCCTAGCTGCTCACATTTTTGATGATTCTCCTTAACCAAAAGCCTCTCATATATAATACTGTGCAACTGAATTCACAGCATAAACACTGTCTTGTTCTAAGAAACCAGAGGTTGATGACAGCACCACTCCCTAACACGACTTCTTTTATTGTCTGGTCATTCATTTATTCAACTTTTCCAAATCGCCACCAGTGTGTGGAGCACTGTGTTGGATGCTGGGGTAAAAACAAAGGAACAAACGCTAAGAGCTGGACCCGGCCCCGGAAGAAATCCAGTGGGATAGAAGAGAAGTAACTCAAACACAACATGTCACCAGCAGGGGCTGGGATCAAGCGAGCGTGTGGGGTGTGGGAGCCCAGGAGAGACATGCCACGCCTTCCCTGCCGAATCTTCACCACATTCTCAGATGCGTATCAAATCAGGACCTAAAGACCCAGAAGTGAAGGCTCACAGAGGTGAAGGGCCTCACCTCAAACCACACAGCCGGGACGTGCAGGAACCAGGACCCGTGTGTGGGCCTGGCCACAGTCCTTACAGCTCAGAACGCTTTCCATCCTGGCCTGGCTGCTCTGGAAGCTGCATCAAAGAGCCCGTCTTAGATTTGGATGGAGTGTGAGGCCGCACTGCAATAGCAATTATGTGATTTTCCAAACACCTGCCCACGACCAGATGTGTGGGAAGGGATCCAGCTGAGGAGAGAACCCCGTCTGACAGAAGCTTAGCTGCACCCGTGCCCTGCGGCAGGCACAGAAAACACGGCAAGATCTAACCACGCTCACCCCTCGACAGCCCTGTTTCATGATCACCACGTTTGCGCTACCGCGAACCCTCCTCCTCACCATCACTCACCGAGGCTCCTGAGGTTACGTGCCTTAAAGGCACTGTCTCAAGTGGCCAGACCCAAGCCAGCTGGAGCCCTGATGTGGAGAACATTCTGGAGTGTGCCCATTCCCAACTTGGGATTGCTCCTTTACCAAAACGTTGTTCAGAACGCTCTCCATTCTGAGAGGCACAAAGCACATGGGCGCGGTTACCTACCGCTCAGACAAGCATCTTGTAAATGTCCTGAGCACCTAAACGTCTGCACAGAGTGGGGTGAAGGGCGACCACACAGCCCAGGAGAGCGCCCAGCTCTGCAGCCCACACACAGCTTTCACCCCACCAGAAGGGGGCGCTTTGCCCTCTAGTGTGCCGGGTTCCTGGAGCAAGGGATTTGAGAGACCAAACAAAGAGCTGCAGGTTGGTTCCAGGTACGTATATTTTAATTTATTTATTTTTTATTTCTTTATCTTTGGCTGTGTTGGGTCTTCGTTGCTGCGTGCGGGCTTTCTCTAGTTGTGGCGAGCGGGGGCTGCTTTTCTTTGTGGTGCGCAGGCTTCTCATTGCAGTGGCTTCTCTTGTTGCAGAGCACGGGCTCTAGGCGTGTGGGCTTCAGTAGTTGCAGCATGTGGGCTCAGTAGCTGTGGGTGGCGGGCTCTAGAGCGCAGGCTCAGTAGTTGTGGCGCACGGGCTTAGTTGCTCAACAGCATGTGGGATCTTCCCGGACCAGGGCTCGAACCCGTGTCCCCTGCATTTACAGGCGGATTCTTAACCACTGTGCCACCAGGGAAGCTCAGGTATGTATTTTTTAAGGCAGATAAGCAAACATCTGCAAAATTTATACCTATTACTCAAAAACTATGTCCACTCAGGCCAAATTACAGAGGGTTTTTCTTTTAATTTGTTTCAAAGAGATGCATTTTAGAGTAGAATGATGGAGGTCTAAATCCTGCCTCTACCAGTCACGGCTTCAAAATGTTAGTCAAACTATTTAGTCTCGGGCTTCCCTGGTGGCGCAGTGGTTGAGAGTCCGCCTGCCGATGCAGGGGACACGGGTTCATGCCCCGGTCCGGGAAGATCCCATGTGCCGCGGAGCGGCTAGGCCCGTGAGCCATGGCCACTGAGCCTGCGTGTCTGGAGCCTGTGCTCCACAACGGGAGAGGCCACAACAGTGAGAGGCCCGCGTACCACAAAAAAAAAAAAAAAAATTGTTTAGTCTCCCTTGGGTTCCATTTTCTCTTTGTTAAAACGGGCTAACACCACCAACCTTACGCAGTGATTTTGATGATTCAATGAGACGCCGTCCATAAAGTGATCACACCACCATCGGAACCACTGGGGTGTTTATCCATTCATCTGTTCATCAACACTTAGGTTGCTTCCATATCTTGGCAATTGTAAATAATGCTGCTCTGAACACTGAGGTGCATGTATCTTTTCAAATTAGTTTTTGTTTTTTTCAGATATATACCTAAGAGTGGAATTGCTGGGTCATATGATAGTTCTATTTTTAGTTTTTTGAGAAACCTCCATACTATTTTCCACAGTGGCTGTACCAATTTAGAGTCCCACCAACAGTGTACAAGTAAAACCCATCTTCTAATGGTTTCCATATTATCCTCTTCCTTCTACTTCTCCCTCTATTCTCTTGTTCCCTATACGTAATGTTGGCATATCACTGGCAATAAGGGGTCGCTTGGTACCTGTAGTTGCAGGTAAGTGGCCTGCTCACAAATAAACTCAGGTTTCTGAGGTGGGCCAGGCCACACTTAGGCCTGTCTGCTCAATGCCCCAAACCCAAAGCACTTCCTCTTTAGAGCTTCATCCCAAAGCCTAGATTTACAAAAGCAGCTCTGCCTTGATAGTCTATTCATCCAACTGTCAACTATTGACCTGCTAAGGGCCAGATACTGTCCTCAGGAGAGAGTCTGACCTTGACCTGAGGCATTCCTCAAACCAAATATTTCCCTCTCAATTCCATTTCAGTTATTAATCTCCTTATGAAATAACTACACTCTTTTTTTTTTTTTTTTTTTGCGGTACGCGGCCCTCCCACCACCGCGGCCTCCCCCGTTGCAGAGCACAGGCTCTGGACGGGCAGGCCCAGCGGCCACGGCCCACGGGTCCAGCCGCTCCACGGCACGCGGGTTCCCCCGGACCGGGGCATGAACCTGCGTCCCCTGCATCGGCAGGCGGACTCCCAACCACTGCGCCACCAGGGAAGCCCTACTACACTCTTTACCACTTTATTTTCTCATTGTCCTAATGCCCTCAACTCTTTCATTCATCCTTTTAAAATTTTATCAGTCACCTAAATTCTTTTGAGAACCAGAAAGGGAATACATACATACAAAAATAAAATGAAGTATTTATAAATTCTGGAAAGTGCTCACTCAGAGATAACATTCAAGACATATAAAAACGAGGGCAGCATGGCTTTCTGAGTTCCTAGAAACACCAAACATGTTCCCACCTCAGGGCCCTTGCACCTGCTGGTCCTCTGCCGGGAACACATTTTCCCAGCCTTTCCTTGGGGCTGCCTTCCTCTCAACCCTCAGCTTTCTGTACCAATAACACTCCTTAGAAAAGCTTCTCCATCTACTTGACCTATAGAAGCTTCCCTCTTTAATCTCAATCGCAAAATCCCATTTATTCTCTCCAAGACACAATAACAATCTATAATTATCATATTAGTTTGCTCCCTGGTTACAGTCTCCCCATAGAAGGTTAGCTGCTTATAAGCAGGGACCTTTTCTGCCTTGTTAGGAATTGTACTCCCAGCCCATCATATCCCTGTCCTCTGTGCCGGGCACAGAGATGTCAATAAAGATTTGTTAAATATAGCAGTGGATGAATATTGCGCATAAGTATGTGTACATGCATGCTTCCGGGCGGCAGTTCTTTCCTTAGGTGATAAAAAGCTACAATAGGGACCGTCCACAAACGACAGCTCTGGGGG
Source organism: Lagenorhynchus albirostris (assembly GCF_949774975.1). Taxonomy (NCBI): domain Eukaryota; kingdom Metazoa; phylum Chordata; class Mammalia; order Artiodactyla; family Delphinidae; genus Lagenorhynchus; species Lagenorhynchus albirostris. The sequence continues at coordinate 48,647,655 of NC_083108.1, forward strand.
AGCTGCCAGGTGTTAGGTGGTCAAGGAGGACAAGGGGCTAATTTGAAAGCAGCAATCAAGGCCGTTCACTTCCCGTGCCTGACTGTGCAGGCAAAAGGCAAAGGAGAAAGGTGCCAGCTCCCCAGGGTTCCATTTCCCCCAGGCAAGGGTCAGATGACAGGAGAATGAGCTCACTGCCCAGGAACCCCAAACAAAAGGCTCCTGCCTTCTTATGCACCCAGGGAGCTGGGAGGGGGATGCAGAGAGGAGTAGACCAGTACCAAGTCCGAGTGGGAGAAAGGGCCTCACCCATAGCACCCCGATAGCACCCCAAAAACGAGTCTCAATGGAGGCCTCCGAACAGAGGCTCTAGGGCGGAGAATGCAGATAAGTACATGCGCATGGCTGGTCCACGGGGGCCTGACTCCTTGACCGCAGCTCCCTCCAGAAAACTGCAAGGCGCTGGTGTGGGGAGGGCAGCTGCCCATGCTAGGCCCCTGCTAGGCCCCAATTAAAGCCTTTGGATTGCCTGTGATGCAACCTAAAATCACACAGACGATTCTGACCTGGAGACGGCCTTCTCGCCCTCCTCTCTGAAAATCCTTTCAGTGGTGCGGCACTGAAGGCGGTCCTTCTCCACAGCTGAACTCAATCCTTCGCTCTGCAAAGCTACACCACCCTTTGTATTTTGTCTTCAGTGAAGATGGAGAACCATTGCTTACAAACATCCCTATCATGATTGTGAAGGCCCTTGGCCTCATCTTCCTTGTGGTTAATCAAGCAGATTTACTCTTTCAGCTATGGTCTTCCTAAGCTCCAGTGACAGTTGCTATCTATTACAGCTAGGGAAAAACCACACTGCAGAACCAAGGCAAGCAACTGATCAAAGAAAAAGGCGGCTGCATGTGACACCAAGTATGTGAGGGGTATGAAGTGTTACTTCAAAGCCAGCATGGTGCTCAGAGAAAGGGAATGAAAACTTTATCAGGTCCTGGTATTTCTATTAGAAAAAGTGCCTTCAAGGTACATTTTTATTTAAATAAAAGTCTACTATTTGACCTAAAAGATAATGAAATAAAACAAGAGGAAAAAAAAATCAACTAGTTTGTGGCAATCTTACTAAAAGATTTTCCTGAAGAGGTCTCTCAGCAACTTCTGCTACTTTTTCTGGTACATTAAAAACATTCGAAATTCAATGTCACATTAAAGATACATTAAGTGATCAGCTGTCACAATGAAATAGGAACATCACTTAGAAACAGATAAAACATATATGTATATGTATAACTGATTCACTTTGTTATAAAGCAGAAACTAACACACCATTGTAAAGCAATTATACCCAAATAAAGATGTTAAAAAAAAAAGCTTCAGTTCCTTTAAAAAAAAAAAAGACATATAAGAAAGTTTGAAAGTCTAAAATTTTTGTGTTCTCATCAAATCATTAGGCAAACTACCTTGCATAGAATCTTTGCCACCAATGTCTTTTGTACACACAAACCCTCAGCCATATTCAGTCTCTGCAGAGCCAATCTCAGGAAACAAGGAGCTGGGCCTTTCATTTCACAATCCCACCCCATCCTTCCCCTGATGCAGCCCCCAGAGCCCTCACTAGTAAAGGAATCACCCAACCATTGGGCTCTGTGCAGCTCACTGTGTCCAGAGCCCCCAGACTCCCACCACCCCACCCGTGTTATTAGGCAATCCTTATTTTATGCCCCACTGATATATTCTTCATATTTAAGGATTACTCTCAATATGGGTGATCCCTAAATATTTGTTCAACCAAGAGCTCCACTTATTCTGTTCAGGGACTAATTATGAATATCAGATTGCAAAGTCTCAAAAGCAGAGACCCTAGGACCACCCAAGAGCTTCATGTAGTCCCCCATCCTCCACCCTCCCATACACAGATAACTTACACGCTGGTCCATAAACACTGCTGACTGACCGGGAGGTTGGTGATCTGGCTTAAAGCTGAAGCTACTGCTGGGGACTGAATATCTGTGTCCCTCCCCCAGATTCATATGTTAAGACCTAACCCACTAGATGATGGTATTAGGATGAGGGTTCCACCTACATGAACGGAATTAGTGCCCTTATAAAAGAGGCCCTGGAGAGATCCCTCATCCCTCCCACCTTGTGAGGACAGTGAAAAAACAGCAATCAGTGAACAGGAAGTGGGTCCTCACGAGACACTGAATCTGCCCACACCTTGACCTTGGATTTCCCAGCCTCCAGAACTGTGAGAAATAAATTTCTGTTGTTTATAAGCTATCAATCTATTTTTTTGTTACGGCAGCCCAAACGGACTAAGCTGAGCTGCCGTAACAAAGTACCACAAACTGGGTGGCTTAGAACAACAGAAAGTTATTGTCTCACAGTTCTGGAAGCTGAAAGTCTGAAATCAAGGCATTGGCAGGGCCCCTCTCCCTCTGAAACCTGTAGAGGAAGGATCCTTCCTTGCCTCTTCCAGCTTCTGGTGGTCCAGTCCTAGTCATTGGTCTCTGCCACTACATTAGGCACTACTTTGAAATTCAACACACCAGGGCCACAACTGTCTTCCAGAGGCAGGTTGTTGAAAGTCAGGTATTTTTTCTGTCAAACAGCACTTCCATCAAGGTGTTGCTCTAGTAGGAAAATTCTATGATGGTGTTGCCCTCTGAACATTTCTCCAAAAAGCATCTATGAAGTGTCTGTGATAAGCTGCCGCAGGGAAGACAAACAACAGGAAAATGTGGCCTCACACTCAGGAAGCTCGTGAATTAATAAGGATACAGACATGAAAATCAATGGCTCCAAGGCCATGAATGGAGTTAGGGAGGTGGCACAGAGTTTGGCTGGAACTCTGAGGGAAGAGTAGTTGGCTCGGCGGTGGCAGCATAGCACAGCAGGTAAAAGCATGAACTCTGCAGCCAGAGTACCTGGCTTTTCCACATACTAGCTGCGTGACCTTGACCAAATCACTTAACCTCTCTGTGCTTCAGTTTCCTCATTTGTACACTGAGTGTGCTAAGAGTACCTCCTTTATAAATTGTTGTGAGGATGAAGAAGTTTGTGAAAGGGGCTTTAGAACAGTGCCAGGTACCGGTTAAGTGTTAAATTAATACTCCACATTAAACAGGGGAGCTATTGAACCAAAAAAAGAAAAAAACAACAGGGGAGCAAGTCTCCTGGTTACTAGGCTGTTCTCCCTATTCCCCATTCTGCCCGCCCCCCCCCTTAATTTGGTATCACTCCTGTACACAGTATATAGTGCAACTTGAAAGTAATGGAGAATTACATCTATACCCCACAGTTAAGATATGCATAGATAATCTAATTAAAACCTATATTTCTCTCAAGCTAATATTCATTTATTACTTCCACATGTATTTTCTAAACATCTAGGATGGGAAAACCAAGAGAATACAATATGCTTATAATATTGAGAAACGGGCAGGACACATGGGACTCAATGAGTTGGCTCTCCCCAGGGCAGGTTCCACCCTGTTGGCAGGGGGGATCTAATCAAGGATCTGCTAGCTCATGCAAACAGCTCTTATTTGAGAAGCAGAAAAAGGCTCCCTGCCTCTGAGCAGATACAGCCTTGCCCGGGCTGGATTTTCAGCCCCCTTGGCCAGGAGCCCATGTATACAGCACAACACAGGCAGTTCTATTGACTAAGACCACTGAGGTACCATTTAATAAATCTTTTCCTCACTAGGCAAATGGTTCCACAATGTTGAGCAAAAGTTAACACAGGTTTCGTGAAAGCCTAAATCACAACGGGAAATAAATTTATGATCTGGAAGAATGTATTAGTGCTACCAAAATTCACCTTAAAAAATTAATACCTCCCCAAAAATGTTAGTTTAGCTGATAAAAGTGTGTGTATATATGATGTGGGTGTATATAGGAATTAGTAGATATACATATAACTCCTAGCTCTGTCCCCTGAAAGGGTCTAGAAGCAATGACACACCGGTAACAATGAGCACACCTCATATCCAGACTTGGTTTCTACATACCACACTCAATTTAAAAAAAAAAAAAAAAAAAAAACAGAGATTTTTGGAAAAGTAGTTAGTTCCAACGCTGGAGCAAAGAAAATTAAAAGTGACCCTGGAACATCTTGTGTTACCAGAAAGTACATAAATAAATGAAGTCCCTACATAAATAATATCTGAACTAGTTATTAACGCATTAACAAAACAATTCAATATTGCTATTCTATAGAAGACTATGAATGTCTTTATGCCTGTGGATTATTCAGCATGCCAAATGTGTTCAGTGTATAATGCACTGTACACGTCATCATTAAAAGAACTTTTTACTCAAAAATTTAAAATGACTATTGTGATAATTCATTTTTGTAGCTTACCACGTTAGAAGTCTTAAAAAGAATTTTTTCTCTCCATGAAAAAACACATTTATTGAGCACTAACTATGTGCCAAGAAAAATACTAAGTGCTTTTATCCTCCAAGTAAACCTGGGAGATACACAGGTTTATTAATCCTGTTTTATATATAAGAAAACTGAGATTTTGCAATTTTCCAAGGTCAGAGAGCTGGTAGAGTTAGAATTCAAACTCAGGTCTACATGATTGTAGAGCCAGAGTTCTTCATCTCTAAGTGAGAGTAGTTTGATAATATCTACAGTGAGATGATGTTGTATTTTCCCTCACAGGAGTTTCCCTGGTCATTTAAGAAAATTGGGTTATAAAAAGGCTAGTCATCTACAGAAAGATCCACACTGAGACACATTATAAACAAACTGTCAAAAGACAAAATCTTGAAAGCAACATGAGAGAAGCAATTTATCACATATAAGGGATCCTCAATAAGATTAACAACCTATTTTTCACTGGAAACCATGGAATCCAGATGGCAGTGAGACGATAAAGTGCTGAAAGAAATAAACTGTCAGTCAAGAATTCTATACCTGGTAAAGTTATTCTTCAAAAATGAAGGAGAAATTAAGACATTCCCAAAGAAAAGCTGAAGGAGTTTGTTGCTAGTAGACCTGCCCTACAAGAAATGTTAAAGGGAGTCCTTCAAACTGAAATAAAGGACATTAGACAGTAACTCAAAGCCATACAAAGAAATACAGAACACCAGTACAAATAACTACATAGGTAAATTAAAAAGCCAGCATTATTGTATTTCTGGTTTGTAACTTTTTTCCTATATGATTTAAAACACAAATGCATAGAACAATAATTATGTTTTTATCCCAAGGGGCAACAATGTGTAAAGATGTAATTTGTGACAATAACATCATAAAAGGGGAGACAGACCTATATAGGAGCAGAGTTTTAGATGCTATTGAAATTAAGTTGATGTCAAATCAAATTGGATTGTTATAAATTTAGGATGTTAATTGTAATCCTCAGAGTAAGCATTAAGAAAATTACTTTTAAAAATTTACAGGGGGGGTTTCCCTGGTGGCTCAGTGGTTGAGAGTCCGCCTGCCGATGCAGGGGACGCGGGTTCATGCCCCGATCCGGGAAGATCCCACATGCCGCGGAGCGGCTGGGTCCGTGAGCCATGGCAGCTGAGCCTGCGCGTCCGGAGCCTGTGCTCCGCAACGGGAGAGGCCACAGCAGTGAGAGGCCCGCGTACCACAAAAAAAAAAAAAAAAATTTACAGGGGATTTCCCTGGCGGTCCAGTGGTTAAGACTCCAGCTTCCACTGCAGGGGGCACAGGTTCAATTTCTGGTCAGGGAACCAAGATCCCGCATGCCGCATGGCGCAGCCAAAATATAAATTAAAAAAAAAAAATTAACAGAACAGGAAATGAGGAGGAAATCAAAATGACACATTAGAAAATTTAATTAAACACAAAAGAAAACAGTAATAGAGGAACTGAGGAACCAAAAAATATATAATGCATATATATATATATGACATATATAAGACATTTGTCATATATAAGACAAATAGCAAAATGGCAGAAATAAGTCCTTCATTATCAATAATCACTTTAAATGTAAATGGATTAGACTTAGTTAAAAGCAGAGACTGGCAGAATGGATTTTTATATATATATATATATATATATATATATATATATATGTTCTAAAACTAGATTCTAGTAACAGCTGCACAACTCTATAAACTTTCTAAAAATTATTGAATTCACACTTAAAATGGTTGCATGTTATGGTATTTAAATTATGCCTCGGGGCTTCCCTGGTGGTGCAGTGGTTAAGAATCTGCCTGCCAATGCAGGGGACATGGGTTCAAGCTCTGGTCCGGGAAGATCCCACATGCCACAGAGCAACTAAGCCTGTGCGCCAAAACTACTGAGCCTGCACTCCAGAGCCCCTGAGCCACAACTACTGAGCCCTCGTGCCAAAACTACTGAAGCCCACATGCCTAGAGCCCATGCTCTGCAATAAGAGAAGCCACCGCAATGAGAAGCCCGTGCACCACAACCAAGAGTAGCCCCCACTTGCCACAACTGGAGAAAACCCACGCGCAGCAACGAAGACCCAATGCAGCCAAAAATAAATAAATGAATTTATTTAAAAAAAGAATCATTTGTCCTTCAACTGCTGGCTGTAATCATCTGAAGTTTTGAAATAACTCTATTAATAATTGTTACAAATATATCAATGGACACAGTAAATGTTTTAGATTTCCCCAAAATTTTCACATCTGTATCACAAAGGAAAAGGCCCTTGTTGAAGTTAACAAATGGCTCTCTTTCACAATAGTTCTGTAAACAGAGCCTTAGTGAAGTTGAGTTTCCTTTATGGCTATTAGTGCAAGTTACACAAACACACAACTGGGACTGCTTTGTGGCAAGCATGCTCGCTCTTAGCCATAACTCAGGTGAGTGTACTTCTCTATCAATATCATTTAGGTTAAATACAAATTCTTATGCATAAATCAAAGTGCACTGAAAGAACTTATAAAAATATGTTGAACTGTCGATGTACAAAATCAAGATCATATGTTTGCTGGGACTTCCCTGGCGGTCCAGTGGTAACTCTGCACTTCCACTGCAGGGGGCGCGGGTTTGATCCCTGGTCAGGGAACTAAGATCCCACAAGCGGCACAGCATGGCCAGAAAAAAGAAAAAAAAAGATCATATGTTTGGTAAATACGTGCAGGTCATTTCTTGTGAGCATAGTGTTTATGTCAAGCTAAACCAAACCCAAGGTTATATTTTCAACACAGCCTTCCACTTCCATTTTATCATCACCTCTATCAGATGTCAGTAAATTCAGTCCTCCCTTGGTATTTGCGAAGGACTGGTTCCAGGAACCCTACAGATACCAAAATCTGCAGATGCTCGAGTCCCCTGTATAAAATGGCATCATGGTATTTGCATATAACGTACGTACATTCTCCCACGTACTTTAAACCATCTCCAGATTACCTATAATACTTAATACAATGTAAATGCTATATAAATAGTTGCCAGCATAGGGCGAATTTAAGTTTTGCTTTGGGGAACTTTCTGGATTTTTTTGCTCCCGAGTATTTTTGACCCGCAGTTGGTTAAATCTGTGGATGCGAAACCCAAGGATATTGAGGGCCAACTGTAATAATGTCTTTACACTCCATACGTCAGTACACATTTAAAGTTAAAGTGCAAATTGTGACATATTTCGGTTATAATTACTTTTCATCAGGATAGAACTAATTTGCATACTTTTCTTGTCTCCTCTTTATAGTAACTTCAACTGTACCTTCACTCCACCATCCTTTCATTCAATATTTTCCAAGCACCTATTCTGTTCCAGGCTTTTGTGCTCAGCACTGGAGAGATAGCCGTGAACCAGACAGATAGGATCCCTGAATCACAGAGCTCTCAAACACCAAAAACTTAATGTCTGAGGAGTAGCAAGTATATAAAATCTTATTTAATGAATCTTAAGTCCAGAGAAACCACAGCAAACATTTTTCACCCAACAAACAAAATGCAGACTTTTTAAATGCTCTGCCTGTTGACACACGCTACCGTTCAAGTATCAGCATTGTTATTATAGAATCAGGACCATAAACCCTGGGTTTTTTTCTAAGATGTGACTTTTATCCATTTTTTTACATTTCTTGCATCCTTTTGGCCTGAAATTCTAAACTCTGGCTGGCTCCCAAAGATCTATTTTTAGAAAGTTCAAAGAAGTAGAACTTTTTTTGTTAACTCTTCTCCATTCCCCATCTTGAGCTGTACATGAGCAGATTCAAAATGATTATCACTCAGGTACAGCACATGATTAATCATAATCTCTCTTCCTTTCCTCCACCTGTCTCCCACCACACCCACTTTTCTGAAAGGCAGGTCTGTACCAGCTGCTGCCAACACTGGGCTAGAACAAGTGTCTAACAGCCCAGCTTCTGGAATTTGCCTTCTCCTTCTTGTCTCCAACATGCTTCTCTCCTCATTACATGAGAACCTCTCACATCAGCAATCAGTGCACCTGCTCAGGCCCTCAACTGTGAACGCAGAAAGCACTTTTGTTCACCCCCAGTTTTTACAGAAAGAATAAGGCAAAACACCAGATAGCATCCTTTTCCTGCAGGCTACACCTTGGCCTAGAAATGCAGTCTGTTGAGTGAGCTCAGAAAGGCACTTCCTACTCTGTCTAGGCCTGTGGACCCAGGTTTAAGCATCTATTCTGGAAACTCAATCAGAACAAGAAACATGACTTTTCTGGACTTCCCAAAACAGTAGTGCCAACTTATGATACTTAATAAAAATTCCAGCTGAGGAGAACGAGAGTTGGCCCATTTCTAGGCAAATCTGGGGAGAAGAGATGGCTGAAAATTTCCTTGATAACTTCCTTCTCCTTACATTTACCCTTCCCACAATTAGAACAATTCTCTCCAAAGCTGGGTGTGCCAGGCAATCTAGTGGGGTGCAAGAAGGGAATATTAAAACTGTTTATTTTACTTAAAGTGAAGAAATTCAATTTTTCTAATACTTAATATACAGATTGCCTATAAAGGCCTTCATCCAGTCCACAAGTTAGCAGGTCACAAGAGTCCTGAGTGTCTGTTCAAGGGGAGAGGAGAGGTTTCACCAGGCTATCATCTGATCAGGACACACGAAGCGTAAGTGCACCTGGCAAAGTGGACATGTGGATTCTATTCTCCTAAATAGCAGAACAGTTAAAACCTTGTACTGAAATGGGGAGTGATTATGAAATACTTTTGACTACACAGGCTCACTGGTTTTCTCATGGAAAAGTACTTAAAAGACCTCTTAAATTTAAAGATGAGTTATACATTTTTTTTTCACAAAAATTCCAAATTGGCTGACTTTTGCTGGGATGACAAGTGACTGCCAGTAATGTACTACCTGATAGATATTTACAAAATAATGGAAGTACTTTGTTCCATCAAAGAAAAGGTGTTGTTTTAAAAATGTGTGAAAAAGGACTTCCCTAGTGGCGCAGTGGTTGACAGTCTGCCTGCCGATGCAGGGGACACGGGTTCGTGCCCTGGTCTGGGAAGATCCCACACGCCACGGAGCGGCTGGGCCCACGAGCCATAGCCGCTGAGCCTGCGCGTCTGGAGCCTGTGCTCCGCAACGGGAGAGGCCACAACAGTGAGAGGCCCATGTACCGCAAAAAAAAAAAAAATGTGTGAAAAAGTAAATACTGTTCTAAAGAAATGCAAACTTTGGAAAGACCATTTCATAAAACAGATGTTTGGAAATGTGTCATCTTTTGTTGCTGAAAAGATGGAACTGTGTTACTCTAAAAGTTCTTATATTTGCACATTTTAAAAACACGGAAACAGAATTTTGTAACATTTTTCCAAATGAAGAGTGAACTTTGAATCTATTGTTTATAGCATTAAAACACAACGCTTTCCTATCAGGAAGTACTGAATTCCACTTGAAAAATGAACATATACTGGCCAAGTTTCTACTTAAAAAAAAGTTTTAGAATAATTGGAGGATGGAGCAGAAGTATGAGTACCACAATTTAGGAAATTCTCACAGGGTCCCACTCCTAGAAAGGCCCCTCACTTAGTTTAATGCTCTGCTATCCCCACATCTTGAAATTCATAATTTTTGAACAAGCAGCTCCATTTCATTTTGCAATAGACTGCAAATTATGCAGCTAGTTCTGGAACTCAGGAGTCAATGCAGTTCTTTCATTTGAATTTACATATTTTTGAGGTATTTTTTCAGTGATGACAACTACTAAATTCCAGTATTAATGTAAAACTAACTATGAATGGCTATATCATATGTGCTAAACTACACTTGTCAAAAATAATTATACATATGATTAACATTTGAATATTTGTTTATAACTGGTTATACAAAGTCACAAAACATTTAAAGAAAGCAAAATTATTGGGGCTCTTTTTTTTTTTAAGGGAGGTTGCAATTTTTAATTAATTAATTAATTAATTTATGGCTGTGTTGGGTCTTCGTTTCTGTGCGAGGGCTTTCTCTAGTTGTGGCAAGTGGGGGCCACTGCTCATCGCGGTGCGCGGGCCTCTCACTATCGCGGCCTCTCTTGTGGAGCACGGGCTCCAGACGCACAGGCTCAGTAATTGTGGCTCACGGGCCCAGTTGCTCCGCGGCACGTGGGATCTTCCCAGACCAGGGCTCGAACCCATGTCCCCTGCATTGGCAGGCAGATTCTCAACCACTGCACCAGTAGGGAAGCCCTATTTGGGGCTCTTAATAAAGAAAATAGCATTTTCATCATTATTCTTTTTATTTCTATTTTTGTATATTTTATAGTACACACAAATTAATAAAGTCATACATGCATGTAATTTATAAATAAATGAGCATCTATCGCATAAGAATATACTGCATGTTCAACAACCTGTCATTTATGGGAGTGCTTAGTCAAAAGACCTTCTAAAAGACTGACCTAGACTCGGAATGATAATCTTTCGCTTTGGGAGCCCAAACTCCAAAATTACTCCCTCTTCTGGCACCAATTTCCTCAGCAATACTTCCCGGGAGAGGGAGGGAGGCAACGACGTCTTAGTTTAAAGAGGATTTGGAGTCAGGACTGGGTTCAAATCCAGACGTCCTCCATGATGACGTAGGCACATTTCTTAACCTGGTCACCTGATCCAGTGCCCAGCGCTGTTGTGAGCCTCGTGTGTAAGGACCTGGCACATTTCCAGATGCTGATGAAGCACCAGCGACACTAGCATTTACACAGGTGTTCGCAGTAGGAGTCCGATGGACTCTGAGCACCGTGTCTGTCCACTCGCGCCTAATGGCTCTGGATGGTGGTACTTCAGGCTGTGGGGGAGGTGCGTTTTTCTGGTGAGATGGGAGTGGTACTACTGATACAGTCTAAAAGTTCTCTCTTTAAATACACCACGGAATCTAACTGCTACCAGCTTCTCTGCATAAGGTCGGGGAGATGAAGGGCCTCGAAGGAGGGGCGCCGGTGAAGCCCAGGGGGGCTCAAGCCCTGGCCAGGCGCTACCTGGGTGACGGAGGCAGGACAGGACCACAGTTCAATACATCCCGAGAGCGCAGCTTCGGACTTTCTCCTGGGCAAGCCCAAACGTAACCTCAGCCTGTATTCACCTCGGGATGTGCAAAGCATACCCATCCCGGCCCCGAGCGGCGCATCGGCGGAGGCGGTGTTCCCCAGTACCACTCCCGGGGGGCACCGCGCCCACCTCCCGGGGTCGCCGACCCACGCAGGGGTTGGGGGAGCCCTTCCCGGTCGCCTCGGGTCCCGAGAGTGCGGGGAAAAGGCCCGACCCCTTCGCCCAGGGTGGCTGGCCCGCGCGGGGAGGGAGCCCGCCCGGGAGGGACCTGGGACCTTACCTGGATGGTATGGCCGCTGCTCTGGACGGTGGGCCCCCCCACCAACTTGCAGTAGAGCTCGGGCCGGGGTCGCGTGCCGCCGGGCTCCCGCTCCCCGCAGGTGGCGGTGGCCCAAATCCTCGCCGCCTCGGCCAGGTTGAAGTAGGGCGGGTGCAGGCTGAGCCACGCCGGGGCCGCGGGGTCCCGAGCGGTCGCGCACCCGGCGGGGGGCGGCGGCAGCAGCAGCAGCAGCGGCAGCAGTGGCAGCACTGACCGCGGTGCCCAGCCCCGAGCCCGCCCGGCTGCCGCCATCTCGCTGCGCGCGGTCCTCCTGCCTCGGCGGCCGGCGAAGGGGCTCGGGGACACCGCGTTCTCGGCGGACGATCCTCAGGCTACCAGCGAGCGCGGCCCGAGTGTGGGCGGTGTCGGCGGAGGCGCGCCCGCGCTCCCACGCGCCGGGAGCCCGCGGCGAGGGGGCGGCTCCTCGGGTTTGGAACGTGCTGCAGCCGCAGCTGGCACCCGCCGGATAAGGAACTGACAGCGCCCGGCCTCGGCCCGCAGACGTTGTCTCCGCCAGCGCGCTGCGCGCTGCCAGCTTCGCCGGGTGGGAGAGCAAAAGGCGTGTCCCCGGCTGCCACCCCCGCGGCTGAGGCGGGGACCTGGACCGCCCCACCTCCCCACGGCCGGGGCAGAGATCCGAGAGTCCTCTTCTCCAGAGCCTCACGGTGGATCTCGGACTAGCGGGAAGGAGGCTCGCGGCGAATGGGGTGAGACAGCAGAGGCAACTGCCACTGCCTGCAGAACCTACACCAAAGACACTGTGGTTTCCCAGATGAGTTTCAGTTGTCAAAGGACAAGTCCCGTCAATTCTCAGACCCTGGGCGCCAACGATACCTGTGGCACTGCACACGCGTACTGAGTGTGAGATCAAAAGAGCTCTGGGGAACTGCAAGTGGCAGAACGTACACAATTTAAAGACAGCCACTAGTGCAAGTTGTAGTGTGCCCAGAGGTAAAGGTACTTTGGAGGAAATTCTTCAGATGCCCCATCTGCTATATTTTACAGGTGAACAGAGGCATCGAGTGTATTACTCGAGCTGTCACATTGGCCTCTGGGGAAAAGGATGCGAACCCCCCACCTCCCAGGGCTGAGGCTTGGTCTTGCACGCAGGACATCTCACCAAAACGGAGCCCGCAGAGGTCTCTAACAATTAGAGGGGGGTGTCATTGCTGCAGGCCAGGACGGACACAAGTGCCCCAGAGGAAGAAGGACTAGAGCTTCGAAAGACGGAGAAGGAAAAACGAGGGAGTGTGTGAGAGCACTGCTCGAACAAAGATTGAGATGGGGATTGAAGGGGAACAGTTGAAAGGAGAGAACTAACTAGTCATGAACCTACACTGCTTTGCCCTAATAAGAACATTCATATTTTAATAAAGCAACTGAACGAGTGCCCAGCACTACCTGGAATAGTCCTGCAGAGGTGGTATGGTCCTATCTGAACTGATGAAAGAAGATTGCAGAAAAGTGAGAAAGATTTTACATTCTTTTTATAAAGTCCTTCCGGACAAGATCATTTGCAGGAAAACTTTCAACAAACAGCTAAGATTCCAAAATTATTTTATCAATAGGCAGATAAGAAGGCGAAGGGTTTCCCTGGTGGCACAGTGGTTGAGAGTCTGCCTGCCGATGCAGGGGACATGGCTTTGTGCCCCGGTCTGGGAAGATCCCACATGCCGCGGAGCGGCTGGGCCCGTGAGCCATGGCCGCAGAGCCTGTGCATCCGGAGCCTGTGCTCCGCAACGGGAGAGGCCACAACAGTGAGAGGCCCGCGTACCGCAAAAAAAAAAAAAAAAAAAAAAAGAAGTTAAATTCTACATTGAAGTAACTGTTCTCGACCCAGCCAGTAACTCCCTAAGCTGCCAGGCCTGTTCACTGAGAGATTCTGATGTCAGAATCCTCAGCAGCAGAACTGACCATCTGTGGATTCACAACAATGCTTCTTCCTCATAGAACTTCGCATTTTGCTCCAAAAGGCAAAAATTACGAGCATGACATAAAAATTGCTGTATTGTACATGACAACATTTCTTTTTGGTATGTTTTATTACACTCCCTAGTCAGAAGGTATATAATATCATTGCAGTTGAAAAATAACTTTGTGAAGTCAGGGCACAACAGGTGTGTTTGCCCACTGAGAATAGCTTTAAAGATGAACAAATAAAAGGTACATATCTGAAGTTCATATTTGTTAGTAAAGTTCTCTCTGTAAAGGCTATGTATCCAAAACAAACATCCCGGGAGCACCGACCCTCTGTGGTTCTAGATACGGGAAATATGATGGGAATATTGACACTTTGGCTGGGGGAGGGGAGAAAGGCTGCTCTGAAGTTTAAATGAAGAAATGTATGAGCAAGTGCTTTTAAACACTAAGGCAGCAAACAGAAGGCACACTTGTGTTTTTAAGGCAAAATGGGGCTCTTATGTTTTCATGGGGAAAGATGATGCTTGAAGAAATGAAATGACTTGCCCATGTTTTAAGAAAAATAGGAATAATAAGCAGGACCCAGAGCTTCCGATTCCCAGTTCATGCTCCTAGGAGGACTCGGGGGGTGGGGAGTGGGGAAAGCCACCTGGGTGAGGCCCATGTGAGGTGTGAAGGCTTCAGAAGTGTCCCAAGCACAAGAGGAGCTATTGGTTTACTCAGCTCTAGAGGGGTGGGTGCGACAGACACGCATAGTTGGGTGTAAACAAACCCAAACTAACACAGTGAATTTGGGGTTTGGCTGACCTCTCAATACTTCAGCAGTGATTCATGCATAGCTGTGTCCTTCAGATCTTAAGATAGAAATGCAACTTGCCATGCCATTGTCGCAAAGAATTTCCCTAGAATCAAGAATGTAGACACGCAAGGGTGGTAAACTCACTGTCTTGCAAGGGCATAGTCAGACTCGATCATGTCCCATTAATACAGTGATGGGTCTAACATTATCCTCATGACTGATGCTTCTTTAGGTGAAAGCATAGATTTTCTCCTTCTCCTTCTTTTCTACCCCCTCCCCAATATGGCAGCTTTTCCTTCTGCCCTCCCAAGTCATCCTAGGAATATGAACTGGGATTATATCAATCCTGGGACCTGCTTATTATTACTGTTCTTCTTAAAATTGTATTGTTAAACTACACCTTACCATTGGTTGGTCTCACTTTAAAAACAAGTTGCACTTTTCCTCTTGTATCATCACTTCGTAGAGAAAACAATGACATCGTTCTAAACCAACAGCAGTCTGCGGGTCACCAACGGCAGTGAAAAGAATACAAACAAAACAGAAAAACAGAAGGTGTTACTGCTTCTTGCAATACCACACAAGAGCCTGGCGAGAGCTCCCCCTGAAAACCAGGGGTAACTAAACGATGAGGGAAGTTCTGCTGTCCAACTGGCCAGCTTCACTGCAAACCCAAAGATCAAGAGCATCTTTTGGAACCCAACCATTCTATCATAAAATATAGGAATATAAGGATATATATTAATATCCTTTTATTACTCTTCTCCCATGAAGAATTTCACAAACTGTATTTCTTAAATATTTTCCATGTTATCAAAGATCTATATAACTGTCAGTATAGGCTTTGGCTTATCATGAAGTAATTAGTATGACCACGCTGAGCTTTAATCATTCCAGCTCAAAGTGGAGAAAGTGAGCTTCCATCCGCCAGTGTTGCTAAATAAAGGCAGGGTTTCTGCTGGTCATTTTGAAAACTGAGAATTGCCCCTAGACCCCTGGGCTTTGGAAAACACGAATCTAACACCACCCACTTTTATTTATAGATCAGAAGTCAAGGTTAAGGGACTTGACCAAGTCCTCATTACCACAAAATGGTGTCCAGAGCCCAGCCTGTGCCTGCCTGGGATTACAGCACACCTTACCCCCACTGCCTTTTGTGGTGGGCCCCCTGCTCCGGACCCCTAATCTAATGGCTCCTTGTAAAGTAGTGATGCTCCCTTGACACATGGCCTGTGTCTGATTCATCGTCTCAGCTCAGAAACCCCAGTGTTAACCAAAGTGGAGCGGAAGTCTCAGTACCCAATGTTTCTGCTCACTGCAGGCAGAACCCAGCTTCGGCTGGAACCTTGACACTGGTACGTTGCATTAGGGCACTCTCTGGTAGTTAGCTCCACCAAAGGCCCTGTGAAGCATTCACATTCCAATTACATGAATTTCCTCTCCAGCTGTTGCTACACACACTCCAGTTTGGCCTTTATGTGAAATATGCAGTTGGGCAGAGCAGGTAATTTTATACATTTGTTATTAAGGAGGATTCCTTTTTCCACCCCAAGTGTGTGTTATTACAAGCAGTAGTGCTAGGATAAAAGAAAGGCTAAACCTAGGTAACAGTACCTTTTCTTTACAATGAAATTTTTTCCTATCAGCCCAGAGCTAACCCTGAAAGGTAAGTGGGCCATTATTCTCATTATTATTATTCTCATTCTGTGGATGAGTGAAAATAAGGTAGTGAGTAATTAAATCATCTGGCTCAGGCTAAGTGGAGTTTTAAGAAATGGAGCCTTCATTCTCTTGACATGAAGGTTAAGTAACTTATCTGGCAGAGACTTTGAGTGAAAATTAGAAAGCAGCCTCTAAATTATCTTCTTGAGTCATTTTCACATTTTCTCCTTTTGGGCCACCCTAAGTTTAAGGATTTGAACCCAGTTGAATTATCTCTGTGACCACAGGAGGCAACACTACTGGCAATGTTCAACCACACTGCACTTTGTTTCCATGTCCAAAATACCTCACTTCGACAAGGATTAAATAAATAAATGATTGGAGCTATCTCAGCCCAATGATGGTACCCAGAGGAGACCAGCAAGAATTTTTGCCATGTAGAAAGAATCTCAGAATATTGAGTAGAGCGCCCTGTGTTATACAGTAGGTCCTTGTGGATTATAACCTAAATGGGAAAAGAATCTGAAGAAGAATGGATATATGTATAACTGAATCACTTTGCTGTACACCTGAAACTAACACAACATTGTAAATCAACTATACTCCAATATAAAATAAACATTAAATTAAGAAGAAAAAAAATACCTAACTTCAGAGACATGTATTTTGGTAAGAATTTGCCCAAAAGATCCAATAAAAGGTTATTTCACAATAAAAGATGAAAACTCTTGTGGTCAGAGGCTGGCCCAAAGAATTTTTTCTTGGTATCCTTTGAGATCTCTATAGGAGTACCTTATACAGAGCAGCAGGTTGGTAAATACCTGTCAAAATTTACCAAGATGGAATGAATTTCACTTGAGCCCTAGAACACAGGGTTAATAGGTAATTTTGTAACCATATAATCACTGAAATCTCTCATCTCTTTAATAACCCTCTTAATGCTGAGCAGTTCACAGAACAAATTGGGGTGCTAACTTCAATACTTTTTTTAATTGAAGTATAGTTAATTTACAATGTTTTGTTAGTTTCAAGTGTACAGCAGTGTGATTCAGTTATACATATATATTCTTTTACAGATTCTTTTCCATTATAAGTTATTACAAGACATTGAGTATAATTCCCTGTGTTATATAGTAGGTCCTTGTTGTTAACCTATTTTATATATAATAGTGTATATATGTTATTCCCAAACTCCTAATTTATCTCTCCCCCACTACTCGCTATCCCCTTTGGTAATCATAAGTTTGTTTTCTATGTCTGCGAGTCTATTTGTTTTATAAATAAGTTCATTTGTATCATCTTGTTAGATTCCACATATAGGTGATATCATATGATACAATACTTACTTGTTAAGAAGTCAATGTAGATTCAACTTGCTCATTTCTCTCCTTTTTTACTCTAGGTTTATAGTAGAGTACTGAATGATGTTTATGGGACTCACAAGCTATTTCCTTATCTCAGACACTGCGTTCTTCATGGATGATTCTGAGAGTGGCTGGTTAGACAGCCAGGCCTATAAATCAACTGGAAAATATGAGTGAACTTCATGCGTGGCTCTGAGGAGGTGGGAGGAGATGAGGGAGGGACAGAGTCGATGGTACGTAAATAATACGAAGAGGTGAGGAAAAGAGACACCGAAGAGTCATGGGAACTCTCAACATAATCTAGTCTGGTGGGATAAAATGACTAGGTGCCCACCAAGGATCGGTTCTCTCTTTCCATAGGGTAGAGTTGTTCTGTGAAGTGGCTGGTGGCCCCAGGGATACATTTCCCACCCGACTTGCATCTAGGTGTGGTCCTTGACTGATTCTGAACCAATGAAAAAGTGAGAAGTGGTCCGTAAAATCCTCTTGCAGATCCTTCATGCTTTACCTCTTTTCCTGCCTGGAAGCCCAGGGCTCCAAAGCCCTAGGAGGCGGACGACCACAAGATGGAAGGAGCCTGGATCCCATGTGGGAGCCTGCCTCCTACACACCCACACTGCACTCTTATAAACGAGAAACAGACTTTCATTACATTAAGCCACCAAGATTTGGGGGTTTTTATGAAGTTAAAGTAGTGTTAGCTTAACTAATACACCTGAATTATTATTGTTGTAATATTTTTACATATACGGGAGCAGAAAGAAGACCCTCCTAATGAAATGTTCAATGGTAAATAAGAAGCTATCCAAGGCCTCACAACTAAGTTATCACATGGGTCGTGACTCCATTTTTCTCATCTCACAAACTAAGTAGACTTATTGCTTTATTTTAAAATTATGTTGGAATATTGAACTGGGTTCACTTGGGTTTAGCTGGACCAATAACATTAAACACCTGTTTGGTTTAGTTGTTGCCTGTTGCTTGCACTCTATCATGCTTAACATGCTTTATTTTCCTATTAACTCTGAAGGCCAAAGTCCTTTTAGCTATTTCCATTTATGTGGGCCAGCAAATAAAATAGTATCAGATCTATTACCTTGAAACTACCCACTGTCAAAGAAATCTCTTAAAACTGTTCATAATTTTTTTAATCCTACGGTTTAGACATTCTTAATTGTCTTTCCTCACCTCCTCAACAAACATACACAGAAAAACATCTTCCACTCAGGATATACCTCATTTTCAAAATATATGCGGTGGGTCCTACCAACATGCCCCCTTCTTGGCCCATCCATTTCCATCAGTGACAACACCAATTCGTCTAGTATCCCAGAGAAAAATTTTTGTGAACGTATATACCATGGCGCTAATTAATAGATGCTTAACCATCATTAATTCCCTTTTCCCTTTTCTTTCCTCAATCAGACTGGAAAACATGGCTTTCTCATTGATTATTCTTTTTCCATGATCCCTTATGTTTAAATGACCTTGGTTACCATTCACCTGAATTCACTTATTTATCCAGACCACCCTCAGTCAGGCAAAGAGCAGCTACCCTGCTGCTCTCGCTGCCTCCAGTCTCTCGCTCTTACAATCTATTCTGCCTAACAGTGGAAGACCAGCATATGTGCCACATCAAGGTGTTGCCCAGCTTCCTACTGCTCCACAGACTGGATTTGGCCTCATCCTCCTAAGTGGACCTACGTGTCCCTACCCTTGAGTACCCATCTTCTTCTCATGATCAGGGCTGCCCCCTCCTGTCAAATAAGATACCAAATTCTGTCCATTTCATTTCCTAAACAGTTCTCAATTTGGTTGCCTCAACTGCATTTCCATGGCCCCAGCCCTAATTCAAGACCACATTTCTCCCACCTGAGCTGTTACAGTCTTCCAACTCCCTCCAGTCTTGTCCACATCCCATCCATCCTCCACACCACTGCCACAGGGATTTTTCTGAAGCTGACATGTCCAATATGGTAGCCAAGGGCTACATGTGGCTATCTAAATTTAAGTTTGAAAATTAAAAATTTAGTTCCTCAGTACACTGGCTGCATTTCAAGTGCTCAATAACCGCATGTGGTTAGTGGTTACCATATTAAACAGAGAAGATTACAGAACATTTTCATCACTGCAGAAATTTCCTTTGGGCAGTGCTGTTACTAGAATGTAAATTTGATCATGTCTCTACCCTGCTGAACACATTTAATGTTTCTCATTGCTTAGGATAAAGTCTAAACTCCTTAGTAGGTTGGTTTGTAAGTTGGTCCATAAGCTCGTCCTAAGCTTCCATTCTGCCCTATCTCCTAATTACTTGCCTGCATTGGACCATAGTCTTCAGCCTTATTGAACGATTTCCTGTTCCTCAGTGAGTCTCCATGACTTTGCGCATGGCTATATCTTCCGTCAGGAATGTCCTTCTCCACCTAGGTGACAAGTATACTCCAATTTGCTCTTGAAACTTCACCTCAAGCATCACCTTACTCAGCAGACTTTCCATAGGCTTACCCAGGACTCTCCCTTTACTCTCAGAGCTGGCCGTTCCTGTCATTGTGCCCACACAGCACACTATCCACACCTCTATGGAGCATTTAGATCTGCCTACTTATGAGACAGGGAGCTCTTTGGGGACAGGCACCAGGTTTAATTCACTTTGTATCCCCAGGGTCTAGCAGAGTGTCTGGAACAGAAGTAGGTGCCTAGAGGAGAATCAGTGTTCTTTCTTCCCTGCTCTTCCTCTGCTCCAAATGCCGTCACATTCTCCACCATTTGGCATAACTATCCAGCTGTTATCCCCACCCAGTGCACTTGAACGTAGCCCTGTGGCCAGACTGTAGGTTACGAACAAAAAAGGAGAACCAGGAAGATGCTGACAAATTGACTTGCAAGGCACCTGCCTTCTGAAAGGACAAGGACTCAGCCTTGAGAATGTATAACCACCTTTCTTTAAGTGTCTGAGTGCCCTTGTTCTCTGCATTCATAAAACCAGTGTCCTCCACCCGGAGAGGAGTACTAGTAGAGCCCAACAGGTGTTGTAGTCACCTGCACAGTCTTGGATTAGTAATGGATTGTTCCAGTTCTGAGACCATATCTCCTATGTTGAAAGGAGACGACTAAAAGTCTGAAATTCTTTACTGCTTTTTGGTCTATATTGCACAGTTTAACACATGGTTATATTGTCTTACACTGTTTCCAACGTTAAATATTGTTTGTATTCAGTTCCATCGTAGGTACCCTGAATGCAAGGAAAATGTGTCTTCCATACCACCTTGCATAGTGATAATAACCTAATAGGTGCTCAGTAAATACTATTGATCGGTTGGCTTGGTTGGTGTAATCTGGTGAGTTTTTATAGTCCTTCATGCCATTAAGAGTGTTCCCAAATACTGATGCCATTTTACAATCTCTAGAACATCAGCTGGATTTTCCAAGTAATGCAATTCTGCCTTATTCAGAAAAATGGAATTTGTATAACTTTTAAACATAATTTAGTTAAAATTTTTTTTATTTTATAATTAACTGTTACATCAGTGGCCCCCAATGAACCATGCCTCTCAGAACTCCTGCCCTTGTGTTGCTCCTTCCCACATTGAGTCTGAGTTTGGTCCAGTGACTTGCTTTAGCAAATGAGATATTAACAAGTTTGATGCAAGCAGAGATTTGATAAGTGCTTGTCATCTTAGAATTCTCCCTCTTGGAACATAGACTGCATGCTGTAAGGAAGTCCAACCATACTGCTGGAGAAAGAAGGTATGTAGAGAGAGATTCTGGAATATGTGAGACCATGCAAAGCATGTGAGCAAAGCCAGCTTGGTCTTAAAAGACCTATTCAAGCCATCAGATCAAGTCACCTGCATGAGAGATCCTAGGTGAGACCAGCGGAACTGTCTAGCTGATTCCAGCCCAGGTTGCTGAATCATGAACAAATGAAGAGTTGTTGTTTTAAGCCACTGGCTTATGGTCTCTTACACAACAGTAGACAACCACAATAGTCAGAAATTTGTCTCTTCTTATTCATTAATGTGAGCTGATCAGTATCACCTACTACTTGCAGCTTCTATTCTTAAGTGCCTTGAGTTAGCATTAAAAGTGAAATATGAATACTCTTTCCAATTAGAGTGAGAAAGTTTTTATTTCTAGACACTTCTGGGAAACTGAGATTTTAGAATGTGACTTTTGCATTTAGAATTTTTTTTCTATGTAGTTGATGTCTTTAAGACAAATTAAGTTTATCTCTTCTTATTTTTTTTCCTGGCTTTTGCCCCTGGGTAAGCATCTAGGGAAAAGAAAAATTTGATCTCATGAATTTTATGCCCTGTGTTTTGCTCTTGCCAAAATGCTCTGTTAACTTCATTCCAAGTAAAAAAAAAAAAGTTCTTGTGAATATGATTTCTGCCACGGCAGCAAGAACTGTGCCAGAAAGGACAATTCTATAAAAATAGATTTCTTCATTCTGTATCTATGTGAATTCCACGCAGTCAGATACTCCTTTAGCAGCTATCTTGTAAGTCATGGTTTTTCTGTGAAAGCAGGCTTTTTACCATTTGTGAGACCTTGGCCTCCCTTTTTCCCCTCAGCTTGGGTTTATATTTTATATTTCCTTCTTTCATTCTTTATGTACCTTTCATAGGTTGGTCTCCAAAGGAACTATTTCTCCCTTATCTCTCAGTTGGTAAAAGTGTGGTTTACCTTGAATAATAGTTTCTTTAATAGGTTCATCAAGCATTGGAAAGTCCACTAACATGATAAGCAAAAAGAATTCTAAAACTGGAAGAAAAAGCAAAAGCTCGTTTTTCAGTTGTCGGATGGTTTCAGAATGGTCATGCCTTGTTTAAATCATGACTGATCAAAGCATGGTCTGTGGACCACTTCCAGTCCATGAACTGTTATTGCAATGAGAAAAAGTACGAAAACTGAGAGTGTTTATAAACGTTTTTAGCAATTTCATATTGCTATGACATGTGATCGTTTTTCTCATAACCCAGTTTTATTGTGTATTGCAAAATATTGGTCAACGATGGATTGGAATTTTTTTTAATGGTCTTTCTTCACGGATGGTTTAAAAAGCACTAGTCTAAATGATCTCTCCAAGTGACCTTCCAGCCTCAGGCCTAGAACACTGTGGGACACAGAGTGGGCAGTTAAGAAACATTTGTTGATTGATTGATGGTTACCTGATGGGTAGTTTCTAATCCTATGATGCTCTAATATTGTGTTAAATCTTTACCATTCACTAAACAGTACATACGACAAATGTACTGTTTCAGTCAGAGTTTTACAACCTTTTTTTAAAAGTGCATGAAATAACCTGCCTAATTCTCTTGGCTCGGTATGACTAATTAATGATACCCAAGTTTAGAGAACTCAAAAGAAAGGACACATATGCTAAAGTTAAAATTAGCTTTCACTTACTCCATAATAGCACTGACTGATTCAGCTGTCTTTGAGCAGGGAGATGGTGTAAGGTGTTGAGCTCAATGTAAGGACTAAATCCATGACTCATTCCTTATGAAGAATAAATGCATCATTGGGTTATATCAAGCGAAAGCCACTCCTTACACCCAGTACAGGAAGTCAGACTCCTTGAAGTTGTTTGTCTTTAAAATCACTCCCTATCCTAGGGGATCTTTACTAACTCAGATTCCGGATTAAGAAGGTCTGAATGCACAGCAGGTATTACATTCTTGATGTGTAGGTCTCTTCCTTCCCCACAGCACATCAGCTTCAGGGCAGCCTTGCTGCTGGTTTTGCTCTGACCTGTGCCCCAGTCCCATTAGTTGCGTTATTGCCTCCTTCCTGTGGGATTTTAGGCAAGCCACTTAGTCTCTATGTGCTTCAGATCACTCACTGGAAATTTTTTTTTTTAATGAGGACAAGGGCACTGTAAAGAGTAAATGATATAACGCGTGTGAACGCGCTGCAGCAGCGCTGGACCAGCCCCAGTTGGAGTTCACTGTCATTCGCCCTTCACCTTGCCCCTACTCCCCAACCAAGCTTTCACCATGCAGTGCAGCGTAGTGGTTAAGCCCACAAACTGCAGAGTTCTAGACTTGGGTTTAAGTCCCAGCTCCCCCATCTACTGGCTTCTGTGACCTCATGACTTTGGGCAAGTTATTTAGGCTTTTTAAGTCTCAGTTCCTTCATCTGAAAAATTTTACCCATGGTGAGAGATTTGTGACTATTAAATGAAGTCATATCCTTCTCAAGGGTCAAAAGCAATGACAGCACGTAGCATGCCTCGAATTAAGCCAGCTATTGTTATTTTACGCCCAGTTCCAGAAACAAGTTTTGACCGATTGTGTCTGCATATCTGTCCCAGGGCCTGCCTAGGATCCTGATTTCTCAGAACCTGGAAGCTTTCTTTGCTCTTGCCATTAAGCATCAGTCCTTAGCGATCGCATTTCTGCTTCTACCTGCTGACCACCTCTGCCGCTGCCCTTGTTACCTCGCCAGAGCCCCAGCGTCCTAGAGGGCTATCAGGAGTCCTACGGAAGCTCTCACAGCCTTAGAATCCTCTGGTCAGCTGGTCTGCCTTGCTGACCACCTACTGTCTGCCCCCAGATTCCCCAGGACACGGCACTGGCCCCCAGGCTTCTTCACTTTCTGCTGGGAGCTCCTGGATTCCTGCCCCCTCAGTGAGTCCAACTAGCCCCGGGATTGAGCCAGAGTGGCCTGGCCCTCAGGCCACCTGCAGAGCCCCAGCTCTGACAGGACTTGCTATGCAACAAGTCAAGGCCTTGGTCCCATCCTAGGTTTGGTACATCACCCCTGGGTCAGAATGCTGGCACAAGACTGAAGGCAGGTATTACAAGACCCGTTTTGTCTGGAAACCATGTTTGATCGTGGCTCTCCTGGGAACTTCTGCTGACATTTCTCTTTCCATTGAAATCCTTTGGATTTCCCCACACACATCCTACCACTTTTTGTTTAGGGTTCCTTCTTCAGCCCCATCCCGCTTTCTGGGGGAAGTGAGAATCCTACACCTGCATAAAAGGCATCGAAACCAGCAGTGGCCAGTGAGGGGCTGTAACCTAAGTTTGTTTGAGCTGCACCTTGCAGGGAGGGGGGGGGGTGATGGGAGTGTCCCGTACCAGCACAAGGTCCCTCATTCAACTCAAAATTCCAGAGCACACCCCCACTCACACGCACAGAGCAGACATACACCTACATGGAGTATCAGTTCATTTAAACACACACAGACACACACAAAGATGGAGTCACAGCCGCTTAGTGCAAAAATAGGACTTTTTTTTTTTTGCCTGCCCAATGGCCTCCCTTACAGGCTACTAGCTACATGCCTTAGATTCCTGAGTAAGATAAGAACCTCACAAACACAGACTCCAAACCTCATTAGAGAAAAGAGCATCAGAAGCTTTGATTACGTATCTGAGAAGCTCGTGGATCCTCAGGTAATCTGAGAGAATTCCTTCAAAAATACTCAGTGAGCACCTACTATGTGCCAGGGTCTGGACTTGGCATTGGAGCTACAAAGAGAATGAGGCAAATACGGTTTCTGATTTAACCTGGCTCAGCGTCTAATTTTCAGTCTCAATGAAGTTCCTGTGACCTTACGCTGCCTTGCAGCGTAACCCTAGACTTACCTCTAAGCTGTGAGAAGCCAACTAAGGAATCTTCACTGAAAGAACGAAGCTCCTGGGGCTTCCCTGGTGGCGCAGTGGTTGAGAGTCCGCCTGCCGATGCAGGGGACACGGGTACGTGCCCCGGTCCGGGAAGACCCCACATGCCGCGGAGCGGCTGGGCCCATGAGCCATGGCCGCTGAGCCTGCGCGTCCGGAGCCTGTGCTCCGCAACGGGAGAGGCCACAACAGTGAGAGGCCCCCGTACCGCAAAAAAAAAAAAAAAGAATGAAGCTCCTGCCACACTCGAAACTTGCACAATTTTAAGACACAGTTTAGTACATTACTATATAATTGCCAAACAAGGGCTCCAAAAGTCAGCCTGTTATCTCCACAAACAAAACTAAACTTGAAGTCCACACTTGCTCCCATGTAAGACTGTGAGAGAATTTCCATAGCAAGCGAGTCTTCTAGTCCATCTTCCCTAAGGACTGAACTCAGCCTTTTTGGCTTCTCTTAAATAGTTTTGGTTCAATTAAAGATTAAGTGAGGGACTTCCCTGGTGGCGCAGTGGTTAAGAATCCGCCTGCCAATGCAGGGGACACAGGTTCGAGCTCTGGTCCGGGAAGATCCCACAGGCCGCAGAGCAACTAAGCCCGTGCGCCACAACTACTGAGCCTGTGCTCTAGAGCCCAAGAGCCACAACTACTCAGCCCACATGCCACAACTACTGAAGCCCATGCTCCTAGAGTCCGCACTCCACAACAAGGGAAGCCACCACAATGAGAAGCACGTGCACCACGACGAAGAGTAGACCCCGCTCGCCACAACTAGAGAAAGCCAGCGCACAGCAATGAAGACCAAATGCAGCCAAAAATAAATAAATCATAAATTTATTTTAAAAATAAATAAATAAATTTAATTTTTAAATAAGTAAATAAATAAATAATAAAGAGCAAGTGAAACCAGTCCCAACTTTGGAAATAATTTAACCTGTGTGCACATTTCTGCTGCACTTTTGCCCCTATGGGTTTAACAACTTGGTAATAAAATGTAAGGACTGAGATTTCAGCTGATCAGCATTCAGGGTCCTCCAAACATTAAAAACTAAAGCCCTTGCATGGTACTGCAAAGCCTCAGAGGAATGCTGAAGACAGCTTCACTTAGGATGCACCTCCTCTGGGCCCACCCACAATAGATGCTTTTATTACCAAGGGCCAGATTACCAGCCCAGTGATAGAGTACTTTCCAGTTACTAACCCAGACTCTCTTTAAACAAATGTTGGAAATCGAGGCAGCTGAGAGAGTTACACGATAATGCTAGACATAAAATAAAAATCAAACACTTCAAGCAAAATCTGGACATCTGACCAAGGGATGACGGCTCCTGGATTGGCATTTCGACCCCAGCACTTAGTCCGCTGGGTCAGAGTAGCGCTGAGTAGGGATAAGAAGGATGGGTCTTCATACTCCCATGTCAATGTCATGAGATGTGGGCCCCGGGAAGACAGCATGACCTTAGCAAGGTGGCTTCTGTAGCTGATGCAGTCCCGGAGGGCTAGCAGCTGAGAGTTATCTGCCGACAGTACTTGAATAACTGGGGTGACAAGTCCCTCTGCAGAAGAATCCAGTGAGGGAGACACATGTCCCAGACAGGCCCCCACCTTGTACACTCAGAACCACTTCATACGAGTGCCCGGAGTAGCTCCTCTAGGATTCTGGGGGGCCCCTCTTCCTGGGAGGAAACATGGAAGAGGAAAGTTGGTGGGACACATCACGGCCCCCGCTGCTGCACCTGGTCTCAGGACTGCAGCTAAGACTCCTCATCTCACTCCTCGAACACCTGTGCCAGACTCCCCTCATCCTCAGCCAGCATTTCTGCCCGTCCTGAAGGCTTCTCAGGCTGGAGTTTCATCCTTTGTCCATTTATCATCCAAAAATGGTCAAGAGATACCCAGGTAGAGCATCTGAATTTCTTAAGTGTTCCCCTTGTCCCACTGTGTAACTGCAGCCCGTGCTCCTCCTGATGACTGTGGTCAATTACACCTGCCAAGATGGTGACTCCCCTTCTCACCTGCTGCCCCTGGACACAAAGAACCTAAAGTGCCCAAGCAGTGGCCATAGGTTATAGTTCAATAGAACTATTACTTTGCCCATTGGTAGAAGTCTTCCCCTTTTTGGAAACCAGAACTTGGAAACCGGCAGAGCCTAGAGTTGCAGAGACAGGAAACACAAGTGGATCATTGGGAGTGGTGGTAAGTGGGGCCACTCCCACTTCCCACTCCCTGGTCTGCAGACCCTCATATTCTTTCTATGGGACACAGTGCCGTAGACAGCTCGTCGATCCAAACTGTATATTGTGTCCTGGAAGATGGTATCCTATGCTTGTAAAATACCATCTCCAAATTGGTCCTTCAGCTATGCCTTCAACAAGCCACCCCCAACACTGAAATGTGTGTCAGCTTTGGGTAATGTGAATGCCATGGGCTTCAGCCCATGACGGTACCTCCTTTGCTGCAAAGTGGGTCTCTTGGTTTAACATAATATTATTCTGGATCCTGTGCTAATCTACTAGTCCAACAAACACTCCATAAGCTCCCAGATAGTGGTGCTGGCTGACACCCCACAGGCAGGAGTAATGGCAAACCCATACCTAGAATGTGTCTATTCTTATCAAAAGAAATCATTGGCTTTCTAGGATGAAACATGTCCAATATAGTCAATTTGCCAGCGAATGACCAGGCGATCTCCTCAAGGGATGACAGCATACTGGAGGCTCAGTATTGAGGCCTGTTATTTGCCATGTAGTGGCCACAGTAGCTAGATCAGGCTTGGTAAGTGGGAGCCCATACCCTTGGGCCCATTCAATGACCTTCATCCCTGCCACCACAGCTGCATCACTCACAAGCCCATCATGCCAGCACTGGGGAGGCCAATGATAGAGGCTGGTTGATGTCAACTGGTAAGTTGTTTTTTCTGTTTGGTCATTTAGTGCCTTTCTTGTGGGGAATGCTCTCTGTTGAGCATTAATGTGTATTACAAATCTCTTCTTACTTTCTGCCCACTCCCATGAGTCACCCACAGGACTCCTCCAGAGCTCCTTCTCCCCAGTCCTCCAACACTTCTTCCTAGGACATGACCACAGGTCCAGCCGTTCTCCTCTGCCGTGAGTCATAGATAGACTTACCTTGGGCCACTTCTCTTTCCATGCAAAGTGGATGACCATGTCCTCCACTGGCAGTTCTGTTTTTCAAGCCACCTCTGAATGGGACTACAGTGCAGCCACCACCCATAGCTTATACTCATATACATCCCCCATCCTACCAGGCAGGCCAAGACCCCAGCTTCAGCTCATTTCTGATCCATCTGGTTGGCCAAAGGGCTTCCCCATAGATCAGCAAGTGTAAGCTGAGAGGTACAGTCGTACAGGTTTTCTTGTGCCCTCTGATCCTGCTCAGACTCAACCTCAGATGTACCACTTCCACCTTCTGATGGATTATTGCTGGGTCCACCCAAGTTTATAACAGAACCTAGCTCATGACGGAAAGTTCTGGCCATATTGATACTTGATGTCCATGGTCAAGCACTCTGTCTTTACCAGGGCTCAGTAGCATCCATCTTGGGTTCTTCCAGGGCTTTATCTACTCTCTGGCTGGGTGGGTCATCTCCCGTTTAAGTTCATGTCAGGTTTCTGAGCTATTATTAGAAAGCAGTTCTCATTTCCATGTTTACGTGATTTAACTCCATGCCTAAGCCAATTGCGCTCCAGGTACCAGCTGGAAAATGAACCTCAAACTGAGCCATTCAATGACTTGAGAAGAACAGTATTTATAGAGGACCATTTAAGGGTCTGTGGTCCCCCCCAACCTCCTGGAAGTCAGCCCAGCAGATGCTGTACCTAAGCTGCACTATTTTGAGTTCTCCTGAATTCCTCTGATGTTAGGTTGTCAGCCTGCATGAAGGCATAGCCCCAAATCAGCTCTGTGAAATTTACCAATGCATTTACCATAACGATAATGCTGAGGAAGCTGTGCGTTGCTCTGTATAGTTTTAGTTCTGCCTGTAATAGTTGACCCTTTCACGGGCAACTGGAGAGTTTTGATCTTAGGGACACTCATGAACCATAAAAATGATGGTGTCCCGGCTCTGTGTTGGTTGTTGAAAAGTCAAGTGTGTCCCTCCTGCCTCCCCTTTTGTGTTCTCTCTTATTCCTGGCTTTGTGTTATCTTTCCTGTTTTCAATTTCTCTTTGTCCCATTTTTTTTTATTTCTTATTTTATTTTTACCCTGTTTTATTCTATGCAATTCTTTAAGAGAATTTAAATAATGTCTGGCAGGGGTATAAATAAGCAAACAAATAAGTAGAAAGCTTAGTGCATATAATGTCTGCCTACACAGTCAGCATTCAGAAAAATCCAAAATAATAATTTAATCAGCCTGGATGGAGGTATAAATCGGGCAGAGAATTTCTGTAAAGCAGTTGGTAGATATGAATTACCAGCCTTTACCATGTTCATATGCTTGGGCTCTGGAATTCTAGAAATTTATCCTAGTATGAAATAATGAGAGGTGTGGATAAAATTTAGGTATGAAATAATTATTCTAGGATTATTTTTAATAGCAAAACTAAAAGCAATGAAAGGTCTTGTAATAGGATAAAGGTTAAATCAATTATAGTATACCTCAATTTTAAATGCAATCATTAAAAGCAAGATTTTCAAAGAATTTTTATGCCAGAGGAAAGTGTCCTCTTTAGCATGTTTGTAAAAAAGCAGGATACACATGATTCCAATTATGTTATTATATGTTTTTTAAAAGATCAGGGGCATAGCTAGCAACTGATAACTCTAGGAAGTTATATTAAAGGTCATTGTTATATATCTTTGTTATATATCATTGTTCTATATCATTATTTTATATATATATATATGTTTATATATATTATATATATATTATATATTTTATATATATATATATATATATATATATATATCATTGTTATATACAGACCTGGAAAGATAGCATAATGGAGAGAGCAGGAGTCTTACTCTCAAATTTGCCTGGATTCAAATACCAGTTTCTTACTTTTCGTCCCTGTGATTATAAACAAGTTCTCACCCACTCTCAGTCTCAGTTTCATCATCAAGAATGCTTTCATATAAAGCTGGAATGAGAGTAAAATTTAATGACACATTTAAAATGCCAGCACATAATGGACATTAATCAATATGGATTAAGTTCCTGACCCTTTGCCCCCCACCCCTTGCTTTCATTCTCACTCAGGATCAGAATACGTTCAATGGAAAGTAGCTTAAACAGCAAGAAGTCCTGGGACAGGGCAGCCCCAGTTGCTCAACACAGACCTTAGTGACACCATCTCTTTGCTCTGACACCCTCAGAAGATAGCTCCCCTCATGGTCACGAGGTGGTTGCAGCAATTCCAGGCATCACATCCATTCAGGACAGCATTACAAGGAAGAAAAGACTTTCTCCTCCTTGGTATCTCTCTTAGAAGCAAGGAAATCTTTCTCAGAAGCCCCCAGCACACCTCCTCTCATGTCTCAGAGACCAAAATATGCCACATGCCCACTCCCAAACCAAGCACTGTCACTAGCTTAGATAAGAAAGTTTTGGACAGAAAATAGGGCTGGGGTCTCTGAAGCATATCCCAAGATGCAGTACAGTAGATGCCTGAGCAAAATTGGTGTCTTGTTCAAGAAAGAAGGGGGCAATGGGTGTTGGGCAGATTGTTCAACGCCGTGTCTGCTACACTCCCAGCTGTAGGAAGCCTTGTCTGGTGTAAATTCCAAAAGGAGAGACTGAGTTAACCAGCTGGAGATGTGGGGTGGGAATGTAGACGGGGGATATAGACAGGCAAATTGTCCGGGGTAGACTCTTAATCGGGGTGAAAGGGCCTGATGACAAAAAGAGGAGCAAGAGGGCTCAGTAGACCAGCCTGACCGACTAGAGCAAGTCCTGCTAGGGCGTAAACTGAGAGTGAAAAATCCAGAACAAACACATTACAGCCTGTGCTGGTATAACCCGCGGTGATAACAAACATGGCCTCGTTCGAAGTGAACTCAGATGGCTGTGCTTCTGTGTCATGGGTGTCTGCAAAGGAGTGGTGGGCTTTCTGACCGTGTAGATGTGGAGAACACAATTCCTGAATCTTCTATTCAATCAACAATAAATACATTTCGACCACCTACCATATCTCCAGCCATAAACTAACCCCTGAAAAAAATAAAAGACATATTATAAGACTCAGAGTCTGGCTTTGAAGAATTTAGACTCCGCTGGAGGAGTCAAAAGTAACAGAAGCAAAGTCTAGAGAAATACCTCGGGCTAACGGATGTGGTGCAGAGCAGAATTACAGCAGGAACTCAACAAAGTTGGGAGAGAGATGGCTGAGGGGCAGGATGCAGGAAGGGACTTGAGCTGGGAGTAACTCCGCTAGGTCAAGATTGGGGTTAGGGCAGACAGAAGAGGGAAGACACGAGCGAGCCATGGGGATGGGAGGGAGGATGATAACAAGGAGACGCCTGGGACAAGTGTGGAGCCCTTCTTTGGGGGGAGTGAGACAGTATTTGAATATGGAGGGTGGGTCTACAGGGATTGAATTTCCTGTGTTAGGCCTGGTGGGTTCCTGCTAAGTTCCAGAGTAGAAGACTTTAGGAGGAGGTGCCTGGCTGCGGTCATGAGAGATTTGCTCTGTTTGGGGGCTTTTTCATGAAGACAAGCTGAGCCACGTGTATGGGATGGTGTATATGCACATTCTTTTTTTTTTTTTTTAACCATTTAAACTTTGTATTCAGGCACTTTCTTTCCTTTGACAAGAATCCCATCAGCAGCCTGGCCAGAGACAATGCCCAAAACAACTCTGAGTGGAAGAAAGGAAACAGGCTTTGAAGCTAGAAAGACTTTTTTTTTTTAATTTATTTAATTTATTTATTTTTGGCCGTGTTGGGTCTTCGTTGCTGCACGTGGGCTTTCTCTGGGTGCAGCGAGCCGGGGCCACTCTTGGCTGTGGCGCACGGGCCTCTCATTGCGGTGGCTTTTCCCGCAGCGGAACACGGGCTCCAGGCGCGCGGGCTTCAGCAGTTGTGGCACGCAGCCTCAGTAGTTGTGGCTCGCGGGCTCTGCAGTGCAGGCTCAAGAGCTGTGGCACATGGGCCCAGTTGCTCCGCGGCATGTGGGATCCTCCCAGACCAGGGCTCGAACCCGTATTCCCTGCATTGGCAGGCAGATTCTTAACCACTGCGCCACCAGAGAAGCCCACAGAAAGACCTAATTAAAGGTCTAGCCTGACCACTCATTAGCAAATTACTTCATCTTTCAGAAACAGTTTTTTCCAGCTGTGGACTGAGCATAATACACACCTCATAGCATTCTTACAAGGGAAGCTCCTGGTACATAGCACTCAAAATATTAAATCTTTCCCTTCCTCTTTTTGTTTATCAAAACTATTAATAAAGCAAAACTTCCAATGCTTGATTTTATATAACAATGTCATGTAGCCACTTCAAAACTATCTCATCCATAGACACCCAGGGCAGGGGAAAAGTTTTGAGTCTTTTTTTTTTTTACTTTTTGGCAGCACCATGCAGCACGTGGGATCTTAGTTCCCCGACCAAGAATCGAAACCTCGCCCCCTGCAGTGGAAGGGCGGAGTCTTAACTGCTGGACTGCCAGGGAAGTCCCTGAGTCTATCTTGATTTTAAAA
This sequence comes from Lagenorhynchus albirostris, assembly GCF_949774975.1. Classification (NCBI taxonomy): domain Eukaryota; kingdom Metazoa; phylum Chordata; class Mammalia; order Artiodactyla; family Delphinidae; genus Lagenorhynchus; species Lagenorhynchus albirostris. Next base: position 48,680,472 of record NC_083108.1, read on the forward strand.
ATTAGAAATTCCTATCAAATTTTGGAACTTTTTTCCTTAAAATTGTTTTAAACACAAAGTAATACAATTTATCCATACAAGATAAACATTTTTATGTTCTTTATGAACTTTAATTTGTAGTTATATATATATATTTTTTTTTTTTTTTTTTTTTTTTTTTGCGGTACGCGGGCCTCTCACCGTTGTGGCCTCTCCCGTTGCGGAGCACAGGCTCCGGATGCGCAGGCTCAGCGGCCATGGCTCACGGGCCCAGCTGCTCCGCGGCATGTGGGATCTTCCCAGACCGGGGCACGAACCTGTGTCCCCTGCATCGGCAGGCGGACTCTCAACCACTGCGCCACCAGGGAAGCCCTGTAGTTATATTTTTTTAACTTTTAAATTAAAAAATCATTACAAATTCATTGGAAAAAAGAAGGAGGCTCCAACAGAGGTGAGGGGGAGGATGAATCAATTCCTGCAGTGTGAGGGTGTGAGACGTTCACTTTTACTTTAGCGTTTGAATTTTCTAGAAAGGATATTATTGCTGTTTATACTTTAAAAATAATATATTTTTTAATTAAAAAAAATATGACTCTCCCACTTTTACTCCCCTCAGACCAACCCTGGGCAATTAGCAAGCAGTACGTTCGAGGGAGTGGACAGCTCCTGTGATACTGCAAGGTGTGCAGGATAAGACCAAGGGGAGAAGGTGATCGGTGTGGTAAAAAGAGGAATATGTGTCTATTTCAAACTGTGCCCTTCACCTTCAAAAAGGAAAATACCACTTATCATTCCTTCAGTCAAAAGGCTTGTTTCCCAGCTCTTTCCCCAGGAGGAAAAATCCCAGATTCTTATAAAAGAAAAAGAAGAAAAAGAAAAGAAAACCTAGAAGGTCAGAAACAAAACTGAAAATGGTTATTTGAAAGAGTGGTGGGATGATGGGTGAATATTTTTCTTACGTTTCATTTCCATCATCATCATATTTGTGCTGTAATGAAGGTTAAGAGTCATCTGATGAAGACCATGACCTTTTGGAGGACGTGGGTGTGTGTGGATTTGTGTGTGGATGTGTGTGTACTGTGTATACATGGATGTGAGTGTGGAATTATGTATTGTGTGTGAACCTGTGTGCGTGGAATGTAGAGTCTGTGTAGAGACTGCAGTGTATGTGTGTGAGGAATGTGGATGTGCATGGAGTTGTGTGCATGAGAGAGAAGGTAGGTGTGTGAGGGGAGTGGGTGTGTCTTTTTTTTTCCTCCTGAACCAACATTTTTTTAATTAAGTTTTTAATGCATACGAAAAAATTTCATAACAAATGACATATAAAGATGTTAGCACATTGAACTACAATAGAAAACATTTTTATCCAACTTTTGAATCATTAATATGCTTACTTCTGCTGTGAATGAATGCAGTTAGCTTAAATCAACTTTGTCACGGAGTATCAAGTAGGTTTAAAACGTGGGGCTAGGGTTGAGTGTGTGTAACCTGCAAAGTGTGCACAGTGTGAGGTGTACAGTTTGGAGTGGGATGGAGTGGGAGAGAGTGAGCCTGGATGTGTGAAGTGATGTGAGGTTGTGAGCGTGCAGTGGTGTATGTATGAACCTGTGTGTGTGTAGAGTGTGCACAGTGCATGCGGAGTTGGGAGTGTGTGTGTGGTAGGTACGCGGAGGGCGGTCGCGTGTGAGCCCCCTGCCCCTCCCCCTTCCCCTCTTCTCTCCCCGCCCCGGCCCCGTCTGCGGCGGCGAGAGCGCGCGGCGCCGGGAAGGCCGTCGCTCTGCGGAAGGCGGCGGGTGAGCGGGGGAGGGCTGGGCCGGGCGTCCGGGCCGGAAGCGCACCGGTCCCGGCGGGGCGGCCGCGGACATGTGCAGGATGTCGTTCAAGGTGAGCGCTGCGTACTCCGGGAGGGAGCGCCGGGCGGGCGGCAGACCTGTGGCGGCGGGGCCCGCACCCACCGTCCGCCCGGAGCCGCCGCGGGCCCGCAGGGAGGGGTGGCCGCCACCCCGGCGGGGCTGGCGGGGGACGGGAGGGAGCGACCGGGCCTGGATGGCTCCTGTGATTTGTGGTCTAGGGGTGCGGTTTTTGCCCGAAAGGCTTTCAGTACTTCTGGCTGCAGGTGCGGTGAGCCCGGCCGCGGGGCGCAGGGGCGGCGAGGACTGTCGCTGGGGTAACAGTCGGGCGGGGGGCGGGGAAGAAGCCCTGGGTCTGCGCTCCTCTGCGGCCGCCCCTCGCAGGGACCAGGGCTGCGGCACCGATGCCCGATCCTGCGTCCGCGTTCCCGAACGCCAGCCGCACCACTGCTGCCTCCTCCCCACAGGACTTTTTTTGACCCTGAAGCTGAGTGACCAGCGCAGAGTGGAGCTGCGATTGATTACCAGACTTCAGTGTCCAAAGAGGTTATTAAAGTCATTCATTTAACGCCCACATTTTAGGATGAAAATGAGGTTCACTGATATGCCTCTGTTGAAGGTTTTAATAAAAATAGTACTTAAAATGTATTGAGCACATAAAATGTGCCCGACTCTGAACCAAGGGCATCCTGGTGCATCTTCTGAATCCTCAGGAGGACCCACGAGATGGTACTTTGGTGCCCCCCACTTTTTTTTTTTTTCCAAATAAGAAAACTAAAACATGGAGAAGTTAAATAACTCCTCCCACAGCCGTGCAGCCAGTGTGTGAATGGTGTTCAGATTGAAACCCTGGTGTGTCTGGCTCCAAAGCCAGTGTAATCCCACCTCTTACAGTAGCTCGTGTAAGCAGAGGAATGACACGGTGAGATTTGCATGTTAGAAAGATCTCTGGCTACGGTTTGGAGAAGAGAATGGAGCTGGGAGACCAGTCAGGATGATGCTGGGGTCATCTTGTTAAATGGTACCAGACTAGGGCACAGGTTTTGAGGATGGGAGGAAGCAGACAAATGTGTGACAAAATTTTTTTTTTAATCAGCAGAATTCGGTAATTGATGTTATTCACTGAGTTAGGGAAGGCCAGAGGAGTAAAGATAAAATGCTTGGGGTGGGACATGTCAAGTTTAAGGATGGATAGGAGTCCAAGTAGAGATGTTGGTTAGACAGATGTACAAACCGGGAGCCCAGGAGAGTAGTCTAGGCAGGAGATAGAGATGAGATTTAGGAGTGAGCAGTGTTAAGTGGTCATTGAACCCTTGGGGATGAATGTGATTGCCCAGTGAGATCACGTAAAGGTAGAAAATAAGAGGACTGGGCTTCCCTGGTGGCGCAGTGGTTAAGAATCCACCTGCCAATGCAGGGTACACAGGTTCGATCCCTGGTCGGGGAAGATGCCACGGAGCAGCTAAGCCCGTGTGCCACAACTACGGAGCCTGTGCTCTAGAGGCCGCGTGCCACAACTACTGAAGCCCGCGAGCCTAGAGCCCGTGCTCCGCAACAAGAGAAGCCACTGCAATGAGAAGTCCGCGCACCGCGACGAAGAGTAGCCCCCGCTCGCCGCAACTAGAGAAAGCCAACGCGCAGCAACCAAGACCCAATACAGCCAAAATAAATAAATAAAATTTATTAAAAAATAAAAAAGAGGACTGAGGACAAAATCTTAAAGAAGCTCAAGACTTTAAGAATGAGCAGAATAAAGGAAACCCATTGAGAAAATGGAGGAGCAGACAGAAGTGTATGAGAAAAATCAGAAGTGTGTGCTATCATTAAGCCAAGAATCTGTAGTCTTTCCACAAAGGCAGAGAGGGATGCAGAGTCAAATACCACAGAGAAATCAAACAAGCTTAGAATCGAAAAGTGCCTCTTGAATTTAGTAAGAAAACAGGCTCTGGTGACCTTGCTGAGAGCAGTTTGAATGCAATGTTGAGTTCAGAAGCCAGATTGTAATAGCTTGAAAAGAGAGTGGGTGGAAACCACAAGTGGAGAGAACTCTCTCAAAAAATTCTGCGGGAACAGTGGCTGCAGCAGGAATCCAGACTTGGCCAAGGGTTTGTTTGCTTTAAAATGGTAGAGACTTTAGCATCTTTAAATGATAATAGACATCTCAACAATAAACAAGACAACCCAATTTTAAAATGGTCAAAGGATCTGAATAGGCATTTCTCCCAAGGAGATATACAAATGGCCAATAAGCCACTGAAAGGATGTTTTACATCATTAACCAACAGGGAAATACAAATCAAAACCACAATGAGATGCCACTTCACACCCGTTAGGATGATTACAGTCAACAAGACAGAAAATGACAAGTGTTGGCAAGGATGTGGAGAATTTGGAACCCTCCTACATTACTGGTAGGAATATAAAATGATGCAGCCATAATAGAAAACAGTCTAGTCATCCTTCAAAAAGTTAAACATAGAGCTACGATATGACCCAACCATTCTGCTTCTAGGTGTATATGCACAAGAAATGAAAACATATGTCAGGAATTTATATCTCACAGTGCTGGAGGCTGGGAAGTCCACAATCAAGCTGTTGGCAGGTTCAGTGTCTGGTGAGAACCCTCTTCCTACCTTGCAAACAGCCACCTTCTGGCTCTCTCCTCAGAAAGGGGAGAGAAGGAGCTCTAAGGTCTTCTTTTTCTTGTAAGGGCACTAACCCCATGATGGGGGCTCCACCCTCAGGACCTAATCTAAACCTAATTCTCTCCAAATGCCCCGCCTCCAAATATCATCACAATGAGGGTTAGGAATTCAACATAGTAACTTGGAGGGGGGAGGACACAGTCATTCAGTCCATAACATGGTATATCCATATAATGGAATATCATACAACCGACAAAAGGAATGAAGCACTCATACATAGCAACATGCATAGACCTTGAAAACATTATGTTAAGTGCAAAAAGCCAGACGCAGAAGGCCATGTATTACATGGTTCCATTTATACAAAATGTCCAGAATAGGCAAATCCATAGAGACAGAAAGTAACTTAGTGGTTGCCAGGGACTGGGGGAAGAAGGGGGTGATGGGAGTGATTGTTAATAGGTACGAGGTTTCTCCTGGTTGACGAAAATGTTCTGGAATAGTGGTGATGGTTTTGAAACCTTGAGATTAAACTAAAAACCACTGAATTCTATGCTTTAAAAGGATGAATTTTATAGTATGTACATTATATCTCAATAAAAAAGGATTTTACGATGACAACAGGGAGTGCTGAGAAGGCTTGCGCGTGGAGGGGGTGATTGAGCTGAGTGCTGAAGTTCTCAGGAGGTGGGAGGGGGCAGAGATATTGATGTGTTGTAAAGTGAAGGCCAGGATGCGGTCAGAATTTGGGGTGGGCAGAAAGGAAGGTGCCAACGTTTCCAGGGAAGAAAATGTTCATTTTCAGTGAAGAAAATGTCAGGAGGCGACACCTACCTTGAGGTGAGGCAGAGGATGAGAAGGTAGGATGGCCTGAGTCTTGAAGCAGCAGAGATGTACACCTGGTGAGAAGGGCAGTGTCTGGAAGCCAGGTGAGGCTTCCTCACCCTAGGGCTGGGGTGGGAGCAGGCCCAGCCTCCACCAGGGAGGCAGAGGAAGCTCGGAGCTAAGTGAAGGAGAAAGACGGTTGATTTTCCAGCAAGTGGAGGAGTTCCAAAAGGCACAGAGGGAAGGCTTGAGGGGGAGTGGGGGAGGGGAGCAGAGTCACAGGCTGGTGACTAACCCTGCACTAGCCCCAGCTCACATCATACCAAACATATTAACATGTACCCTCAGCCCACAATGAGAATAGCAGCTTTTGGGAATTCCCTGGCCAGGGAATTTGGACTGAGTCTAGTGGTTTGGACTCAGCACTTTCACTGCCAGGGGCCCAGGTTCAATCCCTGTTTGGGGAACTAAGATCCCACAAGCATTTTTATTGTACATTTTTGGAAGGATTTGTATACTATTGCTTTTTAAATTATTTAGCAACAAATAACATTTAATTTACATTTGTCCAGGATTTTTCTGCAATTCAGTAGTTCTTGTATAGTGAGAAAATCAGCCGATTATATACATGTGTCAGCAGTATTTTATGAATACCAGTTTTAGCAATGAGTAAAGTTGACAACATGTTACATTTCGTACATACTGAATGAAGTTGTCATTAACTTTGATTTTGGAGCCATAGATTAACTGTTCCATTTTCATCGGCAGCTGAAAGGCTTGTAGGCCCGAGGCCCTGGATCTCCAAGGCCTGCATTGAAAAGACCCAGCATTGTTGGCTGAGTCTGTGGGAGGATCAACAGAGCGTTAGAAACCACAATTTCGCTTCTTCTCCATGACTGAGTCACCACTTGTAGGGCTATTTGCTTCTGAACCATGTGGACACCCTTTTTTATCCTTTGTCCATTATGCTGTCAGCAGTCCCTTCTTGCTGGTAGCGCTTTGCCTCTCCAGTAAACTTCCTGTTTCACCCTTGGCAACTCCCAATTCGTTCTGGTTGGGAAAAGAGATACATGTTTGTTGGAATTGTTTTTAAAGTAAAAGCAAACTCAAAGTGCAGGTCTGAGTCTTTTTGTGGAATGAAGCTCGTGGAGTTCAGTACACCAACCTTTGCCTTTATAACAGCTATTTCCCCAGGGCTGAGGTTGCCAAAAGTCTGGCAAAATTTGGGGGTTAGACCCTAACCCAATGAGGGAGGTCGCCATCCCAGGGGAACCGTCACTAGGTAAAGAATAATACCTGGGTCTTTCTTGAGCCTGTCTTACCCAAGAGGAAGAGCATCTCAATTCCAGGCTTCACCTTGGTGATGGAAATTGTTCATGTCTTGGCCAGACGTACAGGAACTTGTATGTTCCATCTATGTTCTGAAGGTATGTAAATTATCTCAAAATCAACTCCAGTTCATCAATCATCTGAAATTTTTTGGATGAGCCACAGGAGAATAAATTAACAAAGCCATGTATTTTTTTTTAACAGCTTTATTGAAATACAGATCAAATACCATATAATTCACCCAGCTAAACTGTTCGTTTCAGTGGGTTTTAGCATATTCACAGAGTTGTGCAGCCATTAGCACAATCAATTCTAGAATTTTTTTTTTTTTTTTTTTTTTTTTGCGGTACGCGGGCCTCTCCCTGTTGTGGCCTCTCCCGTTGCGGAGCACAGGCTCCGGACGCACAGGCTCAGCGGCCATGGCTCACGGGCCCAGCCGCTCCGCGGCATGTGGGATCTTCCCGGACCGGGGCACGAACCCGCGCCCCCTGCATCGGCAGGCAGACTCTCAACCACTGCGCCACCAGGGAAGCCCCAATTCTAGAATATTTTAATCACCTCAAAAAGAAACTATATACCTCTTAGCAGTCACTGTATTCCTCCAAACATCCTTGTTTCAGAAAACTGCTAAACTACTTTCTACCTCTATCGATTGGCCTAATTCGGAACATATATGTGTTAAACAGACTTTAAATGTGATCTTGAGTTCTGAGTTTGGAAACGCCAGTGTTATACAGGCCTACCCCTTAGGCAGAATGCCTGGGTGAATAAATCACTTACTTTTTCCTCTTAGGTTTCCTATCACTTACAGAAGTGTAATGATACTTACAACACAGGGTTAATTCTCAGTTCATGTTGATTAAGCAATTCTGTAAATTTCAGCCCTTTAGCACGAAGTGGAATGGTGACATATCAAAAACCTCCTCCTGCCTGTGGTCTCTCAACCCTCCTTATCCCCTTGTTTAATGTGGCTTCGAACATCAGAGAAATTCATCGTTGAACAAAGCTAATGTTCTCTTGATTAGATTAATTATACAAGTGAAATACACATTATTCTTAACCCTTTTTTAAACCAGTAGTTTAGATCTCTACCCCCTCTTAGCTTTTAATCAGAATTCCAGTTCTGTACAAGTAACAACTTCCCTTCTGTGTTTCTCTCCCCTTCCTTCCTGTATTTAATTTCTGGTAGTGTGCTAATGACCACTGTGTGAGCCAAAATTCTGGCAGTAAATAGGGGGAAAAAAGAGAAGGGAGGATGGCATATGTGGAAGGTTATACTCAGGTTTTCTCACAGCGGATAAGATATAGGATCTCAGACTCTGGACCCAAACAGACTTGGGTTTGAATCCCGTTACTTCCTAGCTGGATGACCTTACATAAGTCACTTCTGTGCCTCAGTTTCCTCATCTTAAAAATGGGGACAGTAACACCTACCTCATGGGGTTTTTCTGGGAATTAAAAGCGTTAGAACAGTGAGAGTACTCGGCACACTGCCTGATACAGAGCAAGAACCCAACGTAGGTTGTCACTGCTGTGATGACAATGTCACAGCCAACAGCCTGCTTGCAGAGACCCGAAAAACCAAGGAAGAGGTTAAATAGTAATCACACGATTGGTGAATTGCCTTAAGATTTGTGTGAAGCATTTTCACGTGCATCAGCTCCTTTAAAGGCTTAAAGGGCTGCCCTTTGTAAACAGCATTTTATGATTATGTGCAGATTGTACCCAGAGGAGGTTTGGAAGTTAACCAGGCAATGTGGTCTGTAGACCCCAAAGAGAAAGAAGGTCGGGGGACTTTCCATCCTGGCAGAAGAGGACTTGGAATGAGGGTAGGAAGGAGGTCACTGGGGTCCACGCTGCCTATTCCTTGCTGTCTCAGGAGGAGAGTTCCGCAGGAGGCAGGACGATAGGATGGCTGAAAGCCCAGCCTCAAGCACCAGACTGCCTGGGGCTGAAGCCTGCCTTGTTGCTTCTCGCTTCTCACTTACGTCATCTGAGCAGTGGGATAATAATGCACCCACTTCCCCGAGCTGTGATGAGCATTAAATGAGCTAGTCTGCGGAGGATGTGCCACTGGTACGGAATAAGCACTAGGTAAGTATTAGCTCAGGATTCCTGCACTCCAGTAAAATGGGTTGGCCGCAGTGTGATAGGAGAACTTATGCGTTGCTTTGCTAGACATTTCCACCTAGATGCCCCATAGGCATCTGAAACTCGGCATGTGCAAAGCTGAACTCATCACTTTTCCCCATAATCTGCCTTTCAACTGGAGCTTCCGACTTCCATGAGTCCACATCCACCAGGCTCCTTCTCTCCCTCCGCTCCTGCACAGACAGTCATACACCGAGACTATTCAGTTTAGCTCCTTGAAATTTCCCCCGTCTGTCTCATCCTGCTGTCCCCACGATCGTAGCCTCAGCTCACCATCTCTTCCCTGTCTGTACAGTGTCTCCTAACCTTGTAGACACTAGTCTCAGTCTGGCTCCAGTCCTCAGTCCATTCTTCCTGAGGCTGCCACGGGGACCTTCTAAAATGCAAAACTGGTGGTCTCTCCCCACCTTAAAACCCTTCCTTGACTCCCTAGTACCCACCGGCTGAAGTCCAGCTCCATCACATAGCACAGCAAGTCCTTCAAGATGTGGCCCTGACTAACTGCCCTACAGCATCTCCTGCCCTCTCTCACCCCACGTCCTTCACTCCAGCCCTTCCGAGCTAGTGACGGTTCTCAGGATGCCCCCATGTCATTGCATCAGCACCCTGCATGCCTGGGATGCTCGTTTCCTACTGGCCCATAAAGCCATTGGAGCAGAGATCAAGGTTGACTGGTACCTCTAGTCCTAGCCCCTGGCCAGTGCCACTGTCCCGAGCACATGCCAGCAACCAAGCAAGTGAATTCTCCTGGACAAGTCTTTTAAAGGGCTGTGAGGACTGTGCATCTAGAGCTCGCATCTCTTGAGCGTTTGCTGTCAAAGTGCATTTGCACGTATTACTTCATTTATCCTCTAACAGCCCATGACAGAGGTACAGTTGACCCTCCGTGTCTGCAGGTTCCACGTCTGCCTATTCAACCACAGATCAAAAGTATTCAGAAAAAAATTCCAGAAAGTTCCCAAAAGCAGAACTTGAATTTGACCTGCACTGACAACTATTTACATAGCATTTACATATGTAAGATATCACAGGTAATCTCGAGACGATTTAAAGTACGTGGGAGGAGATACGTAGGTTATATGCAAATACTGTGCCGATTTATATAAGAGACTTGAGCATCCACAGAGTTCAGTATCCGCAGGGGGTCCAATCCCCCAAGGATACTGACTATACTACCACCATTAATAGCATTCACTTTCCTAGGGCAGAGAGAAATTAAATAACCTGCCCGAGGTCCCAGAACCGGGAAGTAGCAGGGCCAGGACTTGAACTCAGCTCTCTCTCACCCCAAATCAACTACTCTATCATGCCTCCACCTCCCAGTATATCAAGCTCTTGAGGGAAAATGAAGGATTTACACCTTTTCCCAAAGCTCAGTTTCTAGAACCTTGTAGGAAACCAGGATGTGTAGCCCGTGCAGGAGAGGAATCCCCGAGGCCATCCCAAAGGCAGGAGAGGCTCCTGGCTGGAGAGCTTGTTATGACAATAGAAGTTTGTGGTTTGCAAATGGTGTTTTGAAAGGTATTTGGGATTAAAGTGAAACAACAAAATCACTGAAAATGATTTACAGTTTTTGACTCTCAAGGTTTCATGTTTCCAGAAAAGCCAACAGAGCTGTTCCATGGTGCATATTAAATTGTCTTCCTGATTCACCCTCCCAAACTTCATCTTGGCCTTGTGCAATCTCTCTATTAAAGGGGCATTGTTTCATGATTTATTATACAAGTCAAACCAGCCTTGCCATTGCTTCACCCACTTACTAACAACTGTAACATCAGACCCAGCCTGGTGCAAAAACCACAGACACTGCGTGTGAAAACTCCTGGGACAGTAAAACTTACACCTTCAGGGGAAGCAAATTATTCACCTGGAATTTAAGGTGATCTGTTTCCTTCTAACTGAGCCAGGGAAGCATTCCAAGAATGTTTGTAATCTGCTTATCACTCCCCACTTTGCCACGTTCTTGTCCAAGAATGCACAAGAACACTAAATTGTGTATGTGCCGAAGAGCTCCTGAAATTAAATCTTCACACCCACGGGTGCTGCCACCACTCTGCTGCCACTGGACTTTCACTTGTGATGGTTCTGTGGAGCAGCAGAAATTGTCGGTGTTTTCTTTTTAACTTAGCATTGGTGAGTTAGGTATTGTATGTAATACCTTATACATATACTTAGAAGACGTATTGCATAAAAGACCCTCTGGGGCAGATATGTGCTTTGAGCCCACCCCAAAAAGTGTTTTTGTTCAACAATTTGAATACTAGAAAATTTCCTGAGACCAGCAGAATTCTTTATTAGTACTAATACTCTGAGCTCAGCTGTGCCTGTTGATTCTAACTTTGGAAAGAAAGTGGACAGAAGGAAAGAAACTAGTATTTGTAAGCATGTATGATGTGCTGGGCACCGTATTAGCCAATTAACCTGCATCATCTAATTTTTACCATAAACTTCAAGGCAGGTAATGTGATCTCCATCTGAGCAAGAGGAATCCAGGCCTCAGCGGGGCCAAGTCCGTTGCCCAGGGCTGGGGTGGAAACCCTGAGCTGTCTGGTTCTGTCTGTCTGTCCCTCACCCCCACCAGGGACTGTTCTCTGCAAATTCAAATTGATCTGTTTTAGAGAAGGTGGTGGTACTACAGTCAACTCTGCAGCTCTGATTCAGGAGACCTGTTCTCCAGCTCTGTTCCTTCTGTAGTTGTTCCAGCGTTAACTTAGCAACTTTAAAATAACCCAGGAGTGGAGTGAAGGATCCACTGGACATAACTGGAGTGGGAATGCCCGTTTTCACTGTGGCCTCACCCACTGACCATGTTGATGACCACTTTACTCCTTTTTCTTAAAGGACTCACAGCAACATTTTCTGCCCAGAGTTCCTTGTTCTCAGCAGAAACCTCTGGCAAGTTCCAGCTGAAACAGAGAAAATTTGGTGGAGGGAAAGTGAGGCATTTACCCAGGCAGCTGGAATCAGGTAGAAAGTATTGAGGTCACAGAAAACGTACCTGTAAACTCAGAATTGGGAGAGATTTCCCTCTGCTTAGAGGCAAAGAGAGATTTGGGAACACTTCAGGGAGGAAATAACCTTTAAGCAGAAGCTTGGCCGTGAAGGATGGGGGAAAATTCATTTCAAACAAAAAGGAAACTGTGAACAGAGGCAGGAAAGTGAGGACACTGGTGGGAAATAGGGTATAAATAGTGCTGTGTAATCAACAACACGGCTCTTCATCACAGCCCCATGGCTCGGGTATCTGCATCCCATAACCAAGTACACGACAATCACCTGTTGCCGGAGGAGCAGTCTTTCAAATGATCAGACACATCTGGAAGGTCTCCCTTTTGAATGGTAGTGCGTACTTGCGTAGAAGTGGTCGTGTTAATGAAGGTCGATTTTAAGATCCTGTTTTGTTTTGCTTCTGCAGAAGGAAACCCCACTTGCCAACGCGGCGTTCTGGGCAGCGAGGAGGGGCAACTTGGCTCTGCTCAGGCTGCTGCTGAACAGTGGCCGAGTGGACGTGGACTGCAGGGACAGTGTACGGACCGGTCCATTCGGTACACGCATGCTGGGAGCTCGCCGTCCCCCGCTGGCATGAGAGCGCCTGCTGAGTACCCTTCCTTCACAGTGCTTGTCTGCTTTTTCATGTGTTTGCTTGCTTCATCCTTTTCAAAAAGTCCGAAGTACCACGGGGAACTTCAAAACATACTGGGGGGCTTCCCTGGTGGCGCAGTGGTTGAGAGTCCGCCTGCCGATGCAGGGGACACGGGTTCGTGCCCGGGTCCGGGAAGATCCCACATGCCGCGGAGCGGCTGGGCCCGTGAGCCATGGCCGCTGAGCCTGTGCGTCCGGAGCCTGTGCTCCGCAACGGGAGAGGCCACAACAGTGAGAGGCCCGCGTACCGCAAAAAAAAAAAAAAAAAAAAAACATACTGGGAAAGCCATTACCTGCATAAAACAGGAGGGGCCACAATAGGGGAAGCGACACGTCACTGGGAATCAGAATCGGCCAAGTCCAAGAAGAAAAGGGGGAGATGATTCAGAACGGAAGGGGGCTGCCGCAGATGTGGGAGTTGGGTTTTTTCTACTGAGAGATGGAAGCCTCCACCCAGCCTCTTATCCCTTTCTTACCTTTGCAAACACCAATACCCTCATCGGCAATGAAGGGGAAATAAAAACAGCAGGTCCTCCCGCCTACTTTCAGGCATCACGGCGAGAGCCCTTCCTTCCCCGGCTAGAGGCGGCAATTTCTCTGTTCTCAGCAGGATGTCGCATCTCTGGGGACTAAGAGGACCTCAGATGAGGAGAGAGCAGATGTTTTGATTTTAGGGATTAAATAGAAATGTTTTCACAGGAGCCTTCTTGTTTTCCTGATAACAGGGTATGCCATTTCCAGCTTTTATTGCGCAAATTTGGTAGGTGATGTCAGCCACCAGCCCAAGCGAGGTATCAAAATTTGCTCCACTTTGCCCCCCCCCCGCCACCGGGCATCAGTGCAGGACAGCTTGGGGTGCACCTCCAGACCCACTTGTAACTTTGTCCAGTTTGCTCTGTGTCCCAGAGTTGGAGCTGTCTGGCCTGCCCCAGGGGACTGGCTTCCCTCTGGCCTCCAGTAGGGTTCGGCCAGTGGGAGCGTTGGCAGGAATCAGAGGGAGGGAGGACAGGGATGTTGGGGAGTCTAGACCCCCCCCCATCCTGTCTGGCAGCAGGACTCTCACCCTCTCTGTCCTGGGAGCCACCACCTGTCCCTCACGCCTTCAGGCCTGGGCTAGCAGTGCAGCTCTGCTGTTACTCGCTCCCAGTACTGTTCTTTGTAGTTTCTCTCCATCCAGAGCATGGCCTTATAAATAGTCTCTTTGTTAAACTTGCGTCCAGTTATCCCAGTTTGAATGTACCGTCTGTTCTTTGCCAGGACCCAAACTGATATGGGGTCTTGGGCATCTGTGAACTGGTCGTCGGGTCTTGCTTGGGTCTCGCTGGGCAGCAGTGCCACACTGGACAGAACTGGAGTGGGAATACCTGTTTGCATTGTGGCCTCACCCACTGACCATGTTGATGACCACTTTACTCCTTTTTCTTAAAGTCACCCCTTTTCAGACACCCCCATGACCTTCTGCTGACTTCCAGCTTTGTGTAGCTTAATACATCCACAGATCCCTCCTCTTTTTAAAATTAATTAATTTGTTTGTTTATATTTTTGGCTGCGTTGGGTCTTGGTTGCTGCACACGGGCTTTCTCTGGTTCTGGTGAGCGGCGGCTACCCTTCGTTGCGGTGCGCGGGCTTCTCATTGCGGTGGCTTCTCTTGTCGCGGAGCACAGGCTCTAGGCGCGCGGGCTTTGTATTCGATTTCTCCTTTGTCCCAACCTCTGACTTTTCCTCAGTCGACCATGATGTAGAAGTGAAATACAATGTATAAAGGAGCATTTTGGTTATTTGTTTCATTCATCTTCCCTTACTGTAAAATAGATGAGCCTGTTGTTTTTTATTTTCTTTTTAAAATATCCAAGTTAAGTGCTCTGTGGTTCCTGTAGCTCATGATTGATTTGTATTTTGAGACCAGTGTGACCCATGATGAAAAAATTTTCTCATCTCTCACGCAAAGGATACATTCATAGCTTGTCTGTTCAGACTGGCTTTAAATCAAGGAGTCTTCTGTCTGAATGCTGAATAAAAATGTTCTCACATTCGAGAGGAAGTTGGTAACTCCAAGTTTGCTACTCTAATCTTGAAAAATACGGAGGAATAAGTCCCCCTGAATGATAGGTGGTACAGCCGACATGAAGGTCTTACATTCAAATACCAAATGCGGTCACGTGGGGTAGAAGAGCATCATAAAGCACTTCTGTGAAGCCACTAGCTCTTCTCGATTCTACCTGTACTTTTACTTATAGCAAACAAGACTTTCCCCAAACTAGGATTGTCTTTCACACGCGTCAACAAAAACCAAATAATAATCTAACATTTACTGAGGCATCATAATATTATTTTAACATCTAACTCTTACTGAATATTTAACATTACTAGGCTAAGCACATCGCCTGAATTATTGCTTTTCCCCATTTAATTTAATCAGGCAGATGCTTTTACTATTCCGCATTACAGATGAGGTGAATGAGCCTTTGAGAGCTCAGATAACCGGCCCAGAAGCATACTGTCAGTGACCACTCGGCTACACTGCCTTCCTGCAAAATCCCACAGACGTGTTGAATATATAGCACGAGGCTTCTAAGAATCACCACCCCGTACCTCATGAGGCTTCCTCACAGGCAGAGCCGTCTGTCTCTCTCTTATCCTCTCCACAGAAGCAGGCTGCTGACCACACAGAAGAGGGGGTTCAGATTACAGTTTCAAGCCCTTGAAAACAAATGTAAATTAAACCACAAAAGTCCACTTGAATTGGAATATCAGGTGGTACGTCTCAAGTCCTTGAATCTTAAAGCTGGCAGGGACCTTGGCAGTCATATCACCCAGTTCCTCGTTTTAAACCTGAAGTAAATGAGCCCCAGGAATTGTGAGCAGTGTGCCCCAGGTTACGCTGCTGGTTGATGACAGAGATGGACCCCGGGGCTCCTGACTCTCACTTCTGTAGTCTCTCGTTGCATCTTTACCTGAATCCATTTGAAAATAAAGAATTCTAAACTCAGAAA
This sequence comes from Lagenorhynchus albirostris, assembly GCF_949774975.1. Taxonomy (NCBI): domain Eukaryota; kingdom Metazoa; phylum Chordata; class Mammalia; order Artiodactyla; family Delphinidae; genus Lagenorhynchus; species Lagenorhynchus albirostris. The sequence goes on from NC_083108.1 coordinate 48,695,886, forward strand.
ACCAACTAGTACCACTTAACCCACTTTTTTGCATTAATAACAGTGTTTTGGCTCAGGAATCATAAAACGAGGCCACTACATCACTGCTGCCTCAAAATGCAGTAACCATGGTTCACTTGGACTGCGTGTCTGAGGGTAATGGAAGTAAGTGAATGTTTGAATTGAAAATTCCAGCCTCAGCACTTTGTCACTTTGCTTTTTCCTGTTTGGTGTGCATTATAAGATTATTCACGAGACACTTTTATTTACTGCGGGAGATGTTGTGCTCAGCTCGGACGTGTCCTGGGAGGAGCTGACGTCTGCGGCATCTTCTCCAGGCCACCTCTCTGGTGTCACGTGGCCTGACTGCTCATCTGTCTCTCCCCCACCCAGAATGGCACAACACTCCTCATGATCGCCTCCTATGCTGGCCACATAGGCTGTGTGAAGGAGATCGTCCTGCAGGGAGCTGACATCAATCTCCAGAGAGAGGTAAGTCAGGTTTTGCACGTGAATAAGAATAACGTAGCTTTATTTACAATAGCCAGGACATGGAAGCAACCTAAGTGTCCATTGACAGTTGAGTGGAGAAAGAAGATGTGGCACATATATACAATGGAATATTACTCAGCCATGAAAAGAAATGAAATTGAGTTATTTGTAGTGAGGTGGATGGACCTAGAGTCTGTCATACAGAGTGAAGTAAGTCAGAAAGAGAAAAACAAATACCCTATGCTAACACATACATATGGAATCTAAAAAAAAGTGGTCATGAAGAACCTAGGGGCAAGATGGGAATAAAGACACAGACCTACTAGAGAATGGACTTGAGGATACAGGGAGGGGGAAGGGTAAACTGGGACAAAGTGAGAGAGTGGTATGGACATATATACACTACCAAACGTAAAATAGATAGCTAGTGGGAAGCAGCCGCGTAGCACAGGGAGATCAGCTCGGTGCTTTGTGACCACCTAGAGGGGTGGGATAGGGAGGGTGGGAGGGAGAGAGATGCAAGAGGGAGGGGATATGGGGACATATGTATATGTATAACTGATTCATTTTGTTATAAAGCAGAAACTAACACACCATTGTAAAGCAATTATACTCCAATAAAGATGTTAAAAAAAAAAAAAGAATAATGCCAGTGACAGAGATGTGAAGTTCTCACAATAGTGAATTGTTAAAAAGGACTAGAGTACAGTCATCCCTCCGAATACGCAGGGGATTGGGTCCAGGACCCCCCGTGGATACCAAAATCTGCAGATACTCAAGTTCCTTATGTGAAATGGCATAGTATTTGCATATAGCCTATGCATATCCTCCCATGTACTTTAAATCATCTCTAGAGTACTTATAATATCTAGTATGATGTAAATGCTATGTAAATAGTTGCTGGTGCATGGCAAGTTGGAACTTTATGGAATTTTTCTTTTTTTAAAAAATTTTATTTGAGTATAGTTGATTTACAATGTTGTGTTAGTTTCAGGTGTACAGCAAAGTGATTCAGTTATACATATACATATATTCTTTCTTTTTCAGATTCTTTTCCTGTATAGGTTATTACGGAATATTGAGTAGAGTTCCCTGTGCTATACAGTAGGTCCTTGTTGGTTGCCTATTTTACATAAAGTAGTGTGTATGTGTTAATCCCAAACTCCTAATTTATTCCTCCCCACCCACCGTTTGGTAAGTGTAAGTTTGTTTTCGAAATCTGTGTCTGTTTCTGTTTTATAAATAAGTTCATTTGTATCATTTTTTAATTAGATTCCACATATGAGTGATATCATATGTTTGTTTTTCTCTGTCTGACTTATTTCACTTAGTATGATAATCTCTAGGTCTATCCATGATGCTACAAATGGCATTATTTCATTATTTTTTATGGCTGAGTAATATTCCATTGTATATATGTACCACATCTTCTTTATCCATTCCTCCGTTGATGGACATTTAGGTTGCTTCCATGTCTTGGCTATTGTAAATAGTGCTGCATTGAACAGTGGGGTGCATGTATCTTTTTGAATCATGGTTTTCTCTGGATATATGCCCAGGAGTGGGATTGCCAGATCATATGGTAGCTCTATTTTTAGTTTTTTAAGGAACCCCCATACTGTTCTCCATAGCGGTTGTGGAAATTTTTTTTTAATATTTCTTTCTGTGGTTGGTTGAATCCATGAATGCAGAACCTGTGGATATGGAGGGCTGACTGTAATCATTGCTTTTTTCCTATATGACATTAAAGCCCAGGTTGCAGACTGCATCTAAATAAGGCCCAGGGAGGGACTGTTGGTTGTACTTCAGTTGAACAAATCTTCTAGGCCCATGTTACATCTGACATAACAAAACCTCCAACCACATTCCTTAAACACCCATATGTTTTGCCCTGAGCCTAAATCGCTTCTTCCTTCTTCCCTTGGGATGAGATGCTATAGAAGGTATAGGATTTTCATAGAGATCATTATATTTTTAGAAGGATTGGGTCACCCACTGTTAGCTAGGCTCACTGGCTAGCCTACCTCAGCCATTCTCACCAAACTATGTTTGCAAAGGGCTTCTCTGACCAGCCATGAGTTACATAAGTTCTCTCTCCAAAAGGCATGTGGTGAACATCGGACTAAAATGTGAGCCTGTTGACACAGTCGTTCAAGGGCCGTCTCAGGAGTCCTGTCTAGCCAGAGGATCCATTCTCAGTCCGATGCAGAGGGGCAGTGGGAGGCTGGAGATTCAGGCCTGGGGAGGCTGCATGTATTTCCAAGCCAGTCTAGGGCCTGGTGAGTTCACCTTTGTGGAGACACATCCAAGGTCACACCTAGAGTGAACGTGACCTCAGTCCACAGAGACTCAGACCCGAGGTGGGCATACAGGGGCAAGCTCCAAAGCAGACAGGAGTGCTTGCTTTTCCTTGATCCACTCTTATCAGAGGCCCTGACCTGCAGGTGTTTCAGAAAGGATGATTCACCAACCCAACTTTCATCAAGCAAAACACCCTTCTCCCAGGCTGGACCCCCATCCCTGAGTGGAGAAAAGTAAGACACACCATGTGTAAGGTCTGCATTTTCCTGGGGGCATCTAGAAGTCCCTCCCTCTCCCCTCTGGGTGTCACCTTGGCTGTGGACCGTGGGAGAGAGAATGACCCTTGATAGATAGCATCTGGACACTGGTTCTCCACAGCCCCGGATCAGCAAGCCTGGGCCTTGAGAGGAGCAGTACAGAGACTACAGGAAATCCATCCAGTCTCCTCCCGGACAGATTCTTCTGAGTAATTTCCACAACATCGAATCATTGTTTTAGGTCATTTTCACTTCAGCAGCTGATTTTCTTCCAGAAGGAAGATGTTTGGGCCCCTTTAGAATTCGACTTTAAAACGTCCCTAATCGTTTTATTTTTCCTCTCTGCTTTACAGCCTTTGTTTATTTTAACTTTAAAGAAAAGACAGATTTTCTCTAATAAAAACAATACAGTCCAGATCTGCTTACTCAAAGACTTTACTGTGAAGGGCTAGTTCAACATACACAAAAATCTCTTAAGAAAAACGGAGAGAAGCTGGGAGAAGAAGAGAAACGTTTGTTTGACTTCCACCCAAAGTATGGTTTTTATGGTCTTTATATTTTATCTGTTTGGTTCCAACTGCTCAACTAATGTTCTTGGAGATGAAAACTATTGTGCATTGAACACAGTGGCCCTTGAGGACTTAAGCGTGTTGGGTTTAGAGGTAACCTGTGTGGTGCAAATAACGATGACGTGTAGGTCCCCGGTGACCCCCAGAATTCCCTGAGCCAGGTCAGTCTGGAAAGATAGCCAAAGAGAGGCCCTGACCTCACCCCGCATGTTTTGGAAGCTGGAAGAGAGTGCCTGGCAGTGCTGTGGAACTGACACTTAAAGCAGACTTCCTCGGTTCATCTGTAATCCATTTTGCAATATCAGAATATTTGTCTCCTGAAGATGGACCTGCCATTGTTTCCTTTAGTTGGCTCTCTAGACACATAGCATTTGCACACTTTGGTAGTCTCTAAAATGCATGTCTATTAAGAAGGTGAGGGATTTCCCTGGCAGTCCAGTGGTTAGGAGTCCACGCTTCCACTGCAGGGAACACGGGTTTGATCCCTGGTCGGGGAACAAAAATCCCACATGTGCACAGGGCAGCCAAAAAAGATGAGAGTTTTCCTATTCTAGCCCAGTTTCCTCCTCCAGACCTTGTTACATCTTAACATTTCTGGAACCCAGCAGCCTCCACACTGGTCACTTACCTGAACAAGGAATACAGTCTGTTCAAATATAGCCCCCTCCTAGCCTGGAAGTTTATATGCAAGGATTTTGTTTTGTTTTGATTACAAGCATATAAATCAAATGTAATGTAACCAAATTATCTTTTAAAACCAGCCTCTGTCTCTCTCTCAGTCAGGTACAACTGCCCTGTTCTTTGCTGCTCAACAAGGACATAATGATGTTGTGAGATTTCTCTTTGAATTTGGAGCATCCACTGAATTTAGGACCAAAGTAAGAGAATTTTCTTGATTTTATACCTTGTTGAAGAATTTCAGCAGTCATGAGTTTTCATTTCTCTTCATCTATAGTATGAATTTTTGCTTTGCTTTTTACAAGATTTTCAAGCCTAAGAAGGTGGGTTTCACAAGGTTAAATTGTAATGATTCAGGGGTAGTCCTAGGAATCCAATTCAAAACACGACATTTTAACTTTGGGCTCACAGTTGGAGAACGCGGGGTGGGTGGAATTGCTTAGATTCTTTCTTGTACTGGTAACTTTTTACTCTGGGACACTAAATTTTGTTATCAGGATGGATACAGTAGCAGGTGCTTTATAACTTTCCCTGTTTTCATATGCTTTTTTCTGCTTCAAGGTTAATCCCAGTACTATGATAGGAATTGTTGGAAGTATTAAGCCAATCCTAGTGAATCTGAGAGATTTCTAAGGAGGGTTTGGCAGACAGTTTACTTTCTGAAATGTCCTCACTGAAATATATATGATTACAGTTTATATAGTTGGGCAAGGAATTGGGGTTCTTCCTTTGAAGAAGTCATTGATTCTTCATGTTTGACATGTGGATAAGAAAACTGAGGCTGCAGAAAGATAAATTTTGTGTTCACAACATGACCTTTCATGATAATGCTTTGTAGTAGAAGAATTTGAACTGCCATCACATTGTAATTGAAAACTTATTTCTGTCATAAAAAATTACTTCAGTCATAAAAAATTCCTGAAAATTTGCCCTAGTTGGAAACTTTTAGGTTTTCTTAATTTATTGTATGTGATATTTTGATATCAAGGCGGTTTCCAGTGGAGTTTTTTTTTCCTGTTAAAACACTATTAAGTAGATCTGAATTTCAGAAAGGGTTTCTGTCTTTTCTAAAACCTACTGTTGGACTGTGTACATGCCTCCAGACATGCTGAATATAATATACAGTAATCCAAAATACATGTGTACCATATTTTATATTAAATATCATTTTATTTTTAATTATAAAAGCGATACAACTAAAAATAAAAAGTTCTACAAACCTGACTCAACTCTGAACTACGTCAAATGATCGTGTGTGACCACATGGCTGCTTCGTTCTTCTTGGCTAACAAGTTAATGCTGGCCTTTGAGCCAGTTTGTGCTGTCCCAGAAATCCATGGAACATGGGACCCAGGGCGAGCAGTTCCACATGTTTCCATTAGGTCAACTGCAGGTGGCCAAGAGTTTTCCATGGGAAGAAGACAGTGTCAGGAGGCTTTGAGTTTTAATATGATCCTGTCATCAAAACTGACTCTGTGGGCTTCCCTGGTGGCGCAGTGGTTGAGAGTCCGCCTGCCGATGCAGGGGACACGGGTTCGTGCCCCAGTCCAGGAAGATCCCACATGCCGTGGAGCGGCTGGGCCCGTGAGCCATGGCCGCTGAGCCTGCGCGTCCGGAGCCTGTGCTCCACAACAAGAGAGGCCACAACAGTGAGAGGCCCGCGTACGGCAAAAAAAAAGAAAGAAAGAAAGAAAAACCAAACTGACTTTGTGTCAACTGTTCTCATTGTAATTGAACCTACATCTCCAAAAATGTGTTTTTTTAAATAAAATGTATCAGCTCTTCTATGACAATCATCATGTTTTATCTGTTCTCTAAACCCATTAGGCAAAAAGCTGGGAAGATTGACACAACAAAACTTGGAAACGTTGGTGCTCGTTGCTGCTAATAGCTTAATAAGCAACTTCTTAATGCCCACCCGCCTCCACCTCCACCCACCCCCACCAGCCTCAGCCCTCCAGTCTCTCTCCTCCATTCCCCACCCTTCAAAGTGCAGCTCTTCCCACCACACAGCCGGGCCCTTGCTGAAGCCTTACTCAGCCATGTGCATCCCCCAGCACCCTGCCTGCCTGTGAATGCGGGACCATGTGCAGCAGTGTTTCTCCAAGGGAGGCCCACCTGCCTCCGGCACCTCTCGGTCACCTCACATGGCTGGTCAAATGCCTCTTTCTGGGCCTCGCTCCAGACCTACTGAATCTGAGGGTGCGGCTGCGAGGGTAGCCATTTTGAATAAACACTCTATGCCCAGATTTAGAAACCACCCTATCTTATATCTATGACTTGTATTTTAGAACCAGATTCCACGTTCTTCGATTGTTTACAGTTGGCTCAAATGTCCACATACCCATTCACAGAGCCAAAGAAACAACACAACAATCCTAGATGGGAAAAGAGAAAGCCTCAGCCCAGCACCTGAGAAAAACCATTAAGGGCTTCACGGACTTCCCTGGTGGCACAGTAGTTAAGAATCCGCCTGCCAATGCAGGGGACACGGGTTCGAGCCCTGGTCCAGGAAGATCCCACATGCCGCGGAGCAACTAAGCCCGTGCGCCACAACTACTGAGCCTGCGCTCTAGAGCCCACGAGCCACAAGTACTGAGCCCGTGTGCCGCAACTACTGAAGCCTGTGTGCCTAGAGCCTGTGCTCCACAACAAGAGAAGCCACCACAATGAGAAGCCCGTGCACTGCAATGCAGAGTAGCCCCACTCCCCGCAACTGGAGAAAGCCCACACGCAGCAATGAAGACCCAATGCAGCCAAAAAAAAAAAAAAAAAGAAAGGGTTTCAGTTGACCACAAACTCAGTGAGTCAGTATTTGGTGTGGTTGGCTTAAAAGCTAATTCTAATTTAGGCACAGAGATAAAAGTAGAGGAGATGGAACCAAGGAATGTCCCATCAGGCCACATCTACTTTGCAGTGCTCTGTTGAGTCCTAGCGCCCACGTTTTAAAAGAGGTCTGGACAAATTGGCACGTGTTCAAAGGAAAATGCAAAACAGGAGAGTGAGAAGCACATGGAATAGGCTGCAGTTATCCCCGCTTTCAGTGCATGCAGATCTTGTCCCATGAAGGCAGGGGCCCAAGAGGGCTACTCCCTAAAAACACCTTAATCTCAGAGACCTACAACTGGGTGGACCCACGGGGAGAAGCCAATGTTTGTCAGTTGGGTCTCTGGTGAGACCACAGGAGATGATTCTGGTGATTCCAAGACACAACTGATTGGTACAGACTTCCTGTTCTGTTTCCTTTATTGAGAGGCAAAGAGATGATTCTGCGTTTGACATGAGAAATTTCTAAATTAATTATAATAACTTAGCAAATAGCTGTAATATATCTCAAGCAAGCCACCCCGGTATACAACATAATGATGCCCTTAAGATGAACTCTGTCATGATTATAAAGAAAAAGTAAAAGAGATAAAAGAGGAAAAGTGAGTTTGTTATTATGTATGGGAAATTCCTTTCCAAAGTTCTCACCATGTGAAGAGCATCTGCTCGTAAGATTTGTGCTCTCACTGTTTCTAACGCGTTTATACTTCTCATGACCGCAGGACGGGGGCACTGCCCTTCTGGCCGCCAGTCAGTATGGGCACATGAAGGTGGTGGAGACCTTGCTGAAGCACGGAGCCAACATCCATGACCAACTTTATGTGAGTGTGTTTCAAGGGGGCTCTTGGGGGACACTTGCTCACTCCCTTATCACACATAGCATCGCAGTCTAAATTCCGATGCCAGAAGTGGCATCTGATGCAAAGTATTACAGTTATCAGAGAACTTCAGGGGAGTTGTAAACAGTGTAGAATGATAGAGAAATTAAGGAAGTTGGTGATTAAGATACGACCCGTGGATTTAGGCATTAGGATATATGTATTAAAAGAGCAAAACACTCAGAGGTCACCAAAGAGACCAGTACTGAAGTCAGAATGCCAAGGGTTAAGAGAATGGGAGGTCAATGAGTGATAGTAGAAGGACAGCACTCACCTGAGAAGTATTAAAACAAAGAAGAGAGAAAGTTGACGTAAGATAGAAGTTTCACTCATTAGTTATACGCTCCTTTCCTTCTTGACAACCATAGACAATATAAATGCATTTCTGTTTTACTGGCATCATAATCAAAGATGTCATTAAAGATGTCAATCTACTGTATCATTAAATTTTTTTTCCAGGACCAAAAGCATTATGACATTTAAATAAAAATGTTCCTGACAACTTTATCCACCCTTCCAAAGTTTAATACCTATGAAATGAGTGATGGGGGAGGATCCTCTGGTAACAACCCTGTTGAGGACTTGCTCCAGAATTTCTTGTCTGATCATCTCATGGATCTAAAAAGAACAGAAGAACCAATAAAATATTCCTTGGTGACCTTCAGCTTACAATTGTATCAATGCATGTTAGGCAGAATAAAGAACAGTTTGAATATGGGTTAAAAAAAAAAAAGAAGTGACATCTGAGACATCAAAGGAAAAAGAGTTAACCAGGTGAGCTTTTTCTATGTAGAAACCCATAATCTTATTTACCCATCTTTGCTCTGCCTTTTAAATCTCTTGCACATATGATATATTTCATGTACCTATGTAATTAAGAGCTTCAAAAATAATGTGATACATACTTATTTGTAACACGACAAGCCCAGTGTATGGACTTGCTGAAAACCAACACAAGTCCTCCTGTTGTAGAGTTATTTGGAAGGAAGAACACAAAAAAGGAGAAATCAAGTTATTTGGAAGAGAAGTGAGGATGGGTGAATGAAGACCTCTGAAATACATGCACGCCATTGACCCTGAAAGGCATTCACTGCCAGTGTGGGTCTGTTTGCCGCTAATTGGCAATTAGCACATTACCCAAGCATTTTTAATGGTCACTCTAATTCCGTAGAATTTATGGCAAATGTTATTCTTGTTTTGGAGGAAAAAATAAAATATGGGGAGATAAAGTGACTTGACAGTCTCATGGTGAAGAGTGGAAGAATTCCTGCTTCCATTTGTCTAGGAACCATATTTTAGGCTATTGTACCACTAGACATGAGCCCTATGCCCAGGGGTGCTATACTTTCATAGACATGTAATGAGATGTGTAGGTGTGAACTTTTCCATTTGAACACCCTTTCCAGAGTTTGCACAGATACCTCTGACAAATCACCAGCCTCTTTCCATAGAAACTAGCCTTAGGCTTTGCACTTCAAAATCTGTTACCACTCTGTGAACCTGTAGCATTCCTGGTTCAGTGACTAAACTACTTGATTGTGGTCTGAAGGAATGATTCTCAACTCTGGCTGTCCATTAGAACCAGGGAGCATTAAAAAAAATTCCACTTCCTGGGCCCACCCCTGACCGACTAAACTGGAGTCTCTGAGGGCAGCTTGGGCAACAGGTGGTTCTGACATGTGGCCACATCTGAGAAACAGGGGTCTGCAGCTCTGTATTTCTTCAACTGTATATAGTGAAGTTGTATCTGAGAGTGTGTATGAGTATATGTATGTGCAGGTTGAATATGAAGAGCCCCTGTCTTTGGAAAAGGAAAATGGGTTATTGTTTTCATAGCATTACCATTAATAGTCAGCAATCCAAATTGACTGTGGGTATAGATTTTGTACTGTTAGATAACATTCTTCCATAAGGCTCCTTGAAGCAACACTTAATTTTAGAAATGTAGAGCTTGGGGAGATCCCATTCCCATGGTAAATTCCTCTCTGTTATAAGGTAACCTAGAAATTTCATGCACCAGAACTTCCATTTTGTATTAAGACTTTTACCCTTACCTAAACAGTCCAAATATAAATGTTTCCATTAAAAACAGTTGAAATACAGGGCAGGGGGCAGGGAGTGTCAATGATTCTTGAAAACTTCTAGGAACAGAAATGTGTGACGCACAGTAAAAAAAAAAAAAAAAATCCAATGCATGAAGATCCGTTTTGGAAAATTCCTAAGAGTTATCAGCTGCTAAGGGCAGGGAAGACTTTCTGTGGCAACACAGTAAGGAACAGCTGAAAATTGTATCCCCATATCAAACATTTGCTTAAAAATCTGTACAGGCTGAGACTTCCCTGGCGGTCCAGTGGTTAAGACTCCGAGCTTCCACTGCAGGGGTGCGGGTTTGATCCCTGGTCAGGGAACTAGGATCCCACATGCTGAGTGGCACGGCCAAAAACAAAGAAAGAATCTGTACAGGCTGATTACTTTTTTAATGATTGCGTTGAGGGCATTCTGGCAGCTCAGCTGACCCCCACTGGAAATTCAGCACCCTCTGCCTGGTTGGACTTGTAGGGAAGGTACTTTGATCCTGTGGTTAATGTTCCTGACTGTGAGGGGTGGTAATTAGCTGGGTTAAGTAGTTTTCCACTTAGGTCTGAAAGTAATGAGGCTCACTCTGTCCTGTGAATGCTGCCTGTGTGAAGTAAGCACCTGGACAGGAGGTGTGCTCTCGACTGACCGATGTACTTGCTGAAATTAACCAATGATACGTCTTCAAGATAAAAGAAACACCCAAAAGATGTACAGGCCCAGTTAAAAAGAAAACTAAAGAAAATTGGAAACAAGCACTTGCTTTGGGCTTTTTATGCACGACTGCTTGGTTGTGTGTATAGGTATTGTTGGCGTCTGCCGGGCTGGCATGGAGAGAATTCATGGACATTCTTACCAGGGTGGGTATTCTGGAAGCATCTTGTGTTTTAAAGCTTAGAGGAACTGCATGTTGGGAGAACATGGATAAGGGAGCACGAAAGAGAAAGGAGTAGGGAATATCTAATTAAAAGGATACTTTTCTTTCCCAATTCATTAGAGCACAGAAAATAGATTTGAGGGATTTCTTTTTTGTTTTCTATTAACAGATTTTTTTGTTTGTTTTTTAATGAACACTTAAGCTCTCAGTGACAAAAGGACTGCAATGGAAAATTGTATTAAATGTGTATGTTTTTTAAATCTAAATACAAGAGGGTGGACTCTGAGATCATGCAACAAAAGCAGAAGGCAGCTAACGAGAAACCTATGCAGACAGAGGAAAATGATGATTATTTGGAAAACCTGAGTTTTCCAGCTAGATGTACCATAAGCTGTATGACCAAGATTTTATAGAGTGAACAGTCATTACATATGTCGTAACTCATCCTTATACAACTGTCTATTTTAAACTTTACCTTTCAGCCTGACTTAGTGTGATGTTTTAGAATGGTTCTTCAATGAAGAAAACGCCACACATGTTAAAAGGGGGGGAGGGGAGGAAATAAAAATCTAATTTCTTTTATAATAAATGTGAAAGATGACTTGTTAACACTTTCAATTTGCTATCTGTCAGGATGGAGCCACCGCACTCTTCCTAGCTGCCCAAGGTGGTTATTTGGATGTGATTCGATTACTGTTGTCCTCAGGAGCAAAGGTCAACCAGCCGAGGCAGGTAATGTTTGCGCGTGCGCATGGGGCGGTAGGCGGGGCGGTCCTGCGGTCCTGCGGCAGCACGTGCCTAAGATAACTAGTCAACACTGGGCGTCTCTAAACCCTTTTGCCTCTGGGTAAAAGTTCATCTTTGATTAGGGTTTTCCCTGTTCTTTGCCTTGGGCTCACCCGAAAGCCTATGAAATCAGGCTGACACCACTATTCAGGATGTTTGCCGTCTGAGGACAAGTACAGACTCTGCCATCTCCTGTTCAAATAAATGATGGCTGTACTGGGGTCAGGAGAGTAGGCTAGCCTGGGACATAGGTAAGTAGAGGCGGGTCAGGTAGCCTTGCCCTTGCTCAGTCTCTCTGTTGATATGCTGCCTTATCTCTTACCCACCACTTCTTGTGCTGAGCCAAAGAGGAGTCCATGTTCTTGGAATCATTACTGGGTTCTGCACCTTCATCTCTCACCATTACAACACCACTGAGACTTCATTTACCAAAAGAAGTTGTTATCTGGCAAATCAATTAACTGATACTTAAAGGAACAGGACTACAAGGTAATACAGGTCACATTTATAAATGGTAAAGAACCATCCAAATGTAAGGTATTATAATTAGCCTCTCATAACTATTTCTGCACTAATCCATTTGTTTTTAACGAAACATTTCAGATTAAGGTAACAGTACTTTAAAGGTAGTTTTCTAGGGAAAAGTCAAGCTGATAACTTACCAGTAAATGACATGCAGGCAGATTCCCACTGTCATGTGGCCTGATATGGGAAGACCTGTATTCTCGTTAGTGAATAGCTATAGGAACCTTAAGGTCGGCCTGAGCTCTTGGCCACAGGCTTCTTCAGACTTTAGAAATCCAAGTGCATAAGGAACGTGAGAAAAGAAAGAGCCTTTGGGCAAAGTGGATTGGAGGTCAGGAATCCTGAGTTTTAGATCCAACTCTGCCACTAACTAGCTGTGTGGTTTTGAACAAGTAAATGAACCTCTCTGGACCTCTGTTACTTTATCTGAAAATTAGAAGGCTGGACAAAATGATCCTGATAATATCTTCAAGTTCCCAAATTTTGATAATTGTTTTATTAAATGTTCACTCTGTATTTCTTGAGCACTTGTCATGTGACAGACACTGCTATGAATATAAGATCATAATTTTAGAATTTTAAAGATGTTCTTAGGTTTGGATGGCCCCAGTAATACTCCTGGGAAAGGATGCTTTTAGAAAAAAATAGCACTTCCATACCTTCCAATGTTGACATTTGGGAATTGGAATTTAGGATTTTCTCGTTGGTCCTTCTTATTTCGAAATCATTGATTGATTCTGAATCAGAGTCTTCATTTTTGAAAATTAATGAAAGGAATTTATTTTAGATTGCTTAAGTTTGATTTGGAGGCCATTATTGAGGGTACCACTGCGAATTTAGAAATGAGAGATTATCGAGATGGTCCAGTCTCTCTGTACATCTGGCACTCCAAAAACTCTGGTTGTAAAGATGCATTATTTGTATGCCTAAGGTACTGTTTGTAAAAAACCAAGTTGACATAAGAGATCATATTTCAAATGTTGCCTGAATTATGTCCATTTAACCCTAAATTGAGTAGTGTGATGGCATTAAAGCCAAGAAGTTGAAGAGTAAGCCATCAGGGCTTCCCTGGTGGCGCAGTGGTTGAGAGTCCGCCTGCCGATGCAAGGGAAACGGGTTCGTGCCCCAGTCCGGGAAGATCCCACATGCCGCGGAGCGGCTGGGCCCGTGAGCCATGGCCGCTGAGCCTGCGCGTCCGGAGCCTGTGCTCCGCAACGGGAGAGGCCACAACAGTGAGAGGCCCGCGTACCGCAAAAAAAAAAAAAAAAAAGAGTGAGCCATCAGTGCCGTGGTAGCCACAACACGCCACAGCTGTATTTCATCCCTCAGGAGTGAGGATAACCTGGGCAAAGTGGGCGACCCAGCCTGGGAACGGGAGGAGCCCACCCTTAGGTCAAGGAGCAAGTGACATGCTCTTCCAACAACTACATCTAATGCAACTGTTTGGAATTGTGAGTGTCCAGATCTGAAAAGATTGTTATTTAGGGAGAGGTGTTTTATAAAATATGAATTGCTTTAGGGGGGAAAGTGATGAAATTTTTCCTTTTCATAGAGTGCCAGTAACCCCTTTGTACCCTCACACCATAATCTTTTTACTACCACAAGCTTATAGTTAAAGGTGATCTAGCTAGGTCAGACTAGTCCAAGTTCTGTCTTCTGTAAAAGAGTAAACTTTGCATATTTAATTCCATTCCAAGAAAACAAGAAGTGTCAGAAATACAGCAAAAGTGCTATCAACCCCAACTGACTTTGTCACAAGTTATGAAGAGGTTAAAAAAAAAAGTCTAATTAAAAGTTTCCATTAAAATGGCCTGTACGTGGTAGACGGTTATATAGGTAGGACCTTTGGAAGCCAATGTTTTATTCTGAAATCTCAGCTGCCACATTGAATCACTGTCAGAAAATTCTTGGATTTACAAAATAAGGACAAAGATATTTGCCTGGTTTAATTTCTTAATATTTTTAGATAAATCTGATTTCTAATTTTTGCTTCGCCATTCCAAGGAGTCCTGACACTTTATGGTACACTGTGCCAGGATGTGAATGAAGCTGCATTGAAATTATTCAGCTAACATTTGATCTGAGCTTCAGGGAACCTGAACGGTAGTAGAAATGACTTTTCCTTGTAATTCTATCACTGAAGAACTAACTGAAAACCTTCTTAGTACTCTTGGAGAAGGAATCCTACGCATAAAGCAAGGCATAGGCAGATTTTGGAATGACTAATTTCTTTTTTTTTTCTTTCTTTCTTTTTAATTTTTTATCCCTGGAAAGACTAAATTACTGTTTTGAAACTTGAAAATTTTCCCTTCTAAGCTGTCCTGAATAAAGAGGTCAAGAGTCGCAGACATAATTGAAATCCACAGTCATTTAAAACCTCATTTTCAGTTCTTTCTATGTGTCCTCACCAAGTGGAGTTGATGTGACTCAAACCTTTTTAATCACTAGCTGAGATGGCTAGTTAGTCTGTTTTCCTACCAACAAAATGCTTTGACATATACTTTTTCCAACTCAACTCACGCAGCCCATTAACGTGATGCTTTTATAGAGTGGCGAAGGTCGGGCTCTGTTTACCTGGGGCTGAGGTTGGCCAGTCATCACTCATCTCTGTCTAGTCCTCTTAATATGCTAATCAGCATTTCTTTGAAGCCTGACCGAAACGCCATCTTATAAAATGCCTTCTCTATCAGAAGCCTTGGTTTGGACTTGTATGCAGAGATGCTGGGACCCAGACAGTATCCTTTCTCCCAGGTTGTAAGCTTGGAGGGCAACCCAGTGGTGGGCAACGGGCAACATAGAGTCAGCAGATGGGTGCAGTGTCCTGAGGGTTCCAAGAAGGGAGCGGACCACAGTAGGGAGGCCCTGCTGCTTGCATGCCCTCTACTCTCAGAAAAGCCACGTTGACCGCCAGAGGACACCCTGTGGCCTGGGCAGAGTGCCCATAAGGCCTGGAAGGCTGCAGGGCATGGTGATCAGTGCCTGGGAACTGGAACAAGGCTCCGATACAGGGCCCGGGCTCCTGAGCAGGACAGGAGGATTCTAAGAGCCAGCTAGGAAGCCAGAGCCACGTCTTGGGGCTGGGACTGCGGATGGGGGAAGTGAGCAACTTGGTAGTTACAGGGATATGGATAAGAAAATGAAACACAGTCCCAGTTTTGCTCATGAACTGTATGACCTTGAACAAATCGCTTTGTCTCCCTGAATCTCATTTTCTTCATCTGTAAAACCATGATAATGATGGTACCTTTGCTACAGGAATACTGTGAGAATTTAAAAAATAAATAATCCCTGCAAAACTCTTCATGCAGTGGCCAGTAAAAACCGAGTACCTAGTAAATGTTAGGTATGTTATTATCATTTCTATTCCATCCAGGCCTTCCTGGAATAGAAAACCCATCAGAAATCAAGGCTGCTCTCTTTCCCTCGTAAGCCAAGTTGTCTCTGTCATCTCAAAGTCCCTTCTTTCCTCTCTTTCTCTCTCCCTACTCCTTTTCATTTTGATCAGCTTCCTCTGCCTACGTATCTTGTATGCGGTCCCCAAGTTTACAGCTCAGACTCCCAGACTCTTGGCGTAGCCATGTCACTGTCGCAGCTCATCCCTGCCCTCCAGGCCACGGTGGACTGGCTGGCCTGCCCATCCTCAGTCTGATCACTTGTGGCTGGGAGAATGGGTCAGGGTGTGGGCAATGCAGGCATCTAGTAACATCTTTTACAGATTCATTTGCTGGACCAGGCACACAGAGTAGAGGGACCCAGTACTGAGAAATGGGCTCCAGGGCTGGTAGCAAAGGTGTCTCCCTATTGAACCCCCCTGTGTTACTGATGAGGTTCCTTATAATCTCTTGAACCCCCAACTTAGAATAGAATTGGTCCCCAGCACTTGCTGTCTGGCTCAAGCCTGCAGGTGAAGTAGCCTAAGTATAGGTACCGAAAGGCAGTAGAAGCAAAGAGTTAGTGCCACTTAATACACTTATTGCCATGGGAGAGAATGGCTTTATGGTTTTAATTCTTTTTTCTAAATCATCTTTAGGAGCCTAAATAAGACCAAATAAAATTTAGTCTCTAATACAAGTCACATCATATACTCCATCTCATGCTGTGACCTCTCTATAAAAATATATTAGAGGAGACTTGAAAATATTATCTCAAATGGAATGAGGGAATAACAGAGCTGGAAGGAACTGCAAAAGTCCCCTATTTAACCATCCATCAGGCACTAGAAGCTGATTGGGAATCAGCCACTGTCAGGCCTCTGCAGGCGTGGGGAACTCATTACTACCTCATCAGCTCATTCAGTCTTTAACCAGCCCTCCTTATCATGCCTTTCTTACATGGAGCCAGTGTACCACTTGGTATGCAAAATAAATTTTTTTCCGCTTGTCATGCACACAAATAGTAAACAACAGCTGTCATAACCCCGGTGAATCCCATCTTCTTCAAGCAAAGTGTTCTATTTCTTTAAAAAAAAAAAAAAGTGCAGCTGAGATTGTAACTTCTACTTCATGACAATTTCTTTGATTTAATATACTTTGAAACTGTATATTTTTGTCAAGAAGTATTTTAAAACTTACATAAATATTTTCAGACGTTTTTCCTACTCCGATTCTCTCCAAAGCTCTACAAAAAAGAAGCTAAATCGACTGAATTGCCCTCATTTTTATTATGAAGCCATCTTCACAATGAAGAAGCTGACTATTGTAATAGAAGGAAAATATATGACAAGGCAGAAATTGAGGTGTACGGAAGAGGAAAACCTGTCCTCTTCACAAACTAGATAATCAACTGATAAGTAATTGGATCTGACAAGAGTTCTCTAATTCACATTCAACTTCCTGGGTTCAAAAATCAGCTTTGGAGAAGTAAGCACCGGTAAGGAAATACACAGGTTTCTCCCAAATCTCATTTTCCCAATCGTTCCTACCTGCTCTATCAGTTATCTCACAGGGTAACTGGGAGAATCAAATTAAATAAAGCACATGGAATGCTTTGTAGACAAAAGTACAAATTAAATTACTTACTGTTTTTCATGATAAATAATATTGAGATCCATTTTCTAAGCATCTGTTGGCCACTCCTTGTGCTTAGCACATTTCTGTATGTTTTCTCCTTCACAAGTATCTCTGGGGGGCTAATGTTTTTGCAGAAGGGGACGATGAGGCTCAGAGGGATTTCCCTAAGGTCTCACAACCAGGAAGTGGTGACTTTTTTTTCCACCTACTATGACTATTGCAATTAAGGTGATAACATTTGATAAAATATAGAAACATTACTGTTATAATATAATAGTTGTTCCTGATATAGCACCTCTCAGCACTTTCCCACATAGTAGTGTCAATTAATAGAATTTAAAAACAACCAAACCCTTGGAAAGCACGGGGAACAGCCTGCTGGTTGCCTTTCCTTGCCTGCCCTCTGGCGGCGATGACAAAGAACAGATGAACCCAGAGCGGGCAGAAGGGGAAAGTGCATCCGCATCTGAGCCCAGGAAAATCCTTTGTGGAGCCCAGACCCTCTGTCCGGTCTCCCAGGGCCCTGCCCACAGCCCTTGGGCTGTAGCCAGCTGGATTTCCCCCAGATCCTTCTAGGCTCCTGATTTGCCATCACCCCACTCAAAGGTCTTGGTCCTCTGTCCCTTTGCCAGGACAGCAGTGGGCAGTGACCCTGCTCCTGCTGCCCGTGGTACACTGGAGCTGAAATGATATCCTCCAGCAGAAAGTGAAACTTTAGCTTCTGTACCTGAATCATCTTGCTCTTCAGCCCACAGTCCCACTGATGAATAATTCAGTCTTACATGACTAAGGCAGTCTCTTTGGGTCCCATTACCTTAATTGCGTTTGAGGTTAAGGTTAGTCAGTTCTGGGTTCTCCCTCTTCCTGACCTTCTCTCCAGGTGACCCAAGTTCTCAGAGGTCAGACTATCACCCTGGCATTGGAGTTGGGATGGGGATGCTCGTGTCTGCTCCTTGTGCTGGCTTGTCAGCCTCCCTGGTCCCTGAGCATCCTGCATTGGTCCCCGAAGGCGCAGCTGGTCCACCATATGTGGGCCCTGCCGTCATCTACGTCCCTGACGTCCCGTGGCCTTATCTCCCCAACCCAGGCTTACCCCCAGGCCACTGTTCAGCCAGCACTTCTGATTTCCTTCAGGCAGGCAGGCAGGGACTCCTGGGGGGATGTGGGCCTGGGGTATTGGGAGCGTGTCCAACATGGGTCCAGACGGCTCCCACGGCCGTTTCTCTTCTACCTGTGAGGCACCGGCCGAGCGCAGAGCTCCTTAGGGGGCTTGCAGTGTTCCTGGGTTTCATTCCAAGAACAGGAGAAAATCCTTTCCTATCTGGAATTCACCATAATTTATCTGGGTGTTTCTAGCACCCTAGCTTACCCAACCCAGATTCAACCCAGAGCAGGAGGAAAACATAGACACTCATGACCCTGCCTCCCCCATTCCTCTCTAGTGCCTCCCTCCTGCACTAGAAGGGTTTTCTAGTTTCCTTTCTGTCCAGCAGGAACCACCCTCCTTGCTGTCAACTCCTTCTCTGTCCCCTGGATGTTTCACCTCTTCTTCTCTGGAGCAACATACCTCAGCTTCATGGCTCAGTGTGCACAGAAAAAGGGTCACTGGGCACATAATACACAGCAGGCTTTACCAAAACTATCAATCTGCTGTAGCTGGGCACTGTGCGGCAGCCCCCAGAAGACGCAGTATCACATCCTGCATAAAATTATGGTCCCTGAGAATGACATGGCTTGGAGGGATTCTGGACACAAGAGCAGAGTGGGAGCAATGTCTTTAGCTTTCTGACCCTCAGACCGGCCTCAGAGGAAGTCGCCCCCTCTCCTGTAGGAATGAGGGGGCCCCACGAAGCAGGGTGTGTTGTGTGAACCCACCCGTAGAGCAAACAGGTAGAGTCTGGGCAACATAAGGACAGGCTGGCCTCTCCCCGGGTTTGTCGAATTTGGTTCTGCTTGGTATGCCTGCAACACAGCCGCTTCCCACGCGTGTTCCCTGGAGCCCCGCAGCACACTCGGCCGTGAAAGGTCCTGCCGTGCAATGGCTTTTATAAGCCAAGATCTGAATACTGGCACTTACCCAAGTAGTCCGGGCACTGCCCAATGCCAGCCTACGTACGTGGGTCAGAATCACCCTCGTCGTGGGCCGTTGGGAGCCCTCCCTGGGGCGTAACCCGCCATCCCGTGGATGCTGTGTCCTCTCCCCGCAGGACGGCACGGCGCCGCTGTGGATCGCGTCGCAGATGGGCCACAGCGAGGTGGTACGTGTGATGCTGCTGCGCGGAGCCGACCGCGACGCCGCCCGCCACGTGAGTGCGAGGACCGCCGCGCGCGCGCGCGCGGGCTCGGATGGGGACGTCTTCCATTGAAGCCTTGACCTCCGAGTTTAACTCAACTGAAACGTGCGGAGGAGACGCAGTTTTATTCTGTCTCTTCCTCACCGGGGTTTTCTCCCAACCTCCACCTGCTCTTCAGCAGGAAAACAAGGGAAAGGTCTGAATCAGTTGAAACCTAGCAACTGCTGCTCAGTCCCTCTAAGGGGAAAATATTGAATTCCTTGAGCTCCTCCTCCACCTGGGCTGACCTCTGGATGACCCGGGAGGACCAGGTAGGAGACTCAGGCCTCGGCTGCCCTTGGGGATGTGTCCGCCGGCGGCTGCTGGTCTGCCTGGCGCTGCGCCTCCTGTTGGCCTCCAGGCCACAGTGCAGCTGGCTCGCGGGGTCTGTGGTTTGGGGTCCTCGGTGCCCCGGCTCCCCGAGCTGCAGACCCCCGCACCACATCCCGCATCGGCCTCCACTTAGCCTCTGTTGGGGTCACTTCATTTTTTTTTTTTTTTACAGTATCTGGCCTTTTTGCCCTTAATATTACCTTGCCTGTGTGACCCACCTCCACTCTCCCAAGTCTGAGCCCACAAAGGGGGAAACCAAAATACACATTCCTGACCACTTCTCTGTCCTCTCTTCCACTCTCTCTTTTTTCCTTCCCACAATCTCTGAAGTCAGAAAGGAAAAATCCTCTATTCTCATCTTCCTCCTGATTCCAGCTAAACCTTTAGAGCAGCCTGGGGTGTTTCCTTTACTACAGGAGAACTCTGTGAGCAAAATCCTCCAAATACAGAAACTGATGCGTGAAAGTAGGAGGAAGGGGGAATTGGAAAATCTCTTCTCAGGCCAGAAAAGGATGACAGAGCTTAATATTAATTTTTGAACTTGTCTTTTCATTCTTTTTTTTAACAGATTTCAATCTATCCCCTTCTTACTCTTCCCCCATCACCACTACCACAGGTAGGCAGGTACCCAGGACAGACTAGAGCAAGGCTGTATACACGGGAAGGCAAAAAGAAAAGCAATTAAAAATTTTAAAACAGTAGATATAGTTCAACAATTATTTAAATCATTAAAAACAGTTCAACTGGGAATTCCCTGGCGGTCCAGTGGTTAGGACTCCGCACTTCTACTGCCAAGGGCACAGGTTCAATCCTTGGCAGGAAACTAAGATCCCACAAGCCGTACAGTGAAAAATACTTAAAAAAAAAAAGTTCAACAATTAATTTCTAAGTCATGAACTGCAGAGAATGCCTCTTTAGTCCATCTGTGTTCTAAAAATATCCTCCTGAAATTCCCCTTGTTCCTGTACCCAATATTCTAAGGGACTAGAAGACCATGAATTCCCAGATGGCAGGGTTCGAAGATAATGTAATAAGTCACATATTTTGTGTGGTATTCTTTCATGCAGAATTAACTGTTTAATATGCTCTAAAATGATTTTAGATTAAGAGACGTTGCAGGCCTCTGCTATAGTTTACACATTTTGCCTCCTTCTGACAAGCACATTCCCAGTTCTCAACCAACATTTCATTATTATCCAACACACACATATGTTAATAATCAACTTTTCTTTTCCTCTCTCTGTAAAGGATGGTACAACAGCATTACTGAAGGCAGCCAACAAAGGGTATAATGATGTCATAAAAGAGTTGCTGAAATTCTCACCCACCCTCGGTATTTTGAAGGTAAGACCTACAGAGAAAATTTTACCAACTGTAAAAGAGAGAGGATAGAAATTTAAGAAGTCCACACTGGGGACTGCAGTAGAATCTGGGTACCATTTGCATGGTTAGTTGTGTTACTGAGAGAACATGCCTACAATTTATCCATGTTAGAGATTCCCGGGCACTGGTAGAAATGGGAAGGTAATAAAAAGAGTGAACCGGAGTCTGTAGCTACCAAGTTTTCTAGGGGGAAAAAAAATTAAACAATAGTACTGAAATTGCTAACTTGGAAATCACTCATATTGATATATCATTGGAAGATTTGTGAAATCCTCCACAAATGAAACACATGATTTGTGTCCCAGAAAACATGAGGGATAGGAACGCACATTCCTTCTCTTCATTATCTGGGGCAAAGAACCACATCGTTACCTTAGGTGGAATGATATAAGCCTCAAACATCTGGACACGTCAGAGAATGTGTCATTCTGGAGGGCTGCGTCTTCCAGAAAACAGAGCCCCGAAACTCCTTTTTTAAGTTGTAATCATTTTGGATTAAAATATTCCTCGACTAGAGTATCTACCAGAGGTTGGCAGTCTTTTTCAATAAAGGACCAGGTAACAAATATTTTAGTCTTTGTGGGCCGTACAGTCTGTGTTGGAACTGCTCCACTCAGCCATTGTAGAAAGCAGGCAGCCGTAGAAAATACGGCAACAGCAAAAAGTATGCCTGCATCCGATCAGACTTTATTTATGGATGTTGTATTTCTAAAATTTTATATTTTTACGTGTCACAAAATAGTCTTCTTTTTTAAATTTTAAAATGCTGAGCTCATCAGGATGTAGAAAAACAGGCGGGGCAGGGGGAGGGGGGAGTTAGATTTGTCCTGCGGGCTGTAGTTTGCTGACTCCTGGTATACACTCTAGCGTTTTGTTAAATAGAGGACACCAAACCTGTTCTAAACTTGGGACAGTAGTTTAGCACTTTTTTGGATTTATTGATGTATCTGAAGTCTACTTGCCCTTTAGATGCCTTCTGTCTGATCTTTATGGGTTTAGGCTCCGTTGTTGCTGTCAGCTGATACGGAGCTGCTGTTGGTATGCCGTTCTCTCTTGCCCCAGTGAGCTAATTCTAATCTTCCATGAGCTTACGAGTCAAAAAAGCTGTACTTTGTACTTGTAAAACTTGTTTGGCAAGTAAGAATAAACAGTCTGTGAAAATGAATTCTCTATGAATAAAAGAAACTAGCTCCAGAAATGGACTTTGCAATATCTAGTCGTGTTGCAGACAGCTTTTAGGCTTAGTTTTTTATTCTTAGCCACACTGCACTTCGGCAACACTGGTAAGTTGGTTAAGATTTTGATAAGTGAAATATTACCAGATTAGTGTATTGCTGCACATGGCAAACATGGTGAAGCAAACAGGGAAAACGGCTACTTTGCTGGAGTTTTTCTCTGGGTATGATATTTAACGTGCCTACAAGATCAGAAAGTGTTTTACGTATATATATGAAGTAGTTAATTTGAAAACTAAGCTTGCATTTAGGTACTATTCACAGACGTATGTACCTTCTAGACCAAATGTCTTGTGACTGCCCATCGTTCTTATATTGGGTTTGTTATATTCTCTTTTCCCCTCCCAGAATCCAGCTACACGCTGCGCATAGCTGCTTCCTTATGTCAATAAATATTTGCAGTAAATTCCATAAAATGTCAGCAACCTATCCACTAGACCCCTCAGTACCCAGAAATGCTCCAGCTCAGGGCTGGGGTCGGGGGTGGTCCTCAACGCACCTACTCTTACTCTTAAGCCGTGTAGCTCCCAGTCGCTCTCCTGCCCACCTGCGCGTGTGGAGTGTGTACAGCTGGGTTGACACCTCGGCCCATAGGTGAGCAGGCTGCAGGCTCCAGCCTTGCAGAAGTGTGCTCACCAAAAGCACAAAGACGTTAAGAAAAAAAAATGTTTGACGTAGCATTGTTGTTTTTCCCACAGCAAGTTCTGATGCCTCTACAACGGACCAAGTGAGCATGAAATCATGTACACGCTGGGCAGATGCCTTATTTCACTTGCAAAAGGTTATTGGCAATATTTATACTGACCATACACGGTGTCCCTGAGGACACTGTACTAGGTGCTGATGTGACTTTGAAAAGGGAAGATAAGGATGAGCAAGGCTCTAGCATTACAGTCTCATCAAGCCGAGTGCTGATGGCTGTGAGCTCTCTCCTGACACACACTGTCCTTTTCTCCTAGAATGGGACCTCAGCACTCCATGTGGCAGTGCTCAGCGGAAATATTAAGGCAGTCGCACTGCTCCTGGAAGCAGGGGCAGACCCAGCCCTGAGAAACAAGGTACCGTCTTAGTCATCTCTTCCCTCCATCGGGCGCCTGTGCAAAGAGATAAGGCGGCGTCTGCTGAAGCCAAGACAGCATCTTGGCTCCAGTCGCTCCTCATCCTTGGGCATAGTAAGGGCATAAAATGTTGTCATCATAGGTTATGAGTGAGCAGTACATTTGGACCCAGAGGACTATACTAAAACCCCTCTATTATCAGTGATTTTCAGGTAACAGTGGGGCGGGGGTAGGGGGCAGTGGTTGTGGGGAGTAAGGTTGTAAGTATTCTATCATCAGAGAAGTGTCCTAAAAATGTCAAAGTTCCGGTAGTTTAATCACCATCCTCCGTGAGTTGGATACTGGTACCTTGAGAATTGCCTGTGCTCTATTTGGTGACCTCATGGGGAAGATGTTGCTTTTTATATTGTTAACAGGACTTTGCCCCACAGTTCCAAAACCAACCCATATTTTTTTTAATTGAAGTATAGTTGAGCAAAACCAACCCATATTTTTTCATAGCTCAAAAATTTTCTTAGTTTTCAATTAAGCCAAACTTGGAGGTGGGAGGATGCCCAGTAACAAATGACTGTCATTGTATTTCCTCCTACTCAACATCTGCATAAGCAGTCACAAGTAGAGACTGGGGGTGGGAGAGTAGCCTAGGAAAGGTCTAGAGGAAGCACACTGAAACTACTGACTTTTGAAGGAAGAAGTATGGTGGGGACTTATTAACAAGGGAGGGTATGAAAAGCAACTTTCACTTTATACTTAGATAGTGTTTGAATTTTTATAAGCATCTATTACTGTGTTAGATTTTATTAATAAAACCAAAATCATATAACATTTCATGATATTTTTAAAAGAAACTATTAAGAAGTGCAATTAGACAACATGCCAAGAGCCGCCACTTTTTCTCATTCCACTTAGCACGTGGAATTATTACTTCCCCTGTTCCTATCTTTGAACTACTTGAAGACAACATTTCTGTTTATTTCTTCCTGAGATACATGGGTTTGTTTTCCATTAGCTGGTCTGGCTGTGTGATGAGCCCGCTGAAATCACAATTGCTCTCTTATCTTTGCACCTTGGACACAGATGTCCTAAAAAGATCGGTCTTCGTTGCTAAGCCACCCAGTACTGAATTAAGGCAGTTTCTTTACATAGAAACTGAAAGATGCAATCCCTTGTGTGTCTCGTGGAATCTCAGCAATAATGGTTATGGGGAATTTCCAGTGACCAAAATGCTGGTCTTTGGAGTGTCTGTGTAGCTGCCTGTGTTGGAGTTTTATCCTGCAGAAGCCCTTGGAGAGCCGGCAGTAGCTGCCAGGAAGCTGCACGCCTGCGCACCAGGCAGCCTGTAGAAGCCAGGCTCTTCAGAGGCAGCTCCAGAAGCAAGGGTGTTGGGATTCCAGCAGCCACTCAGGACTCTTGAGGGGGTATTCTTGACCTTTAGTCATTCATCCAACAAACACTTATTGAGTGCCTGCTAGATGCCATGCACTGTGCTGTGAACATTGTCTATGGGGAGATAATAGTGAAAGAGATTCACATAGTGTCTGTCTTCATGGGGCTCAGAGTTTACTGGGGAATAAAGATAATTAAACAAGCAATTGCAACACACAGTGACAAGGGCTGTCAGCAGGAAATGAAGAACGCTATCGAAGGCTTCCTGGAGAGAGTCACTTTTCAGCTAGTACAGAAGCACCCTTCTGCTCTAGGGGCTCCAGGACTTCTGCTCTGGGGCAGATGCCAGAGGAGAGGGTAACCAATGGCCCAGTACCTCTCCCCACACCGTAGCCATCCCCATGGGTGTGGGGATCCCATGTTCCTGATACCCCCAACTGAGGACTCAGAACACATCTTCTCCCAGGAGCAGTGGGGACAGAGAGTGGTGTGATGCCGTGGGTCATGAGTATGGACCTATGGTCCTGCTCCATAATGAGTAAGATGGCCTTTAGGAGCTAGCCTGGGCGCTAGCCATCATAACCTGAGCAACTTGAGAATTCAGTGGGGACCCTCCTGACAGAGGAGTGAGACCAGGTTTTTAAAACTATATGGATGACACACAGAACAGTGATGTGATTGACTGAAGCAACACAGTTTGAGAGTATAAAGCCTATTTTAATGGTAATGGATATGGACATTCATGGAGATGGTCACACACACCATAACTTAACAAGCTTGTAGACAGAGGTGCAGCTTCTTAGATCCACTCCTCTTCCTGACTGTAGAGGATCCTCTGGCTACCTGCCAGCCTGTCACCAAGGACCAGTAACCGGTGCAAAACAGTTAGTTCTTCGTGAGGGTACTCTGAGACTGGATGCTGCTCAGGTCCGTTCTCCAGGAGCATTATTCTCAGCCCCAGGCATTAGGCCTATACAACATCTGCTCCTGAGGAACTAAGCTAATACTAGACTTAACCCCACAGAGGGGTCTCTGGTCTAAGGCAGCATCGAATAGCACCTCTTGTTAGAGTCAGTCCAGCACCAGCATCAAGGGTCCTTTGGGTGGGCAGGAGTGCAGCTGCAGGACATGCTGCACAGCAGACCACTGTGGCAAACTCATCATTCCCAGCAAGTGAGGTCCCAGCCAGTAGGTGGGGGTCAGAGGGCAGGATCCAGCCTAGAAGGTAGGTATTGCAGGAGCTTCACCTAAGATCAGGGTTTCAGATAGAGCAGCCGGGGTTCCAGGTTTAACTGCAGGGGAAAAAAACAACTACATCCAAGTTCTCTCCCTGATGTGGTTGCCCTTCTACCCTTTAATTGCCTCTCCCCTGAATTCCCAAGAACATCCTTTTATTCATCTGTAACAACTGTTCTCAAAGTGTGTTCCGTGGACCCTTGGGGTGTCCTCAAAACCCTTTCAAGGGTTCTAATAGGTCGAAACAATATTCTTAATAATACAGAGACACTATTTGCCCTTTTTCGCTGTGCCGACATTTGCCGTAATGGTACAAAGGCAATGACGGATGAAACTGTTGGCACCTTAACACGCATCAAAGCAGGGTCACAAACTGTAGCGGCAAATGATTGTACAAACCTCTAAGTTATTTTACACGTTGTAGATTATTTTATAAGAATACCAGTTTTACCTAAGAATATCTTTGATGAAGCAGCAAACAATTTTAATTTTATGAAACCTTGACCCTTGCTGTATGTCTTTTTACTATGTAACAAAATTCGAAGTTTGCACCAAGCACTTCTGCTGTAGGCTGAAGCACATGGTTGTCTCAGGAAAAGCACTTGTGCAATTGTTTGAGTTACAAAGGGAGCCAGCCACTTTTGGGGGGGAGCTCCACTTTTACTTGAAAGAACGGACTTGTATCCATCACATGAGCCTGACAGCTTCCCGATACCTGTAGCTTTTCTGATGAATCAGTGATAATATTAATGAATGACGTGAGCTTTGAGGATTGTATAATAAAATGTGTCAACATTTGGAAGATCTGCATAACTCAGTGAGCTACTATTTTCTAAATGGCCGGTACATGATGTTACAAACATGCATAGGTAAAAAAATCCACCTGCAGATAGATAGACCTATGGATTTTAATGCAACAGAGTAGAAAAATTCATTGATGTGGTTTCAAATTCCACATGGCAATTTAGCTTTAAGATAATTGATTGGATACAGAAGCAGATATAAGAATCCAATTGTCTTCTTTTAAGCTACACAGTAAGGACATATGCAAAGCTGTTAACAGTGCTACGCTTCTAACTTTTCTGTTTTTGAAAATTTAGTTCTTTTTCATAAATATGTTATTTATGTTAACCTGTAATGGGTTTATTATTTTTAATGAATTAATAAATATACTTAAATTTTTTTCAGTTTTGATTAGTTAAAAACAAAAGCTCTTTTGGGTCCTCAATAATTTTTAAGAGTGTACACAAGTCTTGAGACTAAAAAGTTTGGGAACCATTGCCCTATAATGTCTATTTCTTAAGATAGGGACTCACTCACAAAGTAAACACTTACAGAATGTGTCTCAGCAGCACTGTGAAAAGAAAGGACATAGAGTGAGGCTGGATCAGGTGGGGTGTCGGGCCACTGAAGCTGTTCTTCCCTGTGTGTCTTATGCTCTGGGTGTTTCCTAACTCTGCCTTCTCATCAAAAGATGGGTCTCAAGTCCCTAGCAGACAGACTGCCTTATATAATAAACTAATAAGTTATCAAATCGATTTATTTACAACATACTAGATAAGCTAGGCATTGTGCTGGAAACGAGGATGCAGTGATTAATAAGATATGGACCCTGGCCTCCTGGATATTATAGCCTAGTAAGGGATATGGCTAGATAGAAAAAATAACTCTAAAAGACAAATATCATATGATATCATTTATAGGTCAAATCTGAAATATGATACAAATGCACCTATTAATAAAACAGAAACAGACTCACAGACATAGAAAACAAACTTATGGTTACTAAAGTGGAAAGGGAGGGAAGGATAAAATAGGAGTTTGGGATTAGCAGATATAAACTACCATATATAAAATAAATAAACAATAAGAGGCTACTGTATAGCACGGGGGACCATATTTCAATATCTTGTAATAAACCATAATGGAAAAGAACATGAAAAGGAATATATGTGTTTGTGTGTGTGTGTGTGTGTGTGTATGTGTGTGTGTGTGTGTATCTGAATCACTGTGCTGTACCCCCGAAACTAACACAACATTGTAAATCAACTATACTGCAAAAAATTTTAAAAAGAAAAATAACTAACAATGAGATAAGAAAGTAACCAGTGATATTTATATTTAAATACATTTAAAGAAAACCTTTAATGCCTTGATACAAAAGACTGAGTCCAGTGGGGTTTTTCATCAGTGGAGGAGCAAGTGTGGGTCAGGGGCCCCTCTTTGGAGTCCCTGAAACCACACCAACTGTGGGAATTCACTCATGCCTATCTTATCTTCTTTCAGGCCAATGAACTTCCGGCAGAACTAACCAAAAATGAACGTATATTGCATCTCCTCCGAAGTAAAGAAGGACACAGGAAGAGCTAACTTAGTTTCATATTCGACTGAAAGATAGAAACCTTAATCATATTGTCCAAAAAGAAATTGCTTTTCAAATAGTGTTGGAAATTCCTAGAAGAAGGAAAACGCCCAGAATGCCCACGCTGGGTCCCTGACCAAGAAGAGCTGTGCTTTGTGCCCTGAGTCAAAAGCAGAGCAGCTCAGGGACCCCTTCCTCTCATGTAGTGGGCTTCTCACACTGGCCTGTAGCCCCACTCCAGGGGGCCTGGCATGTTCGTGGAGTCCACAGAAACTCATTTTAAACTACATCAACTTGGGTCTTTCAGTTAAACTCTAAGATAGAGTTAAACCCTCTGTCTTAAAAATAGAAACAGAAAGGAAGCAGAAAGCTTTGTTCCTTTAAAAAGACTGAAAGTCTGACCTTCAGTGAATTGGTGCACTTTTGCTTTTGTGTTAAATGTATGTGTGCTCAAAGATATGGCTCCATCGTACTTTACATATATTTGTATGTCATTTCCAGTGTAAAATGTTCTCCTCTATGAATCAATAATGTATAAAGTTATATTATTGAAAAGCCACTTCTGACATTCCACCATGTGCTTTTCAAAGATGGACTGTTGAACTATAAAAAAAAGAAAAATTGTTCATTTTTACCTGGAGTCAATGTTGTAGGTATAATAGGATACAAGTGGCAAATTTGGAAATTCAGAAAATTACAAACCACAAGAAATGTAGGCTTGTCTCTTTGAACCATTACTTTGGGTCTATTGCTGGGAATCTATTTCCTGTGCCGTAACTAAGTAGACTTAATATGCTGTGGACTCTTGAGCTTCCAACACCAATTGCTTGATACAATGACTTTGGAGTCCTTGGATAAAATGTGATATAATATGTTGTTATTACTATTGCAGAAGTATAAGTAATAAAAGACTGTTACTAGTATTTAATAAGTGTTCATCTATGTGTATTTGGGTTGATTGATTCCAAGAAAGAAACCTGGGTTTTGTTGAATTATTCCTTTGAAGGGGGTCAAAATTTATACTCGATGCACTTTATGATCAATGGTGTCTAAATGCCTCAGTCAGTGCCTAACTGCACACACAAAAATTAAACCTTCTTTCTATAATCTACCATAATAAACACTGGTGGCATTTTGTTATTTAAACACATCTTTAGTTTTCTTGTTCATGTTCTGCTCTGGTTTCCAGCCAATGTTCTATGTTAAGATGGAGGGAAATGTTCTAAACCATATATATATATATATATTTTTTAACCAACTTGCAATGGTGGTACTAAAAGTATTATCTTTATGTCAGTAAATGAGTTATAATTTTGAAATTAGAAGATATTCTCTTAAAGTTTGTTATGATCAGTAAAACAGTCAATCAACAAAGATCAGCTTATTTTAACCCATGTCACAAGCAAAGCCAGTGATGAGCAACCCACAGGGCCCCCAGAGAGGGGGCCGACCACCCAGGCAACGAGCCTGCAATCTAATTTCTGGATTAAAAAATTAGAAGCTGTCTGTATTGCTAAGACATCCAGATATAAACATTTTAGTAGTTAAAAAGCAGTGCCCATCTCCACGCTGGCTTTCTTTTATTCAACAAAGTTGTACAAATACATCTTCTTTTATGGGAATTTCATAAAGCTATATTCATTTTGAAGAGGAAAATAATGTGGCCTGAAGTGCTTTATTTTTTTCCCCAAGCAAAAAAAAAAAAAAAAAACAGGTTGCTCATCACTGATATAAATCAAAACAGTATAATGGGTACTGATAACAAAGTTCCAAAAGACAAAATGGGATGAAATGACAAACTTAATGTTGACAAACTTAATGTTTTTCACTAGAGCATGTTGTCCTGGGCCTATTTGTTAGATCCTTTAAAATGGATAATGTTCTTGACCAATATTAGGGGCATAAAGAATGAATTCAGTAGCTTTAACAATATTGAAAGGAGGCCTTCTTAACTGTAGGTAAGAGGTCTCTAGCTTAGAAGGATCACATTTAGTCTAAATGAGTCTAAATATTATCCATAGCAGGGAAGAAGATTGTATTAATCCCTCACCAAAGACTGAACAAAAGTTCTGTTATTTAAAATTAAATTGCATTTTTAAACTTTTTTTAATAAAGTTAAATTGCATTTATTTTGCACACAGGTAGATGATTCTTACTTTATGTTAATCTAATTCACAATTCAGTGCTCTGCATCTTAAAACTTAGAAGTAGCAGTTCCTATGCAAATCGTTTGCTTAATTGAATCCCCAAAGTTTTTCATTACATTCGTTTGATGACAAATTCCATGTTATAATTCAAAATAAAGTTAACGTACTACCCAATCTGCCTTTGCTGATTTTTCCTGTTTGTTCGTTTGTTTTTTTTTTCCTTTTTTCTCCTTTTCCCTGTTTGTTTTTAATCAGAAGTTCTTTCAGTGTGATTTTTAATAGTATGGAATTTTAGAGTGAATAATTCCGCTCTGTTGATAAATATATTGATATTTGGAAACTGAAAAGGATTAAGCTTTATGGACCTACGATTTCATTACTTCTACCATGGAGAACTTTTGTCATGATCCCAAAAGGTTTTTTATTCAAACAAAAATTCCTGGGATAGTCATGAAAGGTACTGAAAGGTACCTGAAGGTACTGAAAGGTACTGAAAATGAAACTCTAAGCTGTACATCGTGACGATTAGATATTTATAGACGCTGTGAAAGTATTCCCCCAGCTAGGTAATTAACACATCCATCACCTCACATATTGATCTTTATGTGTGTGTGTGAGAACGTCTTAATATCCATTTGTATTATCTATGATGCTCCTGGCTCTTCAGTCCTTTGCATTGGCTCTTTCTTCTGCAATAGTTGAGGATTTTTGCACAACTTCATATTTAGGAAACAAGTATTTGCAACGGTAACATTAGGAATCTGGAGCACTCCATGGCCTTCCTGGGATCCTCCCCTGTTCCATCCACCCTCTGCAACTGAAACCGCACAACGCAGATGGGACTCAAACCCAACCAAAACCCAGATTGGGGCTTGAATCCTGTCGTTTAATTAAGATTGCACACGTGGTCTAATGGTCACGTGGACTTAATGAAGCGCAGGTTCTTTATGTCTCAGCACAGAAGGAATTCAGGGAGAGGCAAAGTGGTAGGTAAGAAGTGGATTTATTTAGAGAGATACACATTCCATAGACAGAATGCGGTCTGTCTCAAAAGGCAAGAGCAGCCCTGGGAGAAACGCATGCCACATACAGAGTGTGGGCCATCTCAGAAGACAAGAGGCCCCGGAATATGGGGTGGTAAGTTTTTACGTGTTGGGTAATTTCACAGGCTGAGGAGTGGGAGGATTATTTCAACTATTTGGGGGAAGGGGCGGGGATTTCCAGGAATTGGGCCACGGCCCACTCTTTGGCCTTTTATCGGAAGCCTCAGAACTGTCAGAGTGCCTGTCAGTATGTCATTTAACGTGCTGATGTATTACAATGAGCGTATGACGAGGTTCAGCTCGAATCTTCCGCTATCTTGGACCAAATCGGTTCTAACCAGTTTTTGTCGTATTCTCAACAGCTATGTTACTCTTTTATTTTATTTTGTTTTATTTTAAGAGAGCTTGGGAATAAACTATTTTATTTTACTTATTTATTCTTTTTTTTTTTTTACCGTGCCCCGCGGCATGTGCACTGGAAGTGCAGAGTCCCAACCGCTGGACCGCTAGGAAAGTGCCCTTAAATGTTGTGCCCTGCCCCCTCTCTCCTCTTTCACAACCACAGAAGAGTTATGTCTCATCATTACCCCACACTGGGGCACCTACTCAGAGGAAAAGAGAACCCCGCAAATGCCAGGCTACTTGGAAACTGACAGCGATGCCTGCATTTCGGGATGCGCCTGCGCTTCAGATTACAGGGGTGAGAAGCTGAGGTCCTAATTTCATTATGAAGTGGTTTTGGTGCTGGAACTGGCTGAGCCTCACAAGTGGAGTCTACAGATTATTAGTACTAACAATAGAAAGAGCAGCTAACATTTGTTAAAGGATTGTTATGCGCTCAGCACTTTACATAGATAATCTCATGAAGTTTATATGCATTTTCTTATTTACCCCTGACAACAACCCTATGGAACAGGCACTATTATCATCATCATCTTGCAGCTAAGAAAACGGGCTTTGAGAGTGTTTTATTTATTTATTTGTTTATTTTAAGATTTGTTTATTGTAAGATTTATTTTATTTACTTTGGCTGCACCGGGTCTTAGTTGAGGCATGCAGGCTTCTTAGTTGCAGCAGGCATGCAAGATCTATTTCCCCGACCAGGTATCGAACCCAGGCCCCCTGCATTGGGAGCAAGGAGTCTTATCCACTGGACCACCAGGGAAGTCCCAAGAGTGCTTTTAAAAAGAAACAACAGGACCCAAATGGAGTCAGTTGCCCCCAGAACAGCAAACCTAGGTTTAATTTCAATTTCAGCTACTCCTAGGAGTGTGAACTTTAAGCCCTCAATCTGGAATTACCACATCAGCACCTGTGAGGTAAACTGCATGATAGATCCCTGCCCTTCTCCCAAAGGAAGGTGACTTTGCCTGAAATACTGTAACCTTTTTTCTTTTTTATGACTTCCTTGTCCCACCCCCTTTCTACCTTTGAAAACCTTCCATTTTGTACAGCTCCTAAAGCTCCTTTCTACTTGCTAGGTGGGATGTTGCCCAATTCATGAATCCTTGATTTTTTGAGTTTTTTTTTTTGGCTGCCCTGCATGGCTTGAGGGATCTTAGTAAACCAACCAGGGATGGAACCCATGCCCCCTGCAGTGGAAGCGCAGAGTCCTAATCACTGGACCACCAGGGAATTCCCATGAATCCTTGAATAAAGCCAAATAGGTTTTCAAATGTACTCAGTTGAATTCTTTTTTTTAACAAGAAATAACCTCCCTATGCTATGAGGCCAATGCTAAACCCTCTGATCTTTGGGTTTTGCTTTTTTTAGTGGGAGAAAGGGGAGAGAATGGTGCCCAGATGGAGTCACGGTTATGGCATCAAGGCAGTGAGGGTGGAGAATATGGGACTTTTTTTGTTTTTAATATTTAGAGGTAGAGCTAATGATAATTAGGTGATTAATTGAAAAGAGAGGGTGAGGAAAGGAAAGAAGAGTTAGAAATTATACTAAGGTGTGTCAGGGGGCCCTAAGACCACTCCCAGGTTTGGTGATTTGCTAGGAAGGCTCAAGAGGCTCATTGTATGGTCATATTCATGGCTAAGATTACAGCGAAATTGATAAATAGCAAAATTAGAAAAGGGAAAGGGAAATGAAATGGAGATATAGAGGAAACCAGGTTAAAGCTTCCAAGAGTCCTCTCCTCTAGGAAAGTCTTGTGACAACGTTATGAAGTGTTATCTGCTGGGGAAGCTCATTAGAGACTCACTCGGGCTTTTAACTGGGAGCTAGTCACATAGGCACCCTCTGCCTTAGCATTTACCAGAATTCCAGAAGGAAATCAGGCATTTAGCATAAACCACATTGTCTATGTAGACAGCAGAGGCACCGTGAGCCATTATCGCTTAGGGAAAGTTTTCTATCAGTGCAGGGAACGATTTGCCAGTCAAGAGTCCAGATGCCAGCCAGCAGCCAACCTTGTAAGCAAGACTTTCTATAGACAGCAGTCTCAGGTCTGCTGTGCTAAGTCTTTCCCACATACGAGGTTTACATGGAGGATGGTGAAATTTTCTCTAGGAAATAAAGAACAGCAGGGTTGGGGTGGGGACAGAGAGAGAGGGAGTTTGGACACGTTCAATTTGAAGAATGTGTGAAATAGACTCCAGAAGGCAGTTGGAAATAGCAGCTTAATGTTTAGGACAAGACTCTTCCTGATCTGGGCATCATCTACGTAGAAGTGATGGTCGAAGTCATGGGACAAATGAGGTCCCCCAGAAAGACTCTGGTGAGAGGAAATAGCTGAGAAGGAAATTGGAAGGAAGAAGGGAATCAGCAAAGGAGAAGAGATGAAATGGACAGGAGTGGGAAGTGAAATGTGGATCAAGGGAGGAGGAAGTCTCAAGAAGAGGAGAGCAGGCAACAAACGCCATGAAGAAGCGTGGCCATGAAACACTAGGGCCGGCAAATTCCAGACCTCCTTTGCTGCACAGCCTTGCCCTTGGTGAGCTTGTTCAGTCGTCAAAGAGCTCTGGCCCTGTGTTGGAGAGGAAAAGCACGGGGTCTGGTCAGGACCTGCCGCTAATGATAAATTAAATGGTTGACTTGAAATGATTCTAGTTCTGTTGGTAGAATTGTTTTTTGAAACCACCCCTAACACTTTCTAGGAATTGTTGGCAGCCATCAGAATGTACTACCTCTGCTTGTCACCAACAAGGAACTTTGTACGGGATCTGTGTGGTGCCTGAGAGTTAATGTTTTACTACCTTCTTGGTAAAGTGCAAGATAATACACTTATCTATGCTGGTCAGTTGGTCTTAATTAGTGAGTTCTATCTCACTGTGAGAAGGTGCTAAAAAACGAGCATGTAGAACCATGCTGAGACCCAGCTATGTACAGACTCACACCGTGTGATGATGATTCATGCCATTTTCCCTCATCAGCTCACACCCATGTACTTACATGTGCTTCAAAATACGGAGAAAATCAAAAACCAAAATCAAAACGAAATAAGACAAAAAATATGTTCTATGCTCTCTGGGCAAATTTAGAATAATTTATTTCACATTCCTCTGACTGAGAGACTGGCCTGTCTCTTTACTCTGTTTAACTTACCAAACACAATGAGAGAAGCCAGTAATACTAACTGAGGTGTTTTCTCCAAGCTCTCTGACTGTACTTAGTCCTCAGTTAAATAATTTATGCATTAGTGGGCCTGGAAAGTCTTAGAATCTTTTCCTGGTGACTTACCCTTATTTTTGGGCAATATTTTAAGATAATTTTAAAATATAAGTGAAGTCAAATTTTAACAATTAAAGGAAGTTAAAGATCTTCGGGCTTTTTTTTTTTTTTTTTGACCACGCCTTGAGGTTTGCAGGATCTTAGCTCCCCAACCAGGCAATGAAATCGCCGAATCCTAATCGCTGGACGGCCAGGGAGTTCCCAAGATCTTCAGTTTTTATTAGATGCCTTGTCAGCTTTATCTCTGGCAACAGAAAGAATGACTTCTCCCATCGCTGGTCTCTTCTTCTCTCCCTCACTAGAATTTAACCCTCTAATTTTTAGGAAATGCTGTTATTGTTCCTATTTCTCGCAGTTGAACTTTAAAGAATAGCCTTAGAAAAGGTTTCCGTTTACAAGTTAGACTCCCTATTTTAGGAAAGATAAGACCAAAAGCCACCCCAGATGAGGGAAACTGTATTATGTGACTGAATCCTCCAGATCAGGGAATGCCAAGTGAACACCACTGACAGCCATGTTTCAAGGTATCCCCGTGCTAATAGCATCCTACGCGAGTGTAAGCTACACCACAACCCATGACTGGATTCATCACCAATTCAAGTATCCTTAGTATGGTGAGTAATACTTTACCGTAAGTCTGACCAAAAATAACCCATTCCTGAACCCTCATAAACCACTGACACTGAAGTCATGAGTTGTGTCTGTAAGCTATTTTAAATGAAGATGTCTGTAAAATTTGGCTTGCTTAAGTATGGAGTTTTAAAACTCTATTGCAGAACCCAAAAGAACTGAGGGTTTATTTCAAAGAAATGACCTGTACAAGAATGTTCATAGCAACTCTATCATAGCCCAAACTGGAAACAATCCAAATGTCTGCCATGGTATTTTTATACAATGGACTGTTACTGAGCAATAAAAAAAGATGAACTATTGCTATAAGTGATGTGGATGAATCTCACAGACACAGTGAAAGAAACCAGACACAAAAGAATATGACTCCATTTGCATGAAGTTCAGAGACAGTAAAAGCAATTTATGATGATGGAAGTCAGAATCGTGGCTGTCTTTTGGTTGGAGGAGGGGATGATATTGACTGGGAAAAGGCATGAGGGTCCTGAAAATGTTCTATAGGCTTCCTCTGGTTGATGGCTACATGGATCTGAGGTAACTAGCCTCCAAGAAGGTCCCCAATGCTCCCCTCCTCTGGAATTCTTGTCCCTGTATAGTCCCCCTCCTACATTGTATCAGGACTGTTCGGTGTGATCAGCAGAATATGGCAAAAGTGATGGCATGCCACTGACTTGAGGCTCTGCCTTGCTCTCTCTTGGATCACTCACTCTGGAGGAAGCCAGCTGCAAGTCTTGAGAACATACAACAGCCCTGTGGAGAAGCCCACACGGAGAGGAACTGAGGCCTCCTGCCAGCAGCATCTTGCAAGCAAATATTCCAGCTCCAGTCAAGCATTCAGATGATGTAGCCCAGCTGACATCTTGACCACAACCTCACAAGCCAAAACCACCCAGAACCACACTAATCCCTGGCTGACAGAAACTCTGATATAGTAAATGTTTCTTCTTGTAATCTACTACATTTTGGGATAATTGGTTATCAAGTAATAGATAATATAAGTATATTATATGTAAGAACTCATTGAACTGTACAGGCAAGTTTTATATACTTTATATATGGGTTATATATTAAGAAAAAAGAAAAAAGTCTATTACCAAAAAGAGGCTGTCAAAAACACTCAACCTGAAACTCCCTAGATGTTTGGCAGAAGTATTAACTCAAGGTCTCCTATATTTCACCAAAATGTGTTCGCAGTGTGTAGTCGGACGGAGGGAGACAGGTGTGAGCTGGTCACCTTCTCCTGTTCCCTGTGTTGAACTGGTCATCCTCCGACTGTCTACAGGTGGTGCTTTTAGAGTCAGCTCTAGCTGCTGTTCCTGGACCTTTTTGGGGGCTGTCTGTTAGCAAAATTTACAATGTCTACAAAAGTGGGGCCAACTTCTCCATTAAGCCCAGTAGGCCTAGTGCCTACACCCGACACTTTCAAGGTCTCATAAAATGTTTTAACATCAATTTATTTTAAAATCAGAAGAAAAATATAAAAATATAATAATAATAAATATATAATAATGAAATCAGCTTGGATTATATCCATCTTCATACCAAATGCAGTTGTAAAATATAATTTTAAGTGTTTTTTTTTAAGGAGGGAGGGGCCCCCAAAGGCAAAGGCACTTAGAGCCAACAAAAGTCATAGCCCAGCCCTGAGCACGAGGAGGTGTGCTATGGACTGAACAGTGTCCTCCCCCAAATTTATATGTCCCCCTAACCCCCAAAGTAACTATTTAGAGACAGGGTTTTAGGAGGTACTGAAGGTCAAATAAGGTCATAAGGGTGTGACTTTAACCCGATAGGATTCCTTGACTTTCTACAAAGAGGAAGAGAGAGATTTCTCTCTCCACATACGTTCACCAAGGAAAGACCATGTGAACACACAATGAGGAAGCCAGCCATCTGCAAGCCAGCAAGCGGGGGCTTACCAGAAATAGAACTCACTGGCAGCTTGATCTTAGACTTCTCTGTCTCCATAACCGTGGGTTATAAATTCCGGATGTTTAAGCCACCCAGTCCATGGTATTTTGTTACGGCAGCCTAAGCTGACTAATACAAGGAGGGAAAAGTGGAAAAAAAAAAGAGCAAAGTGAAGACATGCTGAGTCCAACAGGAACGGTCTCAGGTATCACCAGATTAAGTCAGTAGTACCCCAAAGGCCCAGCTCTATCTTCATTTCCTATTATTGAATTTCAGCCTTCAAGTTAGAAACTAGGCAAGCTTGCAATCTGTGCAGAGGTTAGGCATTCTTTTTTCTTTGACCACTTGAATCACTGCCTACTTTGCAGGTTTCAAGTTAGCAGCAGCAGCAGCAAAAAAAAAAAAAAAAAGCTTCTATATTAGAAGAACTCAAAGTTATTTTATTGGAATAAAATTTTATTAACATGAATATCCTGCTCAAATCACATCCCTAGTCTAGAAAATGAGATGCAGTGGTTGCTTAGCCAATGAGGTAACCCAGGAGAATGAGGGTTAAAGAAGACTATGTTTTATGAAGAATATGTGATCATCTGCTGAATGTTACTAAGAGGCCAAGTGAGATGAGAACAAAGGAGTTGTCATTGATTTGGCAACACAAGAACCAGTGATGACTTTAAGAAGAGCAGGTGTCCATCTGATTGCTGAGGCTCTGGGGGGAGGTGGAGAGCCAGATCTTTACATCACTCCTTGCAGCAAAATAATTCCAGATGGATCAATATCTTCATGAAATCATTAAAACTCTAAAGGAAAACATGGAATAATTTTTTATAACCCTGTAAACTAGTAAATTATTAAAAGTTTCTGCACTGCATTTGCTATACCAACAGGTGAATTTTCTTAATAAATAGTTTTTACAAATCAATATAAAAAAACTAACAGAAAATGAAGAATACAGAAAAAGAAATAAAATTTATAAGTGTATGAAAAGATTCTTAATCTCACTTATAATTAATAAAATACAAATTAAAGCATCATAATATTTTTTAAAATAAGAAACAAAATAATTAAAATCACAGATACTATTTTTCACCTAACAGAATGGCAAAGATAAGTGTTGGCAAAGAGGTGGAATCAAGTACTTCCATATGTTGTTAGCAAAGGTGTCAATTACAATCTCTTTGGAGGGCAATTTGGCAATAATCAAAACTAAAATACACATTTCGTTTGATCCAACAATATATACATTTTTCCGACAGTTCTATTTGTATATGATTGTAAAGATTTAGGTACAAGGATGTTCACTGCATCACTGTTTCCTGTAACAAAAGTGACAAACCAAACATAAAACAGGAGATTGATTAAATAAATTATGTAATGGATCAAAAACTATTAACAGACTATTTCTAGCCTTGCCCTTCCATCTGCTAGGTAAAAAGAAATTTGTTTTGGGTCAACGTTCTCATCTCTCTCCCTAAGGAAAATGTTCAATAGCTTTTAGACTTCTGTGATGCAATACCATGAGGAAAGCAGAGGGCACAGAAAGATGCAAAGCTTTGTGGAATCCAGACAAGCTCAGGAATGTGAGGAGGCATAAGAAAAAGAAAGGTGAATTTATACAATATTACTAGAGATATACAAACCCTTCCCATGTTTCAGAAATGCAATTTTGAGGCTTAAGTCATTTTGAAATACTTTTTGGTGGTGAAATCTATTTCATTGACTTAGGCACAGCTCTGAGACTGGCCTACAGTGCTAGCTTCAGAAATGTCATATACAGACAATGAAATCCATAAAGCTAGTAAAAGTATTGAGGTGGAAAAGCATATTGCTAAATGTAAAAAGTAAGCTGTAAACTGTATACCGTATGCTCCCACTTGTTTAAAAAGCCCATCCATATATTATTCACGTACATGTTTTTGAATACATAGGTGTTTTCTGGAGGATGTTTCTGCACATTTATAAAGATGCATACATGTAATAATTTCATTGACCCTCTTGTTTTGTCCTTTATTTTTATGCAATCAATGCTGAATGGTGTTTATAATGACAGTGGTATTGAGTATTATTTAAACAAAAAGTCTCTCTTAGGACCTCAACCGTGTGTCAACTGAAATAAAAATGCACAATGTAGGACTTCTCTGGTGGCACAGTGGTAAAGAATCCACCTGCCAATGCAGGGGACACTGGAAGATCCACATGCCACGGAGCAACTAAGCCCGTGAGCCACAACTACTGAGCCTGTGCTCTAGAGCCCTCGAGCCACAACTACAGAAGCCCACGCGCCTAGAGCCCATGCTCTGCAACAGGAGAAGTCACTGCAATGAGAAGCCCACGCACTGCAATGAAGAGTAGCCACCCCCCCCCCCCGCCCCTTCAACCCCTGCTCACCGCAACTAGAGAAAGCCCATGGGCAGCAACGAAGACCCAACACAGCCAAAAACAAATAAATCTATATTTTTTAAAAAACGCACAATGTAAATGTTGTGAGTCAAGTTTTATTTGGGGACCTTACTGAGGACCAGAGCCTGGGAGACAGCCTCTCAGAGAACTCTGAGAAACTGCTCCAAAGAGGTAAGGGAGGAACCAGGATGTATGTGAACTTTTCTGCTTGGAAAAAAACTTGTAATCAAGCATAAAAAGATCACTGCTAATCACAAAGAACGGACATTTCAAGTTAATGATTTTAGTGCTTTTCTAAGTAGGGGAAGATGAAAGAATCTAGGGTCTTTTTGAAATTTTTCCTTAGCTACGTATCTTAGCTACCTAGTGGTCAGTATATCCGATGCACAGAATACTTCCAGTTTTTCTCCATCCTGAATTCCCCTCAGGGTGCACACATTAGCAACTGCAGTGGTTAAAGGCTTAATCCTTGTAGAATTGGGATGGCAGGCAACTTTTTTTTCTTTATGAGTGAAAACAATTTTCAGAGAAGAAGAAAATACACCATGATGTGACATAGATTATCCATAATGATGGAATTATATATGACTTTTTTATTCTTGTCTGTAAACTTTTGTGTATTTTCAAAGTTTCCACCATGAGCATGGATTACTTTATCAGCAAAACAAATTTCTCTTCAAAATATGATAGTTTATTTTTAAAATATATTCTAGCCTTTTGGATATTGTCAAAGCTGTACAAAAAAACAGAACCAGAAAAAATATATATAGCTAAAAGATCTTTTAGTTACTATTTTGGTGAATAGTAGACAATTTGTTGGGTATCAAAATTTCTGCCCATCCCGGAAATGTTTCATGTGGTGCTTAAAATTACCTTTATTCAAGTCAATTATTTAGTAAAGGTTGTTTGTTTGTTTCCCCCATAAGGACTTTGCTAATATTGGAAGGGTAACTAACCCACCAGGATCCAGGGAATACATTACAGAGGTAGTTCTTGAATTGGAATGTGAATTGGAACCACCAGGAGGGCTTGTTAAACTAAAAAGGGCAGCTTCATCCCCTAGGCTTTCTGATTCGGTGGGTCCAGGGGGGACCCATAATTTGCATTTCTAACAAATTCCCAGGTGGTGGTGCTGCCAGCTGGTTCAGTGACAACAATTTGAGTATCTCTGCATGAAGCATACTACCTTATCATCAGCGAGAGCACCAGGCACCTGAGAGCAAGCAGATGCCTGAGGCCAGGGGGTCGTCATGGCTGAAGGTCCAGAGGGAATCCCTATAGTTTCAGTGCCCAGCCAGACAGGTGGACATTTCAGGGCTGAGGAGGTGGGGAGGCAAATTGGTAACTGAATCAGAGGCTTTGTAGAGTAGGGATGGGAATGTCACCTGCATCATGGTCCTACCTTCACTGGGTTTGTTTATTGCTACAGATGGATATTTAGTCTTTTCATTGTAAATTGGCTTCCACTGTGCGGAGAAGAGATACATACATGCATTTCCTTACCTTCAAAATGGAAATCACTGATGCTTCTGAGTGGTTTTAATAAGGGAAGGAAAATGTTACCAGAAATACATATAACAAAAATAAATGTAAAAAGATTATAATAAGTGTAAGACTTAAAAACGTAGATGCTTCTTTATCTTTGTTACTTCACTTCACCTAGAACTTAACGGACTCTGGTCCCACCTCTGGGTCAAACCTCCCCCCGGGCTGGTGGCGGGCTCTTCTGACGTCCGCACATTCCCTGCCACGCTTGGCTCCGCCAGCAGATGGTGCGGTTCTAGCGCTTTTCCAAAAGTGGGCTGAGAGGACAGAAAAACAGAGATTGGGTAGCTCTGAGGCATCGTCCACAGCCACGCACTGCCCGTGGAGCTCTCGGATCACAACACTGTCAGGCCACTGCGTGGCGCCGCCCCCCGCTTTGCTAGAAGTGCCCAGGCATGGATTCCTTTTGGGTGACTGGGTTTGGAAGGAGAACTTGCTTAGGGTGCTAATTGGACCCGCTGAGAAGTAGGGTCTTAAGTGGGAAGATAGTCCGCACGCAATCCCATGTGCTAAAACCTCGCCCACCGTCTCCAATCGAGGAAAGACAAAAAGGGGAGAAAGGAGTTAAACCATCAAAACCACACGCCGTTGGGACAGCTCCAGAAGTATCCTTCCCGGATATGCTCAGGGGCCCGGGTCTGCGAGTCCCTGGCCTGAGGCTGCGCTCCCAAGCGCCGCAGGACGGAGAAGTGCCGAGCTGGGACTGGGGAGGGCGCTGTGGGATCCGGCGGTCGGGTCCCGACTAGCCCCGCCCCTGTCCCGCTCCCCACCCCGGGCCGGTCCAGCCCCAGGACAGGTCTAGGGCGGGTCCAGGCAGTGCCGGCAGCGGCCCCGCCCAAAAGTGGGAGGAGCCGACGACGCCATCGTCATTCCTGACCTGCGCGCGCAATCAGCCGCAGCTGGCGCTTGTTCCCTCCCTCAGGCGGCGCCAGACCCCGACAGACTCGGACGCCGATCGGAGCCTGGCAGCCTACCCTCGCTGACGTCTGCAGCCCGGCGCCAGGGCAGCATGAGTGCGTGCGGCCCGGCCCTCGGCCTCCTCCTGCTGCTGCTCTGCCCGGCGCAGGTGAGCGGCCGCCGGCGACCCGGGCAGGCTGTGGGGGACGTGGTGAGGCCGCGAGGCGGGGAGGGCTGCGGGCTGTGCAGAGGCTCAGGCGCCTCCGGCCCCAGAGAGGACCAGCCGCGGGTCCAGCGGATCCCGGGGAAGTTGGTCTAGCGATGGAGCCCCTGGAGGTCCCCCCACAGCTCCCCGGTGCCTTTCTCCGGCCACGCGGTTTTCCCTGTGGTCTGGAAGACGGTGGCAACTGGGGGCTGCTTATTTGACCTGTTCGGAGCTCCTTTCACCTGTGGTCACCTCGTTTCTGGATTTAGGGTATGGGGTGAAGGGAGGAGGAAGAACATGGGCGGAGAGGAAATAGGGTTCGTATTATTTAACCTGCCTTTCCCCCCTTAATTCTGCCAGAGGCACGCGAATTCTTTGTAAATGTGTTTAGAAGATCTGACCACTTTATTTCTTCTCCTCCTCCCCTAAAGGTGAAGGAGGGAGGGGAGATAAAGTTAGCAATCCGTCAGGCCCCAGATTGGAACAGCCCTAAGTACTTTACAGAAGGCAGCTTGGTCTTCTAAAGAGTGCAAGTTACTTCTTACCCACTCCCTTTACGTCTCTAGAAGCTGAGGCCGACAGGTGCGCGGGTTAATTGGATTTCGCAATACCAGCCGTGGAGAGGAGGGGCCTGGAACTCCCTGGGTCGGCTTTCCCCTGGTTTGGTAGAAGCCCTGGGCATGAGCGCCTCGCTGCTATTTGTGTGTCTACAGTTTTATCCTTTAAAACTGTGGGTGTCCGGAGGGATGTCTAAGGATTTAGTGCTGATTAAACCAGATCCGGATGGGAATCCCAGGTTCTCGTGCCCACTCATAGGTGTGTCAGTGATGAGGGGGCAGTGAATCCCAGGGGAAGGCAGATCAAGGGGTTTCCTGCACCAGGAAAAGCTCTCCTGAGGCGTCTGCATAGTTCTCAGCAGGGGGGTAGGTGTGGCTGACCGGGAAGGGCCTCCTGTGTGTGCGTGTGGGCGTCGCCAGGGGTGTGGGCTTGTGGAAGAGCACACACCTGGTGGGGAGGGGAGGCAGAGGAAAGCAGGTTTCGGGGAGGTGCTTTGGAATGGGGTCAACCGGTAGACCGCCTGCTAGCTCTGTGGCTTTGGGCTCATTACTCTTTCAAGCCTAACTTTTTCTGAAGATAAGCAATTCCTCATACAGTTATTGCGGTCCCTCCATGCATAATAATGTTTGGAGAGATCGCATCACTGTAGTAAAAACTCAATAAATAGCAGCAGTTATTTGCTTTGAA
The DNA here is from genome assembly GCF_949774975.1 of Lagenorhynchus albirostris. Lineage (NCBI taxonomy): Eukaryota > Metazoa > Chordata > Mammalia > Artiodactyla > Delphinidae > Lagenorhynchus > Lagenorhynchus albirostris. The sequence continues at coordinate 48,740,166 of NC_083108.1, forward strand.
AATACAGCTATTCAGTTTCCCGAGAGTTTTAGGTTAGGATCTAACAGGCAGGCTTCACATGGTTAAGTAGCTTTAATTTATCTCTGAAATCCTTTTACCTCAAGGTAGCAGCCAGGGCTGATGGTAAATGAGTGCCTCTCCTCCTAGGACTTTTGGGATAGGTCAGGGGTTGGTCACAAGTTTCTTGCAAAATGCCTGGAAGCCTTGAGAGGGTTTGCAAATATGAACTGGAGACCCTCGTGTTGATATTTTTAAGATTAGCTCCCTCATGTCTGCAGAGGCTTTCAGTACCTGCATTTCCTCACACCTGAGATGTGATGGGGGGGGGGGGCGGGCGGTTCCCGCTTTTAGAATTCTCACCAGTGATGAGCAGCTCGTCTGGGTTGAGTCTGAGCACCAGTAAAGTTCTGTCACGGAATTGCAGACTAACTGTCCTTCATAAAGTCTGAAATACCTTTGTGGGGTGGGGGATTTTTGCTTTCCTTAACTTTTAAGTTTTACAGATGATGAAATCACATTACTAAGACTGCGTGGTTTTTAAACCTTGTGCTCATCCAAATAATGTGTGCAGTTTTGAGAAGTAGTACGCATCTCTCCTGACTGTAATATTTATAAGCTTTTTCTTGAGGGACTTGCACCATAATGAGGCCTGGGTAGGAATTAAGCCATTAAAACTGCTTTTCCTGAGGAGATCGGGAATGGGTTAATCTTTCAGCCTGAGAGCATTGAAGAATAACTTTCTGAAACTGGAGCGAATGTGGGTAATCTTCCCCAGTCTCTCCCATTCCTTGATTGATGCTGTGATCAGTTATTTTACTAACATAAGTAATCAAGGGAAAATGAGGCTTTTTATTATTAGCAAGTGGGCAGAAAGAAAACGCCTTGCTGAATAGGTCTTTGTATTCCTTCAGTGTTTGTCATATTACCCAGAACAAAGAATCCTCTTTCCTGGGTAACCCTTCCCCTCCCTCCACTCCTCCTAAAAGGGGTGCTTTCAGGGGTGTGTTACAGATGACACATTACCTGTGCGGAAGCCTGGAGTGGGCCGTCTCTAACCTGATCTCAGGTGCCTCGTCTGCTCTTTCACCTACAGATCTGTGAAGGGCACCAGCTCTCCAGCCAAATAAACTACTTGCTGTCAAAACCCTGCCCATCTTCCAAGGCCCAGTTCAAAAGCATCTTCATCTGTGACATTGTTACTCTGTTCCCCCAACTAGAATGCCTTCACTCTGAAGTTCTCAATCTTTGTTTAAACTGCTCCAGCAGCAGCAGCGTTTACGGCCTGGCACAAGACTTGGAGTTAAAAGACCTGGTGTGGGTCTTGACTCTTCCTCTTACCAGGAGTGATCTTGGGCAAAGGCAGTCTCCTCCTCTGTAAAATGGGGTTAACAACTTCACCTACTCCTCAGGGTGCTTGTGGAAAGACAGAGAAATATTGTTTGAATGAACTACCGTGCTGCAGGCTCCTTGAGGGCAAGCACTATATTTACCATCTCCAGCAGGGCCTGAATCAACAAATCATTGGCCTTCATGGATGTGGGTGAGGGGATAAGATCGGTGAGGCATTCCGAGGCTACTAGAGATCAGAATTGGATTTGCCTTTGTTGTCTCCGTGATTGCAAAGATCAACGGTGGCCCGACAGGCTTTCCTTTGCTTGGAACATGCTTGTTATTTTCAGTCTTTAGAATATTTGCTTTGGCAAGAAAACTTTAAAACACACACACACACACACACACACACACACACACACACAAACCCAAAAAACCCCTGCTCTCTCTGATGCAAGTGTGCTCTTGGGGGATTTGTGAGGGAATCTTTAGAATTGGGCCACGGAGGAACTCAAATTACCGTCATTCAGTAATTTCATAAATGTGAAGTGAGTGCAATGTAGGATACACTAGTAGATCGAAAGAATCACCTAGTCAGAAAGTGGTCTGTCTACAAACTGTAAAGTGCTATGTAAAAGTTAGTAATTACTATCCCTGTCTTGTTCATAGTTGATGGGAGCACGAGTGGATACACAAAAAAATTACAATGCAAAGAAAAGTGTGCTCTAATAAAGGGACAGAATGTGATGGGGAGTCCATTTTTGGCTGAGTGTTGGAGGGTGAATTAATGCTTACTGGGCGGATGAAAGGAAAACTGGAGAAAATAGGGGGGAAAGTTACCCAATTGTTACTAAAAACCATTAAACTGTACACTTCAATGGTGAATTTATGGTATGTAAATTATCTCAATATTTTTAAGTGGCATCCTGGATTACAAAAGACTAAGGAAAAAGGAATTACCTAATTTTTGCATAGTACTCCATTGCGATGACACCTTTGGTCTTGTTTTAACCTCCCAAGATTCCTTAAGATAGGTGTGATGCTGTTTTTTCTGTTTTACAGATGTGGATATTAAGGCTGAAGTTTGTCTCAAGGTCATAGTTGGTAAATGGCAGACTGGGGCTTGAGCCACTGTCTTCTGACTTCCGGGCTCTGCTTTATTCAAATTCAGAATATTGCTGCCAGGTTATTCATATTTAGCAAGCTCTGTTGAATGGGTGTTTAGCAGATGTTCTACTTGGCCAGTAACGTTCAAGGCATGTTGCTGGCTCCAGTGTGGCTTCTCCAAAAGCCTGTGATAGATCAGGGGTGGATTTAGCCTCCTGGCCTGACCCTTGGTTCAATTGTCACGTTGTGTGAACATTCCTTAGGAAGACACCTGCGGACAGTATACACCCCCATCCACTTTCATGGTTTTGATTTAGCCTTGTGGCTTTTGGATTATTTTTCAAACTTGTGAGTGCGGGAGCTCAGAAATGTCTAAGACTAATTAATAGTGTGACCTTAGGCAAGTCAGTTAAACTGCAAGCTGGAGGGGTTATCTGTAAAGTGAAGATTGGCTGAGCCCATCTAACTCGAAAAATATATCTAAAATACCCATCTAAAGGCATGCCTGGTGCTCACACAAATTATCCTTTGTTATGTGGATACGTCTACCCCAGGTTGGCTATGAAACAGAGTTCCAGAGAATTCCGTCAATAAAAGTCAGAGTAGACCAGCCTCCACCCCAAATGTCCTGTCATATTTGTTTGGTCTGCATACCTGACCCCAAAGGACACAGTAGGCAGCTTAATCTCTGGACAGGATTCTCTGGGCCATCGCCTCCTGGGTTATCCTGACTGGCCAGGCCAGCCCCTCAGCTCCACCCCTCGCCAGAGCTGCAGCTGGGTGTGTCTCCAGGTTCCATCGTGAGCTTTACTCATCCAGGACAGCAGCAGAGATGAGGGGCCCAGGCCCTGCACTGCATCTGCATGGGATGGCCAGGTACAGGCCTGGGGCTGAGGACAGTCACTGGTCCTGAGAAAGTGAGTCAGGACTTGACAGCTGCCTAGAGTTGTATGTAAATGGTAGTCATTAGTCCTGCAGCTGAACAAGGCTGTGTGGAAAGAGGGACACCTGTGTAGGATGATAGTGGAGGGGACAGCCCATCCCTAGCACATTGTCACAATCTAAGGATACGTCCATGTACAAACTGAGCTGAAGTTTGAACAGTGCAGCAGCTGATGGGGTGGGTATGGAGGTGAATAGGAGGGAGAATGCTTAACTTGGCATTCAAAATCTTGTTTCTCATTACTGGTTTTCTCACTTATGAGCCATGTGACCTCAGAGAATCCTCTCTGAGCTCCAGTTTCCTTACCTGTAAAATTCTGTGATACTACTATTCCATGGGGTGTCTGAGAAATAAACGAGGCAATGAGGGAGAAATCACTCAACTTTGTGCCTGGCACTCAGTTGATGTTCATTAAGCATTTGAACATGAGTTAATATTCACCCTGGAGTATAGAATTCTGTTGCTGATGTTCAGAGCTTCTCCCTGTGATAAGATGTGCTTTCAGGGAGCTCCCAATTAGAGTCTGTTTAGCAGCTGCTAGAGTTGCTGACACGTAGCAGAAGGGGCATTTTTTTTTTAACTTTCCTGAACTATTCCTATTATTATTGAAAGATGCTTCCCTGTGCAGTCATATATCCAATAATTAAACTCTAGAGCATGTTGTGAAATAACCATGTGGCCTAACCTTTAAAAGCAGAGATAGCCTAGGCTTGTCACTACTAAATTCTGGGTTAAAGCCAAAGCAACTTCTTACGTAATCCAGTCAAGCTCCTTTAACTCATCTTGTACGTTTTGACAGTTTCTGAATGAGTGAACACTGGATGAGATACTATAGAAAATTTCAAAGGAAGTATAACACCTGGGCTCTGCCCTTTAGGATTCTGTGGCCTCACAGGGCATTCGAGACCTAGGCAAGAAAATACTCTTGCAACTTCTGCCTTCATGCACAACTTTGTGATACTCATAAATTCTCCTTGATCTTAGAGCAGGAGCCAGCAAATTATGACCTGGCTAGAGCCTGTAGCTGTGGATAGTTTTCTTGGGACACACCCACACCCATCTTTTACCCATTGTCTGTGGATACTTTTGAGCTACAGCAGACAAGGTTGAGTATGTAGCACAGAGACCTTAGGGCCCACAAACCTATCATATTTAATATTTGGTCCTCTAAGGAAAAGTTTATCCACTGTGTCCTGGTGGATCCCCAGGGGAGCTTGTGGAATGTAAGTCACAGAGAAATGGTTCGCCTGAGCTCTGGGTGCAGGACACCTGCTGACTCAAGCAGTGAGGATGGATGCCCGTGAGCACCAGCCAGGTGCTGCCTGGGGCCAACCTGCCTCTGCCCAGGACAGCTCATCCGACGGGGGAGCACCATGACCAGATCCAGGTGATAGGAGTCAGAGTTAAATTTAGTGGAGGCGGTGAGTCTTGGGGGAGGCTTGTAAACGGGGAGGCCGTTCCGAGATGGGGGTGGACTGAAATGTGTGGAGAAAACAAGGCAGGGCAGACACGGGCTGGAGTCCGGCCTTGGGGACCCCGAGAAATACATGTAGAGGCAGTTCAGGTAGAGTCAACAGCCAGTCACGGAAGGTAGTAGAGATTATGTAAAAGTTACTGCATTTGTGTGTGTTTACGTGGATATATCTCTACAGGTTTGCCTGTGGGAGGGAATTGAAAGCCCGGAAGACCTAGATCTAATAAGTTAGCATTGGTTAAATCTGAGGAATGGGGTGGCAGTGGAGAGGTAAGGGGGAGCTTCCAATGTTATCTCATGTACACCTGTAATGTTTGAATATTTGTGATGGGTGGGTGCTCTGTAATTAAGGAAAATAAAATACACTCATTTAACATTTTAGGAATCAGTCAAATGTTTAAATGCTTAAATAAGACAGTTCTTGTGGTCATGAATAGCTCTGTAAGACTGGTCAGTGCTCATGAGATGAACTGTGAAGAATCATCATTCTTTGAACTTGTCCCCCACTGACCCCAAGTGGAGCTTTGACAACACCGGTTATTAGAGACTCTGGCTGTGTTGCATGACACTCAGACCCATGGTGTTTCAACTGACGGTCACCCTTCTCTGTTTAATCTCAGTGTAACCAAGAACGTGCTGTCTGCAGTCCTTGCCACTGGGCTTTTCTCTTACATGGTGAAGGGCATCCGAGCTCATGTATTGTGATAAAATACACATAAAATCGACCATTTTAAGTTAAAGTACAGTTCAGGGACATTAGGTACAACACATGTTGTGCAACACATGTTGTGCATTTTAAGTTAAAGTACAGTTCAGGGACATTAGGTACAACACATGTTGTGCAACTACCACCGTCCATCTCTAGAGCTGAGCTCACATGCAGTCTGGTGCCCTTTGGGCTCTGTCAGACCTCCAGCCTTGGTGGGTTTATTTCAGTATCGGGCAGGATATGTCCTTCCCCAGGTGAGTACCATTGGTGTGAAGTCAGCACCAGTTGTTCTTGTATCAGAGCAAAGGCAGCTTTCACCCAGACACCTTGCTTCCCTGAGAAAGGAAGTACGTGGCCTGTACCTGAGCCCTTGATTGCTCGGCGTGCCCTTAGTCTTGGTGTCGGCTTGTGCTGCCCTGACATTCCAGGACATCTCCCAGGGATCTTGAGGTGAGCCATTGTCTTCGTTGATAAAGTCCGACCGCTGGGCCGTGGCACTTTGGAGCCTGGAAACCCCAGTTGTTCGGATGTCAGCTAGGTTCTTGACAGGCTGCATAGATGAGCTCAGTCTAGTGAGTGGTCCGCTGAGGAGTGACCCTCGTGCAGCATAAAGAGTAAGAGCTCCAGCTTGCAAACCAGCCAGGCCTTGGGTCGGGTCTGGCTCTGCCATTCTCAGATGTGGCCTCAGATGGGTCACTTTACCTGTGTAACCCTCAGTTTCCTCATATGTGAAATGGTGTTATTTTAGTGGCAGCCTCACAGATCTGCTGCGGGATTGAGGTGACAGGGGCACCCTTATCCAGTGCCTGGGTGCCGTGGGCGTGGTGTACCCCCATGGGAGCAGACCACGTGGTGGGAGGTGATGAGGTGGACAGAGGATGGCTGTGGGCTCGCAGGGAAGGGGTTGGGGGGGAAGGGGTGAGGGAGGCTGCACCGGCGAGGCTTCCTGGGAGGTTGGTGGGAAAGGTACCTGGGCCTGAGCCCCTGATGAAGAGGGCCTGGCGATGGAGGAAAGACTGGTTTCCTTTTGAGCACCTGGGCTGTGCAGCAGGCGGTTGGAGGTGCAGCTGGAGAGGAGTTGGGGGTGGTCTGACTGAGCGGGAGGGTGAAATGGAGCAGCTTCATGGGCAGGAGCAGGTGAAGGGACCAAAACAGAGATGAGGTTGAACACGTGGGTGAGGAGGAAGCCAGGTGGTGGAGGTCCCCAGGGGCCTCGGCACCAGCGGGGCCTGCGGTTGAAGGAGATGCTCGGGTTTCAGCTGTAGGTGAGCCGAGGGGAGTCGGGGAGAGAGACTCGAGGTGGGGAAGAGGCCTCCCCACCTGTGCAGCCGTGTGAGTGAGTGCACAGGCGCACCGGCCTGCACAAGGGATGGGTGATGGACCCCCTTGAGGGAGGACCTTAATTATAGGGTTGATTATATCTTATTGAGAGTCTGTTTCTGGAACTAGAATGTTCTGGTTTGAATCCTGGCTCTGCTGCTTTGGGACAAGTTATTTAGCCTCTCTGCCTCTGTTTGCTCATCTGTAAATTGGGCATAATAGCACCTCCCAGGACTTTCCCTGGCGGTCCAGTGGTTAAGACTCTGCGCTTCCACTGCAGGGAGTACGGGTTCTATCCCTGGTCGGGGAACTAGGATCACGCATGCCGCGTGGTGTGGCCAAAAAAAAAAAACTTCCCTCGTGCATTTGTTGTAAGGATTCATTGGGTTAATATGTAAGAACAGTTAAAACAGTGCCTGGCACACAGCGAGTGGCCTGTGAGTACATTTGGGCCCCGCCGGTTCATGCTTCTTTAGGTAGGTGACTTGGGAAAGCAAACCTAAGAGCAGTGACTCAAGCCCAGTTTTTTCCTGGCCCCAAAGAAACCACGAGCAGTTTATTTTCTTCAGGTCTTTGGATCCTCTTTGGTGAGGTCCCAAACAGTTGGAAGACATTAAGAATAATTCCTTACGTTTGAGTGGTAGTGCTTTCTAGTTTCCTAAGCACTTCCTCCTTTATTCCCGCATTCAGTGTTCACACCAGAACTGTGACGTAAGCGGGGTTTTGAGTGCAGTTCACAGGTGGGAGACTCCTGCTCTTCTCAGCCAGGTTACCTGCTCCAGGTGCAGCCAGGCTCAACATTTATTGAGGAACCCAGGACTCCTGATCTCCCGCCCCTCAAGCTCAACCCTCAGCCCTTCCTCCCTACCCCACCCCCCGCCCCATCTCTTCTACTTGGTGGGTGGAAACAACTTTGCTTTGAAACAAATGGTGTAGATTATAAAGGATGATCTTGTAAATAGGGACCAAACAGCATTGGGTCGTCTTTATTTTCCCGTAGAGTGCTAAGTGCTGAGGAAGGGGAACTTAGACTCCAGATGTCCGTCCTGTTAGTCCTGCCAGAGTTGTGCGTTTCTTTGACTGGATTCCTGCCACTCCTGTGGGTGACGTGCCAGAGTGCCCCCTGGCCGGGACCTGCTTGCCCTGTTGGTCTGTTGAGAATTCTGTGAGGGGGAGTCCAAGGGACGTGTCCCTTGTGTGTAAATTACGGGTCAGTATCAGCAGTTGTCACCCCTCCGCAGCTTATTTGCCTTTTCAAACTTCAGTAGATGGATAATGACCTTTTAGTGGGAAACCCAGAGTTTTGGAAAGGGCAGTACTTTCTCTAGATTCGCTAGGTTTATGGACATAATCATGAGTCTTCTTATATAGAAATGGTGGAATTTTGCAACTTCTTGCCAGAGGTTTGGGATGTGGTGTTGTTAAATGCTTGTTGCTTCCTCATTTGTATAATTTCCCTTCCTTGTGGCCTAAACATGTGACTTTTAATGAAACAAGATGGGGTAAGTCATAATTTCTGTTTTAAAAAATCTGAAGAATGAATTCAGAGACAAGTCATTTGGGCCCTTAGATTTCCTCTCAACACCCCTCAACCTCCTGCCTGTTTTTCCTTTCATGTTTTCAAGGCCTGTTGTGGGATTTGTGTCTTGATGCCGGCGACCAACACAGCCCAGCTTAACTCCTTGCAGTGTGCGGCCCATGTGCCACTGCCCCTGGAGAGAATTCACTCTCTTGCTTCTATGCCGATTTTTTTAAAATGACTTTTCCAACAGGTATCTTGGGATCCATGGTTGCTTCTCAACAGTCCCTGTTTCCCTACACGATAGCTGATTGCAGGGTCATGCCGGCCGTGACCCTGGCCAGCTTGGTGGAGCTCGGTGGCCTTGCTGATGGGATGAGTCACATGGTGCCCTCCTCCCCGCAACCCCACCGTGTGACTCACGTGGGGAATAGGAGTGGCTCTTGAGAAATCTTTACACAAGAGGTTTTATGTTTTTAAGATTCTGAGGGGATTTTCCTTAAAGTGAGCACATGTCTTGCCTTTTACTTAAATCTCGAGGACAAGGTATTCATTCTTCTCCTCCTTACGGTCTTTTCTTCACATTACTCATGGTGTGCTGATATTAATTAACCTTAACAGATACGCAAATGATCTTTCATTATTTAGACCTGACACAGTTCTTTATACAGATGTGCAAAAATAGAGCCTTAGTAATCACAGACTCACATACTATCTTGCTTTCTTCTACACTGATTGTTAGTGACTCTTATGTGGAACTGTAGCTTCCTCTTATTAATAAATAATAAGGAAGTAGAAATCATGTAAATAAGGAATTTCTGTTACCTCCTTCGCTGACTGACTTGACAAGTCCATTTTGGTCTATTTTAATATTTGTCAAAATGTTAAACTAACCAGTGCCTCTTGCTGTTACTTGGCTTTGCAGGTAACCTTGGAAGCTTCTGTGAATGGGGCTTGAGTGGGTGCCCTTTGCTGTTGAACTTTGTGTTATCCCTGAGGCCCTAATGAAGCGAGTTTTGGGTTGACTTTTGTAGGTATTTTCACAGTCCTGTGTTTGGTATGGAGAATGTGGAATTGCATCTGGAGATAAGAGGTACAATTGCAGATATTCTGGGCTACCAAAGCCGTTGCCAGAGGACGGCTATGACCTGGTGCAGGTGAGTGAGTTGTCTTGGGCATTGGGAACACAAAATGCTAATCAGATATCCTCTGCAATTATACCTTAAATATTACCGTGGGGTGGGGATAGAGATGAAATGAATGGGCTTTTCTCATCCCAAACTCTTATCTGTAGCACAAAGAAGGTAACGTAACTCCAGAGGCGTGATTTTGGGGGGCTTACTATACCTTGCTCATAAAGGTTCCCATTATCAGGTTACTACTTAGGGACTGATCTTGGTACCTCAGATGTTGCTTTAGCAGCTTCTTCAAAATACACTCAGAGTTAACTCTTTTTGTTCCTAGATTTCAGGACTTGAGTGGACGAGGCTGCTAAGTGGCTGTGACTCCCTTGTCCTCTGTTCACTTTAGTGATTCCTCCGGTTTCCACCAAGAGCCTATGAACTTTGGCTGCTACCAGGAATCTGTTTCCTGTTGTCTCTTTCACCATCCCTGATACACAGGGATATTAGAAAAGAACTGGAAATATCCAGGTGGAAAGACTGGTCTTAGAGGCTGCAGTTGACACGATAGTGGGTCACCTGGACTTACTCCTTTCATCAGAATTATTAAAGGCATTTGACATTCCCTGGAGTGACTGATGGAAAGAGTAAATAGCATTCTGGTTAAACTTAACCAAATAACCTAAAAAGAGGTAAAATGATTGTCAATGGAGGAAAGTGAGCTTCCCAATTAGAAAAAAAAAATTAAAATGCCTCTACTGCCTCTACTTTTGTGAATCCTTAGTTATAAACAGTAAATATGATAGCCTTTTAAAAGAATTCTGCAAGCACTTTGCATATAGGTGTCTCACCCTTGTGTACCTAAAAAGGGCAATATGAATAAAATGGTCTTATATTTGAGGAATGCTTGTCCTTATTTAACTGTGCTCCTCTGATGTCCGTGCTTTCTCACCCAAAAGGAACTCTGTCCAGGGTTCTTCTTCGGCAACGTCAGTCTTTGCTGTGATGTTCAGCAGCTTCGGACACTGAAAGACAACCTGCAGCTGCCTCTGCAGTTTCTGTCCAGGTGGGTTGACCGCCAGGCATGCAGGAAAAATAGGTTTAAAAGTTAGCTCTTGTTTTAAGAATGCTATCTTATGACTTCTCAGAAATAAACAGTAACTTCTGATAAAGTAATAATTATCAGACTCAGTTCTCTCTTTACATTCAGAGTTGCTACTTGGTTTTCCTGTGAGATGTCTTCATCCCAAAGGGGACCTGCACTGGGGTCTGGGTCCCTTCAGACTTGAGCCCCTTCGTGCTGTGGGGAGGAGAGGGGTTCCTGCCCATTTCTCTGACCTGAGACCCTCCTCCGTGCAGTCCTCTGCATTGCCTCCCTCCCCTGCTTTGTGCGTGGTTCTCTCTTCCTATGGCGACCCAGGCCTCATAGAGCCGGCCTTTGGTAACTGCTCAAAGCTTGTTTTGGCAGAGTCGGCTGGTTTTGTCAAAATTAGTTTGCCATCCAGTGTGTTCTGTGTGACCGGGGCAGTGAAAAGGGCTTCGTAATACATGTTCTCTAAGCTTACCCAGCAGTTCTCGAATGTGCAGAAGAACCAACTGGTGGTGGTCTTTAGATCAGCATGCTGAGCACCCTGATAAAGGCAGATGGGAAGGACATGTGCTTCTCTATGCAGGTGTCACTGCAGGTGACAGGGCACAAGTCGGTGTCCACTCGGAAACTTAGCTTCTTCTCAGATTTTCAGTCGGCAATGTAGAGTGAAAAACCATCTGTAAATTGTTCTCTGAGGACAACAAACAATATAATAGATCAGAAAGTTGAGACTCTAATCAGACCAGCTTATCTTGTGGAAGGAAGCCTAGTCGATGTTGCTGTAGCCAGATTGGAGCTGTCAGTTAGCCAAAATATAGTTATCTAGCACCTGCTCTACGTGAGGTATTATGGGCGTAAACATCAAAAGATAACCAAGTTTTCCCCGTGTTGTCAGAGGTAGCAAAGCTTTATTTATAATAGCAAACAGTGAGATGCTAATATGGAATACTATGCAGCTGTCCAAACTGATGATTGTACAGATTAAATGGAGTAACATAGAGGTTTGTAATTTATGGAAAGTAGTAGAAAACTGTGCACCCCAAGAGCGAATTCTGTTTGAATGGTGTAATTGTCGTTCCTGTTTGTCACAGTAAAGCACGGAACTCCTGAAAGCAAGTCAGTGTGGGTGTCTGCTCCTTCACTAGACCAGAGGCTTTGAAGGCTGGGACCACAGCTTCCTTGTTCTGTATCACGTGTGGTCGTCTGGATGCGTTCAGAATAGAGAGGAATCCTGATTGGTTTTGTTGCAAGAATGCAAGTCTGATGAAGCAATAGCTTTTACAGATAACGGTGAACCAAAGAGGAGAGAGAGGTCTTCTGCCACATAACTGGTCAACATTAGAAGCTTAAACTTTGAACCTGGAAGACAGCAGACAGTTGTGGTTCTTAAGAAAACCCAGGTGCTTCTGAAATGCATGCAGCCAGAGGACACCACTGCTGTTCTCTTTATCTTCTCATGTCACAGGGAAATCCTCTTGTGTTTAGAGAGAGCCTAGGATTATCTGGGGATCGGAAGAGAGCCCTTCAGTAGGTTATAAGATGAAAACTAATGTGTAAATCTCATTTTTTCCCTTTTTTCTTCTCAATCAGAATTGCCACCATGATGCTTCTAAGTCCTTCTAACTTCAAGACAGAGAAAACATGTCTGAATTATAAAGTGCAGAATCAGAGAGCATTTGTCTCTTTTTGAAATTACATCTGGGCAGCACAAATGTAGTAATTAGGGCAGTTTCTAAAGAGGTGTCTTTATTTTAACATGAGGTTTTAGGTTTGGAATTGCTGGGTTTAATATGTCCTCATGGTAATCCATTTGCCATTTTACAATAAATTTTAAACATTCTTTGTCTATTTTAAATCATTTTTTTGCTGGCCCTATTATCCGTGAAAGCATACAGAGCAGTTTACTTTTCCTTTTAGATGTCCATCCTGTTTTTATAACCTAATGAACCTGTTTTGTGAGCTGACATGTAGCCCTCGACAAAGTCAGTTTCTGAACGTTACAGCAGTGGAAGATTATGTTGATCCTGTTACAAACCAGACAAAAACAAACGTAAAAGAATTACAATACTATGTTGGAGAGAGTTTTGCCAATGGTAAGTAAACTTTTAAATTATTCCTCTTTTATATTTGGTATCAGGACAGTGGATCAAATTGTCCCTTTTTGTTGTCCTGTCAACTCTGTGAAAATGACAGTTTTTAGTTCCATTGGCCTTGAAATGTGAGTTGTTGCTTTGCTTGTATCCTGGGACTTGAGCTACAACCTTTTATACAATCTCCTTAAAGTATTTGCTTTAACTCCTTCCTAAGTATAAGTTCCCACATGGAAATTTTTAGTATGTGCAAGCTTATTTCTATACATTTTAGAAACCATTGGAACTTTGGTTCTAGTGGACATGAAAGGCATAACTTCATGAATTACTGCAAGACTGAGGAGATGGGGTGGAAGGTAGAACTAGTTGGCAGAGGAGAGATTTTTGACCTTGAAGAAACAGATCACGAGAAGAGAAAGTAAGCAGGTGTAACAAATAGGAGAAAGGGTACCCCAGCAACTAGAAATCATAGAACAATCTGAAAAAGACCATGTCATGTTTGTTGAAAATGACTGAAATGAAAGAATTCTACAAGAATAGGACACTAAAGAAAAAGAATGAACAGATTAGAAATAGAACTATAGGGCTTCCCTGGTGGCACAGTGGTTAAGATATATAACAGGCAGGCAGTGGTTAAGAATCTGCCTGCCAATGCAGGGGACACAGGTTCGAGCCCTGGTCTGGGAAGATCCCTCATGCCACGGAGCAACTCAGCCCATGCACCACAACTACTGGGCCTGTGCTCTAGAGCTGTGCGCCACAACTACTGAGCCTGTGCGCCACAATTACTGAAGCCTGTGTGCCTAGAGCCTGTGCTCCGCAACAAGAGAAGCCATTGCAATGAGAAGCCCACGCACTGCAACGAAGAGTAGCCCCCACTCACCACAACTAGAGAAAAGCCCGTATGCTGCAACGATGACCCAATGCAGCCAAAAATTAAAAAAAAAAAAGGAATCGTCATTTAAGTAGATTAAAAGATTAGATGCAGCTGAATAAAGAATGTGCCCCAAAACAATAAATAAAATAAGAAAATAATTCATCAAAGTTGTTGACTATAAGAGCAACATATAAATTTAATTATAATCATCAGTTAAAAACGTAACAAAAAAACTTACTAGAAAAAAGATCCCATTCACAAAAGCAACAAAAAGTAGGATACCTAGGAATAAATCTACCAAAAGATGTGACGTAAAAGACAGCCTGACAGGATGAAGAGAGATCATTCTGTGTAGAAACAGAACCATCCATGTGGACAGTTGATACCGGTGTGTTGTTACAAATCATTAAGGGAAAGAGTGGGCTAGTTGATAAATGGAGTGAGAAATTAATTATTCATCTAATTTTTATTTTTGATTAACAAAGTAAAAATCCTAATCTTGGAAATTTTTAGGAGTAAATATAGAATGTCTTTATGACTTTAAGGTAAGAAAGGATTCTAGACAAGAGAGGAAAAGCAGAAACCAGAAGTGAAAGGATTTATAACTACAGATAATTAGCATCTGTAGCAGTCAGTGAAATGCAGATTAAAACAGTGAGCTACCATTTCATGTATCAGATTGGCACAGATTTAAAAATTGGTCAACTCGAAATATTGGTGAGGATGTAGAGGCAGAGGAATGCTAATATACTACTCCACTGGTAACTGTAACTTGGTGTGAGTGTTTGAAAACCATTTGAAAAATAGTTTTGCAATACCTGGTAAACTTGAAGATAAATAAACCCTCACCGCAGAAATTCCACTTAGAGGTGCCTACCTTAGAGAAACTCTTAATGCATGTAAGGAGGGAGAACCATATAAAAACGTTCATTGTAGCATTTCTGTGATCATGAAAAATTGGAGACATCAAGAGAATGAGAAGACAAGCACAGACAGGGAGAAAATATTTACAAAAGACATAATCTCATAAAGGACTGTTACCCAAAATATATGAAGAATTCTTAAAACTCAACAATAAGGAAGTGAACGACCTGATTGAAAAGTGGGCAAGAGACCTGAACAGACACCTTACCAAAGAAGATACATGAATAGCAGACACTAAGGGCTAATTAAGAGGAGAACAGATCAGTATACTGGAGCATAGTCATAGTCTGTTATGTTAAAATGGATGAATTAGGATTGTGTCAGTCACGTGAATGACACTTAAAAATACTGAAAGTAACAGAACATATGTAGTATGTTTATACTAAACAGTACTACATATTTATGGATACAATATATCATAAAAGTACACAAACGTGCGTGGGAAAAATAAACATCAAACTCAGGATTGTGATTACCTTGGGGAAGGGTGGATGCCCATAGGAAGGGATAGTGAGGGAGCTTCAGCTATATGTATAATGTGTTTTTGTTAATGTTGAGGCAAATGTTGTAAAATAGTAAGATCGGTAGAGGTGGGTGGCAAGTACATGAGAATCATATTCTCCATATTTTCGTATCCTTGAAATATTTGATAAATTAAAACCTGAAAACCAAATGGTTAGCTGGAAGATATGAGGGAATTACTCAGAAAACAGCATAGAGATATAAAGTTCTGGAAATCATTAAAAGTGACATATGGGGGTAAGAGAGCTGGGGAGAGACAGTAAGCAAAAGGATAATGGCTGGGGATTTTCCAAAATGGATGAGAGATGAATCTTCAGGCTTATGAAAAGAAAATGAGTCCTTAAACCAGATAAATTAAGAAGAAATAGAATAGGGGCTTACCTGGCAGTCCAGTGGTTAAGAGTCCTTGTTTATACTGCAAGGGGCGTGGGTTTCATCCCTGGTCGCAGAACTAAGATCCCACATACTACATGGCGTGGCCAAAAAAAAAAAAGAGAGAATATATATATAAATCAGTTGTATTTCTATTCACTTGGAATGGACAATCTGAAAGGGAAATTTAAAAAAAAATTCCATTTACAGTAGTATCAAAAAGAATAAAATGGACTTCCCTGGTGGCGCAGTGGTTGAGAGTCCGCCTGCCGATGCAGGGGACATGGGTTCGTGCCCCGGTCCGGGAAGATCTCACGTGCCGCGGAGGGGCTGGGCCCGTGAGCCATGGCCGCTGAGCCTGTGCGTCTGGAGCCTGTGCTCCGCAACGGGAGAGGCCACAACAGTGAGAGGCCTGCGTACCGCAAAAAAAAAAAGAATAAAATACTTAGGAATAAATGTAACAAAAAAAGTGTGAAACATATTCTAAAAGCTAAAGAACATTATTAAAAGAAATTAAAGAGGATCTTTATAAATGGAAAGGCATCTTGTGTTCATGGATCAAAGACTTAATATTGTTATAAGATGGCAGTACTCCCCAAATTGATCTACAGAGCCAGTGCAATCCCTATCAGAATCCCAACTGACTTCTTTGTAGAAATGGACAGGCTGATTTTTAAATTCACATGAAATTACAGGGGACCCAGAATAGCCAAAACAATCCTAAAAAAGAAGAACAAAATAGGAGGAATCACACTTCCCAGTTTCAAAATTTACTAAGCAACCAGTGGAAATCAAGATGGTATGGTACTGGTATAAGGATAGGCATACAAAGAAATGAGACAGAATTGACAATAATCCCATACATCTATGGTCATCTGATTTTTGACAAGGGTGTCAAGACCATTCAATGGGGGAAAGAATAGTCTGCAACAAGTGGTCTTGGACAACTGGATAGCCACATGCAAAAGAACAAAGTTGTACCCTTACCTCATACCATGTACAAAAATTAACTTAAAATGTTTGCAGCAACATGGATGGACGCATTATGCTAAGTGAAATAAGTCAGACAGACAAAATTAAATACTGTATGATCTCACTTATATACGTGGGATCTAAAAAATACAACAAACTAGTGAATATAACAAAAAAGAAGGAGACTCAGATATAGAGAACAAATGTGGTTACCAGTGGCGAGGGGGGGCAGCATATAAACCCGGGGGAGTGGGAGGTACAGAATATTGGGTATAAGATAGACTCAAAGATGTACTGTACAACATGAGGAATATAGCCAGTATTTTGCAGTAACTTTAAATGGAGTGTGACCTTTAAAAATTGCATTTAAAAACTTAAAATGGATCAAAGACCTAAATGTAAGAGCTAAAACTAGAAAACTCTTAGAAGAAAACATCAGGATTAAAAATTAAAAAAAAACAAAACATCAAGATAAATCTTCATGACCTCAGATTTGGCAATGAATTCTTAGATATGACAGCAAAAACATGAGCAAACAAAAGGAAGAAATAGATATCTTGGACTTCATCAAAATAAAAAACTTGGGCTTCCCTGGTGGCGCAGTGGTTGAGAGTCCACCTGCCAATGCAGGGGACACGGGTTCGTGCCCCGGTCCGGGAGGATCCCACATGCCGCGGAGCGGCTGGGCCCGTGAGCCATGGCTGCTGAGCCTGTGCGTCCGGAGCCTGTGCTCCGCAACGGGAGAGGCCACAACAGTGAGGGGCCCGTGTACCGCAAAAAAAATAAATAAATAAAAAAAAAACTTGTGCTTCGAAGAACACCATCAAAAAGAGGCGAAAACAATATTTGCAAATCATGTATTTAATAAAGGATTTGTATCTAGAATATACAAAGACTTCTGAGAACTCAATAAGTAGATAACCCAATTTAAAAATGGGCAAACGATCTGAGTAAACATTTCTCCAATATGTTATACAAATGGTCGATAAGCTCATGAAAAGATGCTTGAGATCATTAGTCATCAAGGACATGCCAATCAAAACCACAATGAGGTACCGCTTCACACCCACTAGGGTGGCTAGAATCGAAAAGATAACAAATGTTGGCGGGGATGTAGAGAAATTAGAACCTGCATACACTCTGGTGGGGATGTAAAATGGTGCAGTCACTTTGGAAAACAGTCTGGCAGTTCCTGAAACAAACATAGAGTTACCATATGACCCAGCAGTTCCACTCACAAGAGAAATGAAAACATATGTTCATAATAGGTGGAAACAACGAAGATATCCATCAACTGATACATAGATAAACAAAATGTGGTACATCCATACGATGCAATATTATTTGACCATAAAAAGGAATGAAATATGGATCCATGCTGCAACACGGATGGACCTTGAAAACATCATGCTCAGTGGTA
Source organism: Lagenorhynchus albirostris (assembly GCF_949774975.1). NCBI lineage: Eukaryota > Metazoa > Chordata > Mammalia > Artiodactyla > Delphinidae > Lagenorhynchus > Lagenorhynchus albirostris. The sequence goes on from NC_083108.1 coordinate 48,757,955, forward strand.
GAAGCCAGTCAAAAGACTATATTATATGATTACATTTATATGCAATGTCCAAAATAGGCAAATCTATAGAGACAAAAGTAGATGAATGGTTGCTTAGGGCTTGAGGGGATGGAGAGATAGGGAGCATTAGTTAAAGATACCAGGTTTCTTTTTTTAATGTGATGAAAGTGTTTTAAAATTGACTGTGGTGGTGATTGCACATATCTATGAATATGCTGAAAGCCATTAGATTTTAACTTTAGATTGGTGAATTGTATGGTATGTGAATTATCTCAATAAAGCTATTTAAAAAAGGAATCCATACCTAAATATAGCTCATGAAAACTATAAAATTCCAAAGACAAATATCAAGTAGAGAAAAGATAGAAATCACTTCAAAGCAAGTAGAGAAAAGATAGAAATCACTTCAAAAGAATGACAATTGGAGATTTTCTAACCAGCAATGATAGAGGCCTGAGGGCAATGGAATTATCATAGTTCTAAAGAAGCTACTATCGCTCTAGCTAAATTGTCTTTCAAGAGTGAGGATAAAACACAATGAATTTATAAGTATCTCCTTAAAGTTTGGGGGAAGAAGGTCCTGGGAAGTTTCTAACAAGCAGGGACTGGTAATTGAATATTAAGATAGGACCCATTACCACTGCTTCCTTATGTGCAACATGTCATTGACATTCTTATTTCGTGTGTTGTCTTTATGCATACTAAAATAAAACCCAAAAAGAGAGTGGTATTGGGGTCATTCACATGTGAAGTCTGTCCTGAAACCAATTTTTACCCTGGAAGTGCCGTCATTCTCCAGCTGTAGAGTTTCCTGGAACCAGCTTTGCTGGCTGAAGAGACACTGAGGTCCTTAGCTTCTCCTTGCTCGGCCTTCAGTATGCTGTTGCATGCACTGGGGGTGATACTGGGATGACGTAAGCCTTTCCTGTCTTTGACTTTTAAGTTGCTTGGAATCTGGCCTGATGTTACTTGTAGGGTGACAAGCTGGTTTCAGAGGTGACCTCCGTTCCCGCCCTTAGTGTTTACTGTCCCGAGTCCCAGCCCAAGGCTCCTGCTTGCAGTGTGTCTGGATTTCCAAGGTCACACGTGAGAGGCCTCCGGTAAGATCTCATCTGGTGAATTAAGGCGGCTCAGCTTCAGTCTTTTCCCTTCCTCCCCTGCCAGCCATGTACAATGCCTGCAGGGACGTGGAGGCCCCCTCGAGTAACGAGAAAGCCCTGGGGCTGCTGTGCGGGAAGGAGGCCGAAGCCTGCAACGCCACCAACTGGATTGAGTACATGTTCAACAAGGACAACGGCCAGGCGCCTTTCACCATCACGCCCATCTTTTCAGGTGGGGATGAAGACCTCCACGTTTGGTGTATTGTACTTAGGATTTTTTTAAAGCCCAGGAACCTTAACCTGCAGTAGGAAGATAAATTCAGATCACTAGGTCCTAGAGTTTCCTCCAGCAAGAGAGGTAACTAGAGCATTTATCCTGCCCCTGGTTGGTTAGGGGCTGGGCATGGGAGTGGAGATAGAAGAATTGCCTTCAGGTGTTGCTACAGAATTGAACGAATAAGCTGTTTATTAAAAAAAGCTTTTTCAAAAGCTCTGCCATAGCATTAGACTAGCTCCTCAGTGGAGATAAAACTTGATTGGAGGTTTACCGTGGAATGTGGTGGACTTGGATCTCGGTGACAAACCCTATGCCCAGAGTTATTGAGGTTAGCTTAAAATTTTACAGGACTAAGCAGCAAAACATAACTTGATCACCCAGAAACCTCCAGTCCTTTTTATTCTTCCATTTGTGTTACTTTCAGTGTGCTTATCATTGGGTTTAAATATAATTTAACACAAGCCTTGTAGTGTTTGCTTTTTTTGTAATGGAGATTCTCACTCAACACAATCCTTCCCACAGATCTTCCAGCCCATGAGATGGAACCCATGAACAATGCCACCAAGGGCTGTGACGAGTCCGTGGATGAGGTCACGGGGCCCTGCAGCTGCCAGGACTGCTCGATCGTCTGTGGGCCCAAGCCCCAGCCCCCCGCCCCTCCTGTTCCCTGGAGAATCCTGGGTCTGGACGCCATGTACGTCATCATGTGGAGCACCTACATGGCATTCCTGCTCGTGTTCTTTGGTGCATTCTTTGCCGTGTGGTGCTACAGGTAATCCGTTTTGTTTTTCCTCCAGGACAAGAAGAGCAAAATTACCCAAGTGGCACTTCTAGCTTTCGCTCGGTAGACTTTGGTTCATTAGAATAGGAAACGAATATCTGCATGAAGAGCGTTCCATGAATTGCTTGTGCCCTGCAACTAGTCAATAATCAAAAGCCTATTTAGCTGTTGAAACATTGGAAGTCAGTTTCATTGATTTATTCAAAATGGCATGTGATTTAAAGCAGCCGTTCTTTAACACAGAGTCTCATGAGCCAAATCTGATTCACATCGTTTCAGATGCAATACTGTATCCTATTCAAATCCTTTCAGATGCGATACTGTACTTTTTAGACATCTGCATCTTGACTTAGGACAGCACATGTTTTTTTTAACTTTTTATTCTGAAATAATTTTAGACTCACCAAAAGGGTACAAAAATAGTAGAGTTTATTTATATCCTCTACCGGCTTCCTCTAGTGTTACAACGCACATCACCCATGGAATATAATTTAATCAAAACCATGAAAATAACATTGGTATACTGTTGTTGGCTAAACCACAGTCTTTTTTCAAGTTTCACCAGTTTTTTCTCTAACACCCTTTTTCTGTTTCAGGACCCCATGTCACGTTCACTTTTTGTTTTATTCATCTCCTCCAATCTGTGACAGTTTCTCATCTTTCCTTTTCTCTTATGGCCTTGACACTTTTGATGAGTGCTGGTCAGTTATTTTGTAAAATGTGCCCCAGTTTGGCTTTATCTGATATTTTCTTGTGATTAGGTTGAGGTTAGGTGTTTTTGACAATATCACAGAAGTGACGTGTCTTTCTCAGTGTATCATATCAAGGGCTTATGATGTCAGTATGTCTCATCACTGGTGAGGTTAGCCTCGATCGTTAAGAAGGTGTCTGCTGGGTTTTTCTACTACAGTAATGGTGAAGTTACTATTTCTCCCTTTGGAGTTGATAAATATCTTAGAGGAGGTATGTTGAGACTATGTTAATACCTTGTTTCTCCTCAAACTGTCGCCCACTGATTTTAGCATCCATCCGTGGATCTTGTCTTCAACACTTATTTCCTGTGGTGTTTGCCTGCTGGTGCCTTTGTATTTCCCTCGTTCCTTCCCCATTTACTAACTGGGCTTACTCTGTACAGAGTTATCCTTTCTCCTCTACTTATTTATTTATTCAGTTACGTTTACATCATGGACTTTTAAAAAAAATTCTGTGGTCTCTGTTCAGTATCATCATTTATCTTATTGCTCAAATTTTCCCAGTTTCAACCACTGGGAGCATCTTCTGGTGGCTCCTATGCTTTTTTAAGTATGCCCCACCCCCACCCCCAATTCTCAAGCTTGTTCTTATTTTCTGGAATCACAAGATGTTCTCTTATTTTCCCTGCTCCAGCCCTAGAAGCATCCTCTTCTGCAAGGAGTCCTGGTTCCTTTCATTGGAGAGTGGTGTTTAGAAACCAAGATCTAGGCACTAGATGTGCTCATTGCTCCTGCAATATAGTGTTTACTGTGTTTTTAAAGAACCTAAAACTTTTAAATGTAAATGAGGGCTACAAGGTGAAATTATACTTTATTATTATTTTTTTTAATACCCTCATAAATTCTCCTCTGAGACTGATGAGCAGAGAGACCCAGAGCAAGAGAACTTAAGGGAAGGCAGGCACCAATTAGGGAGGAAGCAAACAGGATGAGGAAGTGAGCTTTCAATGGGAAAGCTCGTGTGGGAATGTCAGAAGAACAGCCTCACTGTGCTGAGGTCCACGAACACGACTTGCATGCTTTTATTTTCCAGAAAACGGTATTTTGTCTCCGAGTACACCCCCATTGATGGCAATATTGCTTTCTCTGTAAATGCCAGTGACAAAGGTAGGCACGTTGGTACTTAACTAAAAGGGTTGGGACCATTTTGGCACGAGAGTGTTCATTTCCTCAACAAACGTTTATATGCCTGTTCCAGGAGAGGCCCTGAGCTCGTGCCGAGGGTCCTTGCCTTTGTGGCACTAACAACCTGGTCAGGGTGGCAGATCAGAACCACGCAGTTAATAATTGCAGTAGAATGATCCTGGCCTGGGATGAGAGCTGTGGAGGCGCCAGCGTGGCGGGCTGAGAGCCGGGGTAGCAGGAAAGGTTGGAGGGAACTGCTCTGGACAGAGTGCTGAGAGCACGTTGCTTTTCCGAGGCTTGTGTGTGAGCACCGTTCCTCTAGGGGTGGGGATAGGTGTGGGCAGGTGAGCAGGGCCGCTTCCAGAGCAGACAAGTAGCTGGTGGGGGGCGGGCAGGGGATCGTCCTGTGCACGTCCCGGTGTGTCCTGTGTGGGCGCTAGTCCCGTTATGGGCAGTGGTAACTGATGCTCTCCCCGTTCCGACTTTCAGGAATGGCTTGGCTCTTAACCTCCACCCTCTCTTCCTATCCCGCTCTTCCAGGGGGGCCGTCCTGCTGTGACTCTCTGGGTGCCGCCTTCGAAGCCCGTCTACAGCGGCTCTTCACACGGTGGGGCTTGTTCTGCGTCCGACACCCCGGCTGCATCGTTTTCTTCTCCGTGGCCTTCATCGCCGCCTGTTCTTCGGGCCTGGTGTTTGTGCAGGTCACGACAGACCCGGTGGACCTCTGGTCTGCGCCCGGCAGCCAGGCGCGCCGGGAGAAGGAGTACTTCGACACACACTTCGGACCTTTCTTCCGCACCGAGCAGCTCATCATCCAAGCCCCCCTCACCCAGCCGCACATGTACCATCCCTACCCCTCTGGAGCCGACGTGCCCTTTGGGCCTCCACTTGCCATAGACATCTTGCACCAGGTAATCTGCTCTTTGCAGAAATCAATTCCGGGGGACGCGGCACTTTGTCAGCTGTTGACCAGTTTACTTGATGTGGGTTTGGGGCTGAGTGTGGTGATTTATCTTGTGAACCTTAATGATAAAGGTAAAGGCGCTTTTCACTTACTTTTCAAAAAAGTGATAGCTGTTGAATTTAATGAAAAATTTACTGTAGACCGCTTTGGTATTTATTTCATACAGATGGTCTTGCTTGAAATTGAGATGAGCATTTCTCTTTTGAAACAGAATGTATTTATAATTCACCTAGGAACTTATGGATTTTTTCCCGTGATAATTAAAAAGTAATACACCAGGACCCAAAGGGATAAAGCCTCTTACGCTGTCCTGGGGACCTAGGAAGGAGCTGCTGGATCACTGCTGATCCGCCTGCAGGAATGAACTTAGTGTTGCCTGAATGTGGGCTCCCTGCCTGCATTTGGTGGGAGGTGCATTTGGAACGAGATCCATCCCGTGCTCTTACAAAGGCTTTTAAACCTGCCCGTTCTCCCTTATCACACTTATCTGTAACTAAACTGCATCCGCTTATTTTTTAATGAACAGTTGCACAGTTGCATGGTTTTTCCTTTAAACATTGCTGTTGCCCTACAGAATGTCTTGATGGCTTGAAAAAACATCAAAATATTCTCAAGACTTGAGTAGGATCTTTTTTCCACCCAATGACTGTCTGTTGCTTTTTCCTAGCTTGTTGCAAAAGGTGCAAATGTTGTCATTTACCTCCTGGAATATATTCTCTATTAGAAAGTACGAGAATATACATAAATAACCATAGTATGGAGGAAGGTGGTATTTGTTGGTGAGGGGAGGGAGTGTCAGGAAGATCAGGCAGATGACCCCAGGCTGCCCTCTGTGGCCTCGTGGGTCCTTGTGGAGAAGGGTGGGAGGGCAGATGTTCGTGTGTCCTGCGCTGGGATCTGACCTGTCGTGGTGCCCCCTCCTCTCTCTGGGTGCCTGTAGGTGGGGTCTCCATCCCAGTTTGCTGTTCCTCGCAAAAATATGTTTGTTTTCTTTTTAAGATTTTTTTTTTTTGATGTGGACCATTTTTAAAGTCTTTATTGAATTTGTTACAGTATTGCTTCTGTTTTATGTTTTGGTTTTTTGACTGTGAGGCATGTGGGATCTTAGCTCCCCAACCAGGGATTGAACCCTCACCCCCTGCATTGGAAGGTGAAGTCTTATCCACTGGACCGCCAGGGAAGTCACCAAAAATATGTTTTTAAAAAAAAAAATTTTTTTTTTTTTTTAACCGTCATGTGTCTCAGCCTTCCCTGTCTCAGGAAGGATTTTCGCCAAACCCTCTTTACCTTCTGACTCCTCCAGGCGATAACGGTTAGTCAGCCTCTGAGGGAAAACTGATACATTTCTGGGTTTGTTTATTTTAAAAATCATCCTTCAGGTTCTTGACTTACAAACAGCCATCGAGAACATTACTGCATCTTACAACAATGAGACTGTGACACTCCAGGACATCTGCTTGGCCCCCCTCTCACCGTATAACAAGCACTGCACCATCATGAGCGTGTTAAATTACTTCCAGAACAGCCATTCCGTGCTGGACCACAAAGTAGGAGACTACTTCTTTGTGTACGCGGATTACCACACACACTTCCTGTACTGCGTTCGGTAAGTGGCGGGGACAGTCCTTCCTTCATTCCTCCAACACTGGAGCCCCTGCTGTGGCCACACGCCGTTGAAGGTACTGGAGCCCCAGCAGGGATAAACAGGGGGATCCTCCCGGCAAAGCCTTCCTTCTAATGAAGGGAGGCAGAGGGTGAACAGTAGCCGCTGGCCCTGACGCCGGGTTGAGGCGGTGCCAGGTCGAGGCGATGCAGTGGGGAAAGGAAGCTGGGCGAGGGCAGGGAGTGCAGGGGGCATGCCGCTCTCGGTGCAGCGGAGACCTGGTCAGCAGAAGGGAAGACGGAGGCCTGGGAGAGTTGGGGTGAGGGGGTGGGGTTCCGTGTAGACGGGCAGCAGGTGCAAAGCCCCTGGGGCGAGGCATTCATGGTGTGTCATTGAGGAACGGCAGGTACCGCTCAGCCCCTGACTCCCGCCTGGATTGATAACACATAGTTGCACCGCCCCAGGCATTCCTGAGCTGGTTAAATAGTGCAAAAATAGAAGCCTGTAGTGCTTTTTCTTGTCTTTCAAGTATAAATTTATTTCATGATACTGAGTTTCTAAAATGTGCAGCATCCCCTCGAGGAGTGGGGGCTGGATTAGAGTGCAGTTAGATCGGAGGGCACTGAAGCTGCTTCGCCTCGGAGGCTCGACTGGCTGGGCAGGGTGCGTGTATGGTTTGAATTAGACACAGAAGCCATGCTTGGTGACCTGTGAGGTGATCTTTAGGCCTGTCCCGCGGCAGGAGGAGCGGCTTGCGGCTTGCGTCTGCCGTCTCTGGATGCCATCCATGTACCTTGGCCTGATCTGGCCCAGAGACAGTTGTTCAGCCAATCAGACCACCACTGTGGCTGTTTCTTTTTTATTTTTTTGCGGTATGCGGGCCTCTCACCGCTGTGGCCTCTCCCGTTGCGGAGCACAGGCTCCGGACGCGCAGGCTCAGCGGCCATGGCTCACGGGCCCAGCCCCTCCGCGGCATGTGGGATCTTCCCGGACCGGGGTACGAACCCGTGTCCCCTGCATCGGCAGGCGGACTCTCAACCACTGCGCCACCAGGGAAGCCCTGGCTGTTTCTTCATTATGGAAGCAGAGAAATTATTCCTTGTCACCTGTGAACGTGCTGCTCAGTTAACCACATCTTGACAGCTCTAGCTTCTGGCCTGGTTTGGTGACCTTAGGTTCCGTCTCTTTTTGTTACTGTAATATGACTGACTCTAGATGGTTGGGCTGTGTTTACTCTCTTCAGGATGTCACATCTATAAACACAAGCCCGTGAAACAATAAGTGTAGCCCGTGTACCCGAAGCAGTGTTCTCCGAAGGACAGGTGGTACAGGGTGGCCACTGGCAATTGGAAAGAAAGGTTCAGTATTATTTAACTTTAATATTTAAAGAAAAAAGTTATTTTCTCTCTGTTTGTTTTACAAAATAAAATATCAACAGAATTTTGGCCACAGGGGAGACACATGAGATGGGTGTTTTGCCTGAGGGGAGCGTGGTTCACACAGGTGTGGAAACACCACCGTGAGCACCTCCTCTCCTGCGCGGCAGAGGTGTGTGTTGTCTGTGGTTCCGCTTGTGCGTCCCCAGCTCTCAACTCCCTCCTCACCCTCCACCTTTCCCTGGGCTGTTCCGCCTGGGGGCACGCAGGCCCTGCAGGAGCCCGGCTAGCCCAGAACCAAGCACAGACCTCCTGCTTCCCCCGATCACATGATGGCATCAACGCCTACCGCTTACGGGCTGCCTGGACTCTTCCTCACGTAGCCCGTATGGGTTTTAACCTCAGCATGAGCCCTCAAGCCCGCAGTGTTGCAGCAGAGCCCCACATGTATGGGTCGACAGGGCTCAGCTTCTATGCAGCCCTGCAGCCCTGCCGTTTGCCCCCAGCAGTGACCTGATCCCAGGACCTGAGCCCGTCCCTTGTCCCTCGGCACTGAAGGGCGGTGGTTCACATTATATACGAGGACCTTCACTTGTGCCCAGCGTCCGCCTGACTTCTGTGCTGAAATGCTGGTTCCCTGTCACCGGTTGTCTGTCTCTCCTGCACTGCTGGCGTCCCTGGCCTGGTCTCCCTGCTTCTTTCTTTCCTACTTCCAGACCTCCTTCCGCTTTGCCACCCGAGTTATCTTTGTCAAACAGCTCATGACCTCCCTTTTCCCCAAATCTGATCGTTCCCTAGTGTCTACAGGATAAAAATCCAAACTGCTTAGCATGGCGCCTACCCCTTTTTCCCACTGCTTCCCTCTTCCTTCCTAGCCCCACCCCCTGCCTGGGAGGCCCCCCTTCATGGGTACCCCATGCTCTAGACCCAGGACTTCCTGTGGTCCCTCAGGCCGCCGTCCACTCTATCCTTTCCTGTACCTGTCCTCACGCTCTTTCTTCTCTTCCCACCAGTGTGGTGTGTGGAAGCCCTCACTTCTTCCCTCCCAGGTGAATCCCCCCTCAGCCTTAGAGACCTGGCCTGTACAGCTCTTTTCTTCATGGTGGCGGTTTTCCCCACGTATTAGCGCCCCCCTCCTCTGTGCACCAGGTGACATCAACCACATTGCACTGTATGTGCCTGCCTCTCAGTGATGCTGAGCTCCCACAAGCAACTACTGAACTGTTATTATTCATCCAAGGAACCAACCTCAGGCCCACATTCCTAATCCGCCGCATGACTGCTGCGTAAGCGTTTCGGTCTCTGTGGCGTCTTAAGGTTGTTCTAATTGGGTGGTGTTTTCTGCATTCTTGGCAGGGCTCCCGCCTCCCTGAATGACACCAGTCTGCTCCACGATCCTTGCCTGGGGACCTTTGGTGGACCAGTGTTCCCGTGGCTTGTGTTAGGAGGCTACGATGGTGAGAGAAGCTTCTACTTTCCCTGCTAGATAAAGTAGTCTTGGTTCTGTCATTAACAGTCAAGTGGTAATTACGAAGATTTCATCAATCGAGCACTCTTATTATTTACCCAGTATATGGGGTCCCAAATATAGTATCTCCTTCAGCTTTGGGTTTTATTGTGCATTTGAAGGAAGTGGTGTTAGCCATTTTTAGGTTACTCTTGGGAAAGCTGTTGACAGCTAAGGACGTTTTCCCAGAGTAATGCCATTGTGTACATCCACGTAATACGTTGCTCAGTTTCAGGGAGTTCATGGAACCCTTGAAACTCGTTGAGAGAGCCCCTGTGGAGTCTGTAGCCCTCTGGTTAAGAACATCTGTAATGGGGGAGAGATAATATGTGAGATGGGGGAAAAGAAACAAAGTGGATAGATTTTTTCCTTCTAAACCAGTTGGCTAAGAACTCAAACACTTTTATAGTGGGAGAGGCGGTTGGTTTGCTCTTTGCTGGTTCCTGCAGCACCTTGGAGCAGATTCTATCAGGTGTGATGGGGTAGTGAATCATGTGACAGCTTTGGCATCTGAAGCCTAATTACAGGCAGCCTAACAGTTTTTCTCCAGCCTAAAGAAGAAGCCAGATGTTCTCCTCATCCAGTGGGAAGGGAGAAGTTGTGAGCTGTAACTTTTACTCTGCCTTATGTAACACCGTGTGGTTTCTAATCAGTGGGGAAAAGATGGTGTCACCAGCTGGGTAGCCACAGCCGTCAAAATTAAATTTGTTCTCTACCTTATTCCCTCCACCAGAGTAAATTCCAGTGGAACAAAGACTACAATATAAGAAGTGAAACTACTAAAGTACTAGGAGAGAATGCAGGGTGAATTTTTTAAAATAATTTTTAAATGGAGAAGGCATTCCTAAGCAGGACACACAATGCAGAAGCCACAGAAGGAAACACTGATGAATTTGACTGCATGAGAATTTAAAATTCCTGTGTAGAGAACAAACAAAGTTTAAAAAACAAACAGCAAACTGGAGAAAAAAAAAAGTTAGTGTACATAACAGACAGCATTTCCTTAATACGTGGAGAGCTCTTGGGGAAAAGAGAGATGGTCAGCCACCCAAAGGAAAAGTGGGCAGAAGCCATATGAGTGTTAACAAAGGAAGAAATGCAAGTGGCTTTCAGTTATATGGGGAAAATGCTGAACCTCACTCCAAATTAGTGAAATGCCTCTCACTTCAATCTTTTACATAAGAGATTAGCAAAGATCTAAGTGTTTGATAAAATCTTTTGTGGATGAATGTGGGGAAACCACATTGTTGGTGGAAGTATAAATGGTTACTGGAATATAAGCTCCGGGAAGACCGAGATTGTTATCTCCTTTGCTCACTGATGTATCCATAGTCTCTAAGATAATGTCTGGCACAAAGTAGGTCTCAGTAAATATTTTGTTGAAGAAAGAAATGAAAAACAGGAGGCCTCTTTGGAGGGCAGTTGGGGGGCATCTATCAAAATTAGAAATGCACATATTTTTTGATTCTGTGATTGTACTTATAAGAATTGATTCTACGAATTACATTGTACATATTGGAAATATCAGGTTATTCTTTGTAGTAATTCTGTATATAATACCAAAAAGATTTGCAAAGATAGCCATCAACTGGAGATTGGTTAAATTATACTAGGAAATATCATACAGCAGAAAAAAGAATAAGGACACTCTCTGTGTACTAAAACAGAGCATTCTCAGGATATGCCTTTAAAAGCAGCATTTGCAGAAGAGTGTGTCACTGCTTGTGTAAACAAGGAGGGAAGGGGAGACTGTGCTTATGCACGTGGACCGTGGCTGGAAGGAGTCACAGTGCCATGGTGTGGGGAGGAGAGCTGAGACACAGACGGGGACTGAGGGAGGAGAGAGGCTTTTCCCTGAACACCTTTCCGCTCTGTTTGAAATTGTCACCATGCACGTGCCGTGTAGTAATGATGATATGAATGACAACTGTGCCTACTTCCACACGAGGGTCCTTTTTCTTCACTAGCTGAACTACACAGGCACCAGATCTCCTGTTGTGTTCCTCGAGTTCAGGTGTGTGTAGGCTTCAGCCCCATGAGAAACCAGGCACCTAACTGGCTTGTGATTTTCCCCTCGTATTGATCTAGTTTTCTGCACGCTTGTAATCTGCTTTTTGATGTCACCTTTTTCCTTTCTAGATGAAAACTACAATAACGCCACAGCCCTTGTGATTACCTTTCCTGTCAATAATTACCGTAACGATACAGAGAAGCTCCAGAAGGCCCAGGCCTGGGAAAGAGAGTGAGTTGCTCACAGGGTCTAAACAAGCTGTCCTTTCTGTGGGAAGGTGGACCGTAGCAGAAAGCATTTACAGTTAGTTCAACTACATTAACCAACAGTAGATCTAAGTTATGCCATTTTTTTCACTTGGTACTGGTGGTGCTATGAAAAAAAAAATCTATTAATAAATTTACCTATAAACATTCTTTTAATACATATCCCTGCAACAAGAATGCAAAAGTATCTATGCAGAAATGTTCCTTGCATTCTTTTCTAACAGCGAAACCTGAGCAAGCTGAGTGTACGTTAGTAGGGAGAAGTACAGTAGAATATTATTTCGTCATTAAAGATGGTGAGACAAATAAATGGTTCAAGATAGTGACTAAAAACTGCAGTCAGCATGTTTGGACAAATATATGCTATGCATGCCATCCATGCCTAGAAAAGATATCAAACAAGTGACCTGGGAACCGGTTAGCTGTGGTATAACCTCTAGAGAATGGGAAGAGGGGACCGAGGAAGACAGGGACTCTGAACAGCTTTGTTGGGATATAATTCATATACCATACAGTTCACCCATTTAAAGCGTACAGTTCAGTAGCTTTTACTATATTCACAGATGTGTGCAAACATCACCATGGTCAATTTTAGAACATTTTCTTTACCACAGAAAGAAATCCCATCTCCTTTATTGGTCACCCTCCTAACACCCAGCCCTACCCAGCCACCAATCTACTCTCTGTCTCTAGATTTTCCTATTCCAGACTTTCATAGGAATGGAATCATGTACGTGGACTTTTGGGTCTGGCTTCTTTCAGTTAGAATAATGTTTTCAGGGTTCATCCAAGTTGTAGCCTGTGTCAGGACTTCGTTCCTTTTTATGGCTGAAGAATATCCCATCCTATGGATATACCACATTTTGTTTATCCATTCATCAGTTGATGAACATTTGAGCTGTTTCTACCTTTTGGCTATTAGGAATAATACTACAAACATTCATATACAAGTTTTTGTGTGAACATGTTTTCATTTCTCTTGGTTGGTATATATCTAGGAGTAGAATTGCTGGATCATACGGTAACTCTGAGGAACTGGCAGACTTTTTTCCAAAGCGACTGTACCGATGGGACTTCCCTGGTGGTCCAGTGGTTAAGGCTCTGCTTCCACAGGTTGGGGAACTAAGATCCCACGTGCTGTGCGGCGCAGCCAAAAACAAAAAGTGACTGCACCATTTTACATTCCCACCAGTGTATGGAGGTTTCAGATTCCCCACACCTCGCCAACACTTGTTATTATTTGACTTTTTGATTCTAGCTATCCTAGTGGGTGTGAAGTGGTATCGCATTGCAGTTTTTTTGTTTTATTTTGTTTTTTCGGCCACACTGCACAGCTTGCGGGATCTTAGTTCCCCAACCAGGGCTTGAACCGGGCCACGGCAGTGAAAGCACCAAGTCCTAAGCACTGGACCACCAGGGAATTCCCTCATTGCAGTTTTGATTTGCATTTCCCTGATGACTAATGAATTTGAGCATCTTTTCATGCACCGATTTGTATAACTTTCTTTGGAAAAATGTTTATTCATATCCTTTGCCCATTTATTTCACTGGGTTATTTGTATTTTTATTATCGAATTATAAGAATTGCTATATATTCTACAAGTCCCTTATATATTCTACAAGTCCCTTATCAGATGTATGATTTGCAAATATTTTCTCCCATTCTCCAATCTGTGTTTTTGCCTTTCTTGATGGTATCCTCTGAAACACAGAAGTCTTTAATTTCAGTAAAGTCCAATTTATCTATCTTCTCTTTTGTTATTCGTACTTTTGGTGTCATAGCCAAGAAACATTGCCTAACCCAAGGACCTGGAAATTTACACCTGTGTGTTCTTCTGAGAGTTTTATAGTTTTAGCTCTTACATTTAAAAGGTCTTTTATCCATTGAGTTAAGAGTTAATCTTTATACATGGTGTGAGGTAAGGGTCCACCTGCATTTATTTGTATATGGCTCTCCAGTTGCCCCAGACCATTTGTTGAAAAGATATTCTTTCCCCCATTAATAGTCTTGCCACCTTTATTGAAAACTAGGTGAAGGCAGATACATATTGGCATATTTCTGGACTCTTAATTCTGATCCTTTGATCTGTATGCCTGTCCTTGCCTTGTGCTTGTAACCACACTGTCTTGATTCCTGTTGGTTTGTAGTAAGTTTGAAATTGGGAAGTGTGAATCTTCCTACTTTGTTCTTGAAAGAGAAGATTTGGGCTATTCTGGGCCCCTCGCAATTCCATGTGAATTTTAGAACAGCTTGTCTTTCTACAAGGAAGTCAGCTGGGATTCTGATAGGGATTGCATTGAATCTGTAGATCAACTTTTAAAATTTTTGTTCCATGAGCATATGTCTGTAGTATAATATACTTCCTTTAGAAATCATTTTTAGTAAAAAAAGAAGTGAGACCATGAAGCAGTTTTTAAACTTGTTCTAAACCTGTTTTAAATACTGGAAAACTCAGCATGTCTGGAACTTCGTAATCTGGAAGTGTCCTACCTTCTACTTGCCAGTGTAGAAGGTCCTAACGAGGTTAAGTGTGGCTTTTGTGTCGTAGAAGTTACGAAGAAGTTCCTTACTTAGTTGTCACTAAGTTTTAACTAAAAATACAAAATTTTGCTTACCCTTTTAGGTTTATTAATTTTGTGAAAAACTACAAGAATCCAAATCTGACCATTTCTTTTAAGGCTGAACGAAGTATTGAAGATGAAATAAACCGTGAAAGTAACAGTGATATCTTCACTGTTCTAATCAGCTATGGCATCATGTTTTTATATATTTCCATAGCCTTGGGGCATATCGAAAGCTGTAGCAGGTTTCTGGTAAGTGGGGTGTGTAGGTGTGTGTGTGCATGTGTGTGTGTATGTGTGTTAGAGGGAAATGACAGTACACAGCGTGATGGCATGTTTTTGCCTCTGCTTAATCCTAATTCATTATGTTCAAAACTACCTTAAATTGTCCTGTGTTTTACTTGTTTGTCACATTTTCTGCTTCCTGCATCTGTTTTCTTCAGTTCCAATTTCTTATCTTCAACTTAAAGTTTATTTCACATAATCCAGTTTTTTTTCTAACTTGCCATCACCTAAGAATGTAAGCTGATAAAATATGTTGCTAGGGAAGACCTAGACAACTTTTCATATCTTGTCTCAAACCGGGAACCGTACTTTTAAATCTAGATGGGCAATATCCAGGTAAAGAGGTGAAAATGAGGACCTTTTAGGAACAGGACAGAAAACACCCTAAATGAGGATCTATGTCTTTGTGGCGTCTCCAGGTGGATTCGAAAATCTCCCTGGGCATTGCGGGCATCCTGATCGTGCTGAGCTCGGTGGCGTGCTCCTTGGGCATCTTCAGCTACATTGGGATCCCCTTCACCCTCATTGTGATAGAAGTCATCCCATTCCTGGTGCTGGCCGTGGGAGTGGACAACATCTTCATTCTGGTCCAGACCTACCAGGTGCGTTTCAGAGTCTCACAGCGACTGACCAAGTACCAGGCTCCACATACGGCTGTTCAGCTCCATGTGGAGTATTTGAGTGTGACACGTGGAGACTTCGTTTCCGTTCCTCTGTGTTGCTTATTGGTGCCTGTAACTTGTTCTGGACATTTTGAGACCAAGAAGATTGAGACCAACATTCTCTTTGGTTGGTGGCATAGATATAAAGTGAGAATTTGGTTTTAAAATATGTGCAACATGTGTGCAAAAAGGGCTAACACGCTTGTAGAAAATATTTTGGGCACAACAGCTATTAAAATGATTCTCAATATAGTGTAAAGAATGAGGGATTTGTCAGAGGTGCCACTAAAAGGCAAAAGGTCAACACAGGACCCACTGATGTAAAAAATGACGTCAATCCGTTGGTTTTCCCAGGGTCCCTTGTCCTGTAGCGCTTACCTGGGCAGAGACCCAGTGGCATGTAGGAGTGTTATTTAAAGGTCCAGCCACCTGCAGCCTGCGTTGCTTGTATTTTCCTGATAACCTGATTCAATCCTTCCTTTAGATTCTCACCTGTTACCTGGCTCCGGGCTTCAGAAATATCCCAAATGAATCAACATGAGAAGTTTGGGGTCCTCACTGCTTTATTGTATAAAGTTCACAAACAACAAGTAGATGCTGCTAATCATTATTTTTTACCATCAGGTTAACACAAGGCACCAAAGAAGCAAAGAGGTGGCATTGTAATTGAGAAACTTTAATGTCGCGTGTTTAACTTTTTTTTTTTATTTTTAAGAGAGATGAACGTCTCCAAGGGGAGACGCTGGACCAGCAGGTGGGCCGGGTCCTGGGAGAAGTGGCCCCAAGTATTTTCCTGTCATCCTTTTCAGAGACGGTAGCATTTTTCTTAGGTAATTACTCTTTGAATCTGCCAACCCTGAGGTTTGCTGAGCCTGGGTGTATCAGTATATGACCCTTTGCGCTCTTTTTTAAGTTTTATTCTGTGATTGGAAAGTATCAGAGTGGACCACGAGAAAAATTGGTGGCAGTATCTTGGATGCCATTAGCAAGTGTCTTCTTTTTTTTAACTACATTATTTATTTATTTTTAATTTTTAATTTCCTAAAATTTTGGCCACACCACGGAGCATGCAGGATCCTAGTTCCCCCACCAGGGAATTCCCAGCAAGTGTCTTCCTTCTCACATTGTTTCAGGATGGTGTTGATGTTGGGGTTCAGATACCTGGGACTCCTGCCCCTGCCCGTTTAGGGCATCCATGGCAAGTGCTGGGGTTTGAAAATAGCACTCTTGAAGGACAGCCACAGGGTCCTTCCCGTCACAGCACTCTCGGCAGCAACTCCAAAATCACAGGCGTTAGCTCGCAAGGTGTTTGCCACTGTTCCGAAAGGCAGTCTCCCCGCCTCTGCGCACACGTCTCACTGGGAAGCAGCCTCGTCAATGAGCAGGAGTTCTTCAGTCTTCCCTCAACGCAAGGAGCCCGAATAAACTGGCACAAAACCCAGCACTTCTGTATTCTTTCATGTGGAGAAATCGGCAGCCTTACTAGCAGGGCACTGCCCACCCCCCTGTCTGGCATGTAGTAAGAGAAAACTGATCACATCCTCTGCAGAGGATGCTGATTAGAACCGCCCAGTAAGTCCAGGGAAGACACACGATCCGTGGGTCCCAGTGGAAATGCCTGCAGGGGCCACCAGGTCATCTTACAAGGGGCCATGGGAGGGACGTCGTAGGTGTGGTCTTTGGACACAGACACGCCGTTAGCATATATCATCCCCCGTCTCCACGAAGCAGTGCACTGTGAAACAAACCTGTGGCTCTTGTGGTTTCTCTTTATGGATACAGATGCAAAACGGTTACTTCCTCTTTTTCTATTATAAAAAAAAAAAACAGTGCAAGTATGTTGGTGATAGCAGCTGACCCTGGGCCTCAAGGTTGGAGTGACTTTGGGGGGACAGGAGGAGCAGCAGGGACCGTGGCACCCAGAGTCTGGGGTCCCATCTGCAAGAGGCAGCTATGTGTTGCTGGCCCAGTGCTGCCAGGTCCAATTTTTTTCTCAAGCGACGCTGTGAATCTAGATTTTTTTCCTCTCAAGTGACACTGTGAATCTCATTGTTAAATATTGGCTATTTATTTTTTAAAAACTGTTTTTAAATTCTAAAATGGGTTTATATATATCTGGCCCATGGGCAGCCAGTTTTCAGCTTCTGAGTCTTAGCCTGGAGGACGCTTGGAGCATCCTCATTTGTAACTAAACCGAGAGACTGACTGGATGTATAATAGCATATGGGAAATACCATCCCTCTTGTGGACTGAAGTGTAGCAGGTACTATAAGAAATGGCCTGTGTTAATGGATCTCAAATGTGAAAGTGCATGCATTTGCTTGGAGAGCTTGTTAAAGTATAGAGTTGGGATCATAGAATTCTGAACAGCAGAATTGGGGTTGAATTCCCATTGTCTTGATAAAGTAGGAGGGGGCCCGGTCCCTGGAACCCCAGGTGGTTCTGGTGTGACACCCGCAGATTGTGGAGAGTGCCTTTGGGTGGGAGGATTGGGGGGATTATTCTTGTAGGATTGGCCTGCTCTGGTGCCGCGTGTTCATACGTGCACGTGCCTGTGAGGCCTGCTGAGCCCTCAGCTGGGAAGGACGTGGCTGCTCTCTTCTCCCCGCAGGAGGCCTGTCCGTGATGCCGGCTGTGCACACCTTCTCTCTCTTTGCGGGGATGGCGGTCCTCATTGACTTCCTCCTTCAGATTACCTGTTTTGTGAGTCTCTTGGGGTTAGACGTTAAGCGGCAAGAGGTAAGTTGTCATCAGGCGTGCAGCCTGTTTCATTTGAGTCTAGAATCTAGATGAGGCGGCTGGAGGGTGACCTCTGTTCCTCTTCATCCCCTCAGAAGAACCGGCTGGACATCCTCTGCTGTGTCGGGGGCGCGGCAGACAGAGCAGGCATCCAGGCCTCGGAGAGCTGCTTATTCCGCTTCTTCAGAGACGCCTATGCTCCATTTCTGCTTAAGGACTGGATGCGGCCCATTGTGGTAGGAGCCTGTCTGTGGTTTTTCTCCCCAAAGTTGTCACATGCCTCCTAAGAAGTCAGAGTGCTTGGGAAGGATTCTGACAGCTGTTAAGTGTGTGTGTGTGTGTGTGTGTGTGTGTGTGTGTATATATATATATATATATATATATATATATATATACACATACACAAGAATGCAGAAGCAAATATATACAAATATAAAATATTTTTAGCAGGCAATATAAGCAAGAGTTTCTGTCTTAAGTTGGTTGTTTTGTTTTTAAATAATTACAGATTCATAGAAAGTAACAGAGGTAGTGCAGAGAAGGACCCAGCTGCCCTTTGCCAGTTTCCTCCCAAGGTCTTACGTAATTGTAGTTCAATATCAAAACCAAGAGTTCGACATTGGCACAATGTATGTGTCCAGTTCTGTGTCAGCTTATCACATGTGCAGATTCGTGTTAAGCACCAAGATATAGATCTGTTCCATCACCCTCGTCCTGCACCTTCAGTGTCACCCACCTCCCTCCCCTGCACTGTCCCTCATCCCCAGTAACCATGCAAGAGCGTTTTGTAGTACAGTTTACACACTGGATACAGCCAACAGCTATAATCTATCACATCTCCACTAAAAGAATGTAAATTCATTCCAGTAAAAGTAATAGTGGGCTTCCCTGGTGGCACAGTGGTTGAGAGTCCGCCTGCCAATGTGGGGGACACAGGTTCGTGCCCCGGTCCGGGAGGATCCCACATGCCGCGGAGCGGCTGGGCCCGTGAGCCATGGCCACTGGGCCTGTGCGTCCGGAGCCTGTGCTCCGCAATGGGAGAGGCCACAATGGTGAGAGGCCCGCGTACCGCAAAAAAAAAAAAAAAAAGTAATAGTAACACCTAACATTTATTGAACACTTAATATCTGGTATTGTGCTCAGAACCGGGTACTACGCTAAATTCTGGATTATCCCTAGAATTTTCTCATTTAATCCACAAAATTATCTGATGTTACAAGTCTTATTTTTCCTGTTTTATTGAGGAGGAAATAGAAGCTAAGAGAGGTTAAGTGACTTCCCCAGGGTCACTCAGCTTGTAAGTGGCAGAGCCAGGATTTGAACCCAGGTGGCTTTACTATTGAGACCGTGACCTCGGCTACTGTCCCAGACTCCTTGTTTTCTTAGCGTGTCATTTAAACTTGCTTTTCGTTTAGAAAAGTCCTGTTTTGTGTGTTTAAGATTTGATTTAGGGAGTTCCCTGGTGGTCCAGTGGGTAGGACTCAGCGCTCCCGGTGCAGGGGGCCTGGGTTCAATCCCTGGTCGGGGAACTAAATCCTGCATGCAGCCATAAATAAATAAAATAAATAAATAGATAAATAAATGATTTATGTTTTTAATCATGACAACTCTAACTCTGTAACTCACTTCACATTCTAGGTAGCGGTATTTGTGGGCGTTCTGTCATTCAGTATCGCAGTCCTGAACAAAGTAGAAATCGGCTTGGATCAGTCTCTGTCAATGCCAGATGTAAGACGCTTTCTTTTTTATTCTAACTCATTTAGCCCATGGTGAATGCATTTTTCAAAATACTCACGCAGGTGTTTCAGCTGATGTCCGCTTCTAAACGTGGGTGCTGGCAGGCTCTCCCGCATTGCAGGAACCTCGCCAGAGCTCTGCCCATGAGGCCCGGGCCTTCTGAGCTCACAGGCCTTGGGCATGGCTGCAGAACACAAGCAGCCGGTCTTGACCTCGTGAGGTGCCCTGCTGACGGTGGGACCAACTGGAAAAGCCCCTGGGCCCAGGGTGGGGAGGGGGCGCTGGCTGTGGAGGGAGTCAGGAACCTGGGCTCGAGGCGTCTCGGCCGGGAGCCCCCCTCTCGCTTGCACAGGACGTTCACACTGTGTCCTGTTGTCCTCTCTCTCTCTCTCAGGACTCCTACGTGACGGATTATTTCCAGTCCCTCAGTCGCTACCTGCACGCGGGCCCGCCCGTGTACTTTGTCATGGAGGGAGGGCACGACTACGCTTCTCTGAAAGGGCAGAACATGGTGTGCGGGGGCCTGGGCTGCAATAACGACTCGCTGGTGCAGCAGATCTTCACCGCCGCCCAGCTGGACAACTAGTCAGTACCCCAGCTGCGGACGGGCTCCTGGCCCGGGACCTCGGCCTGAAACCTCTCTCTTAAGATAGCTTTTCCTGGAAAATCTATCTTGCCAAATGTGGGTTGAATCTAGCTTTACCTGAGCAAAACCTTTTAAAGGGCAAATTTACCACCTCACGTTCTGAAGCTTTTCCCGTTAAGCACTAACGTGGTTTGTCTTCTGACTGGGTGGCATTAAAAGGTCTAGAAAAGGAAGTTTTGGATTTCAAGAAAAGGGACTGAAACTGAAGACTTCCCCCTTGTGGGGGCATCAGTAACCCTTTCTCTCCTTTCTCTAGTACCCGGATAGGCTTTGCTCCCTCGTCCTGGATTGACGATTATTTTGACTGGGTCAAGCCACAGTCGTCTTGCTGTAGAGTCTACAACAGCACGGATCGGTTCTGCAACGCATCGGGTACTTGATCCTTTTCCAGATCTTTCCCTCTTTTCTGAAGAACTTTAACATTATAATTTAAAAGTCATTTGCATTTTGCCTCCACGTCCACCTGTTTGTCTGCCATTGCTGCATCTCATTCCCCTTGGCATCATCCCCTTCCTCCATTGTGCACTCTGGGGATACCTTGTTGTCCCCTTTCCAGCCCCCGATGGGGCTGCAGGCTGAACAAGGCCCAGGTCAGGGGACCCTGGTTTTCAGGTTTGTCATCTTTTCCCGACAATGCTGTTGGTCTCTCTTGATTGGTATCTGGCCGTAGCTTCTCATGGGAGTGCTTTTCTTTGTTTATCACTATTGCCATATGGTTTTGTAAAAGTGTTGAGTCTGTCCTAGGATTTTCTTGATAAAAACATGGACGTCCTGGGCTCTGATAATAACATACTGAGGTTGTCCTTAAAGCAGGAAACCTGCTTCAGGGAAGAAAATTTGTACAGCCTGTGTTAGATGAAGATGGGACCTCAAGTTTGACTGTGAAAACCATGTGTTTGAAGCTTTGGGATAAACAGAAGGATTCAGGAAAAGAATTCCCGTCACTTCTTTATCATTATTTTTAAATGTTTTAATATGGAGACCCATCCTTCTCACCGTGGCTCCCCCAACCTGTTTGCACAGTGGTTGACCCTGCCTGCGTCCACTGCCGGCCTCTGACTCCAGAGGGCAAGCAGAGGCCTCAGGGTGCAGACTTCATGAGGTTCCTGCCCATGTTCCTCTCCGATAACCCGAACCCCAAGTGTGGCAAAGGGTAAGTGACACGGAACCCATTCAGCTTTAATTTGCACTGGGAAGCTGGGGAGGGCTGGGGTGGGAATGGTGGGTGGGAAGGTCCTCTTCTCTGCCACTCCCCACCCTGTCCCGCAGAGAAACCAAAACGCCTTTAAAGAAAACTCCTCATCTTAAAAGAAGATGGTTCTGGAGAACTTAGGGGCAGGATAGGAATAAAGACACAGATGTAGAGAATGGACTTGAGGACCCGGGGAGAGGGAAGGGTAAGCTGGGATGAAGTGAGAGAGTGGCATGGACATATATATACTACCAAACGTAAAATAGGTAGCTAGTGGGAAGCAGCCACATAGCACAGGGAGATCAGCTCAGTGCTTTGTGTCCCACTAGAGGGGTGGGATAGGGAGGGTGGGAGGGAGATGCAAGAGATATGGGGATATATGTATACGTATAGCTGATTCACTTTGTTATACAGCAGAAACTAACACAACATTGTAAAGCAATTATACTCCAGTAAAGATGTTAAAAAAAAAAAAAAAGAAAGAAAACTCCTCCTCATTCTGACCCGATTCCATCCTGGCTTGAGCATTCTGTCTCACACTCCCCTCCTGGCGGCATGAAGGACACAGTCCTGTGCAGACCACCGGCAGGGCAGATTGTGGGGAGGGATGCGGGCGATTCAGGATGTGAAAGGGTTTGTCCAGTTGTGTCTGGAGCATATGGGGCACTGCAGCTCTGCTCTGGTGACATCACCCGGGATGAAGGTTTAGATTCTTTTTTTTTTAATTTTATTTATTTATTTTTGGCTGCAGTGGGTCTTTGTTGCTGGGCGCGGGCTTTCTCTAGTTGTGGCGAGCGGGGGCTGCTCTTCGCTGTGCTGCTTGGGCCTCTCATTGCGGTGGCTTCTCTTGTTGCGGTGCATGGGCTCCAGGCATGCGGGCTTCAGTAGTTGTGACCCACGGGCTTAGTTGCTCTGCAGTATGTGGGATCTTCCCAGACCAGGGCTCGAACCCGTGTCCCCCACATTGGCAGGTGGATTCTTAACCACTGTGCCACCAGGGAAGCTCTGAAGGTTTAGATTCTTTTAGCCCCACTGTGCTTCTTGCCAGCCTGTCTGTACATGAGGTTATGGGCTGTCTGACTCCCCCATCTAGCCAGGCAGCCAGCTACTGTGGGAACAGGATCTCTGGCCCAGAAATAGCAAAGATGACTGAAGTCTGGAGTTGGGCGGATTTGGATGTTTTGGTAGGAAGGTGAGTGTCCAGGTGTACATTAGGTAAACGCTGGACATCCCTGTTCTTCGTAAGAATACATAATGTGACCAGAGTCCCGTCAGTCATACATCTCACGTCTGTGTTTTGAGACCTAGACTAGGTACCATGGGAGGCCTGTCCCTAAAAATAAAGAAGAAATGAACCCCGTAGCTTGGTCTCCTGGCAGACTGAATGCTCGGCTACATAAAAGAAGTCAGAATGAATTCAACTCGTAGGAGGGCAACAGACAGGGAGCCTCCTGTGTGCCAGGATCGTGCCAGGCACCTCACTGACACTACTTCACTGACTCACCACACAGCCCCATGAGTAGGTGGTGGTACACCCTTTGCAGATGATACTGCAGCCCAAATTTAGTAATTCTGCTCAGGGTTCCAGGGCCGAGGTCGACCTCATGGCGGTCTGACTTCAGGGCCCTTGTCCGTTTGCGCCTCCTGTTACACAGCACTGCTGAGCAAACCCTGTAGAAGAACACACTGGGCTGTGAGCAGAACCAGCTACAGAAACAGTAGCGGCTACGCATCAAAGAAACCAAAGCAGCAAAGAAAAGCCAGTGTGGGAAGGAATGAGCTAAACCTTCATCGCGCCTTTTCAGGGGCTTCCCTGTCCCTGAAATTGACAGCTGGTCTGATCCCTGAGTCCAGGGTCAGGTGACACCACTCAGCCTTGATGCTCAGATTCTGCAGGTACGGCATGAGGTGTTGCCTTTGATACCACTGTCTTCTCCCAGGGGACACGCCGCTTACAGCGCGGCAGTTAACATCCTCGGCAACGGCACGGGCGTCGGAGCCACGTACTTCATGACCTACCACACGGTGCTCAAGACCTCCGCTGACTTCATCGACGCCATGGAAAAGGCCCGCCTCATCGCCAGCAACATCACCAGAACCATGGGCCTGGAAGGAAGTGATCACCGTGTGTTCCCATACAGGTAACGTGTGGATTTTGTAAATGAGGGTGTCCTGGGGAAGTGCCCACACCCTGGGGTTCCCTTGCTGGGGGGGCCGACACTCGGTTTTCCTTCTGAACCTGGCTCCATCCTGAGCACAGGTGAAGCCTGTCTCAGGAAACGGCACCTGGGCCAGAATCTGAAGCACCTACTGAGGTCTCGGGGCTGGAGCTCACACCCTGCAAAACAGGCGGGGGGCACGGGTCGCGGCACCTGGGGAGCAGCTTCACAGAGCGGGCCTGGCAACTGATCGCTGGGGACAGTGACTTTATGGAGGTTTCTCTTTTTTCATTTATTGTTTTCCTTTTTTTTCCTCATAAAGAAAATATTTTATGAAATACTGAATTTAGAAAATATAGAAAAGTAGGAGAAACAAGTGATTTTCCCCCCAACCCCTGTAATCTCACTGAAGGGAGTCTGGACCTGTTCCTGGCAGGAGGACAGCCTGTTTTCCTGTGGAAGGAGTTCTTGGAGTGGGTGTCCTGACTCCTTAGAGGAGCTGGTTAACTTTGCTGAAAAAGCATTTTCTTCTCAGGCCCTGCATAGACCCCGTTTGGCTGGGGTTAGCCCTCAGGATAGACCAGGGCTTGTTTTCCCAAAATACCACGGAATATTCTTTGTCAATAAATGCCTATAAAGTTGGGCACATGAACAAAAACCTTATATAAAATACATATCTCGGAGGCCCTTCTTTGGGTGTCAGTGGCCAGAGGTCCAGCTTAACTGCTGGAGGTGAGTCTTGCACAAACAGGGAGGTTTTGTGTGAGGATGTCTCTCAAGGTAGTTTCTGTTTTGCAGTTGTGGCAGGATGAGGAGTAAAGATTCCGGAAGCAAAAACAAGCTGTAACAGAACCTTCTCCCCCTCTCCAGCGTGTTCTACGTCTTCTATGAACAGTACCTGACCATGATTGACGACACTCTCTTTAACCTCGGTGTGTCCCTGGGTGCCATCTTCGTGGTGACCGTGGTTCTCCTGGGCTGTGAGCTGTGGTCGGCAGTGATCATGTGCGTCACCATTGCTATGATCTTGGTCAACATGTTCGGCGTCATGTGGCTCTGGGGCATCAGTTTGAATGCGGTTTCTTTGGTCAACTTGGTTATGGTGAGTCCTGGTCCACTCAGTTTGTCCCTCACTCCTTATGTCACTGCTGTACATTGTTTCTTGGGGTGAGAGATCAAGGCCAGCTCCTGCTCTTGGCGCACATGGTCAGGTGGGGTCAGTGGCAGGTGGAGTTGGACGTGGGTGGTACGTATAGCAATGGAAATGTGAGGTCATGGTCTGGCTTAGGCATTCTGCCTTTAAATTATTATTCTGGGGCTTCCCTGGTGGCACAGTGGTTGAGAGTCTGCCTGCCGATGCAGGGGACACGGGTTTGTGCCCCGGTCCGGGAAGATCCCACATGCCGCGGAGCGGCTGGGCCCGTGAGCCATGGCCGCTGAGCCTGCGCGTCCGGAGCCTGTGCTCCGCAACGGGAGAGGCCACAACAGTGAGAGGCCCGCGTACCGCAAAAAAAAAAAATTTATTATTCTGAAGGGTGCTTTGCCAAAGTATGTAGCCTGATGACAGCATGATGTTCAGTTTTCAGTTAGAAAAACTGCCCCTTCTCAGTGGAATTTTCTGACCAAGGCCTTTTGCCTTCCATGTGGTTGCCAGGTGCTTTTTAATAGTCTTGAATATGTGCACATTTGAGAAAGTATTAACAGAAAACAGACACAGTGCATCTGCTCTTCAGATACGAACTGAACGTGGCTTCAGGGGGAGTGGTAGTGAGGCCCAGCTAAAGAAATGACAGTGTGCTGGCTGGCTGGGGGTTGGGGGGAACTTGAGAGGTTTCAGCTGTTTCTCCGTAATAGAGGCAGATCTGCTGGAGGAAACTGTGCCTGGAGGGTTCCACACGCTTCCTGGGACAGTTTAAGTTGGTGTGATGGGAGCTTTGTCTTGTGAGTTAGAGGCGGTGCTCCGGGCTCCTTTACCTCCCAGGTGCCCTGATAACCACAGATCCCAGGAAAAGGGGTGGTTGCTTTTACTGTTTTTAACTGGAGAAGGGCAGTTGTAAAGGAAGCACTTTATTTCAGAGCTGTGGCATCTCCGTGGAGTTCTGCAGCCATATCACGAGAGCGTTCACGGTGAGCACGAAGGGAAGCCGCGTGGAACGGGCAGAAGAGGCGCTCTCCCGCATGGGCAGCTCTGTAAGTACAGCCCGAGCAGATGACTCGGGCAGATACCTCACCGCGAAGTACCCAGCTTGGTGACTGAGTGTTTCTCAGGAGAAGGAACTTTAAGATTCAGTAGGGAAAGCAGAATTTGTATCTTTTACTTAGCAGCAGCTCCTAAGGATTATAGGTTTTCAGGCAATTCATGAAATAGCTGTATCTTGCATAGAGCTCCACCCTGAAATTCTTTAGAACTGTTACTGCTGGAGACTCCTTTGCAGACGACAGTATGGCTGAAGCAGTAAAACAGAGAAGTTTGATTTGAGAGCTGTTTAAAACCCAGGCCAGCCATGTGTGCTGAAAAGCAGGGGAGCTGCCATGCTTGGAGCCCAGTGTGCAGTTTGTGGTTCACATTTGGAGAATCTTCTCAGGCTAAACCAGGATACAGGACTGAACTATGAGCCAGTTACTTTACCACCAGACAACACTGTTACAGAGTAACAACAAAAAGTGTGTAATAAGTAGCATTGCCTAAAAAAATAGTACATACCTTAATTGAAAAATAATGCTGTTGGAAAAATGGCACTGATAGACTTCAGGGCTGCCATGGGGTCTGTGCAGAATACCTTTTATTTACTTTTTACCCTTATTACACCTTTTTTTCCCCTCAGATTCATAAGTAGCAAATAAAACAATTTAGGCAGAGCCTAATGCTACTTAACAGTAAATCTGAAAGCTGGGGTTCGGTCCCCCATTACTTTGGACCTTGGCTTTTAAGAAATCCCTCTATGAGGAAGTGTTCAGTTACGGTAGGTGATAAAAGTTGCTTCTAACCGCATCTCTCTTCTCTTAGGTATTCAGCGGAATCACACTAACGAAATTTGGAGGCATTACGGTTTTGGCCTTCGCCAAATCTCAAATTTTCAAGAGATTTTACTTCAGGATGTATTTCGCTATGGTCTTACTGGGAGCCACTCATGGATTAATATTCCTCCCTGTCTTGCTCAGTTACATAGGTAAGAGTTTTTATTTTTAACCTAGTGGGATGGAGGAAGCATGATACTAAAGGAAAAGGATACCTTGAAACATTCTTTTGAGGTATTTGAATGTACTTATACTGATGGTCATTTGATAAATAACACTGAGTAAAAAAACTTCTAAGAGAAGAACTCCAATCCTGGGGCTTCCTGTTCGTCCATACTACTTCATTAGAAAACTGGAGGCCTCGCGTTGTCAGATTGGAAGTGAGTTTGTGCGTCAGCAGCCCAGGGCTCCTCCCTGCTGAGGTGAAGGACACGCGTCCAGCCACAGCCCAGCGGTGCCCTGGAACAGCTCTCATTTCCATTCGCTGTTCTAGCGGAACACTGCCCCTGCTGGTCACCTCTAATTTGGAGTTCTCCTTAGGATCTTTTTGCCTCTGTGGTCACTTCAGCTTCTGTAAATGACCTGTGGCTGAAAGAACAGTACTAATTTGCTTGATATATAGCTTTGTGATTAAGAAAATGAGGGGGGTTTTTTCCCCCTTAATCTCTGGGGGATAGGAAGTTGTGTTAGAGTAGAAACTATCTCCTTTTCTCCTAAAGAAATGATCCCAAAGTTCATTCTTTTTATCCCTCACAGGACCACCGATAAATAAAGCCAAAAGTTTGGCCGCTCAAGAGCGACACAGAGGTACAGAGCGAGAGCGGCTCCTCAATTTCTAGCCCGCTCACGGGCTTCGGAGACTCTGTAGGTCAGGTAGTCGGTTTACCACTGGACAGCAGCTGCGTTGTCAAGGCTCGGTTGAACCCTGAGTGCGAGCAGATGTCAGGCTATTAACAGCAGCAGCTTCGGCCATAGCGCTTGTAAACTCAGGAATGCAGACTCTGCCTTGAAGCAGTATTACTGAGCCTGGAGGTAGCCCCAAGACGCTGGAGCGCCTTCCGGTTCTCCAGGAACAAAGCCTTGTTCTCGGGCAGGCAGAAGGGACCGCTAGGAAGGCTGCTCTCTGCTCACTGACAGACACTTTCTAAAGGCCAATCAATGCAATGTTTCTCCTTTTGTAGGAGTAAGCCATCACACAAGTTCTATACCATATTTTTAGTAACATTTGAGGATATCGTAGATATACTTTATTACAACATCTTGTAGTTTAAAGAGCTTTATTAACGCAATAAATTAACTTTGTACACATTTTATATATATATAAAAAGAAAAACTAGCAAGTGACCTCAGAACGTCGTAGGCCTCATTAGAGCTTGGTCTCCAAAAACCTGTTTGAAAAAAGCAACGTGTTCTTCACAGTGTTCTCCTGTAAAGGAAAATACAGATTTAATCTGTTAGACAAGGCACGAAAGGAGGAAAACGAGAATGAACACTTTGCAGCTCCTAGATGTGGATACTGGGTTTTAACTTCTATTTTTCTTTCATAAAATACTTTGTTTTCCTAAGCTCTTGAGTTGTCCTTTCTGTTTACCCAGCTTGTGCCATTACAGAACCTTTACAGCCCCCAGCAAACTGCCCTCTGCCCTGAGAGACGGGGGAGAAGCAGGGTGATCAGTGAATGCTGGGAGCCCTGGAAGAGTTACAGGTTCCTCCCCATCCTAAGGAAGAGGGTGCTTTAGATTTCATAACTTTGGAGATAAGAGTGATTAACCAATGCTTTCTGCCTAAAACTAAAACATCAACAAGCCCCAGGCCATTACAACCCTCCGCAGCCATTTCCTGTCTTGTTCCTAATTCTTCAGAAAGGGCCATTCCAGGCCCAGATGTCAGACGGAGCTGGGCCCAGGCCACCCTACCTTCCACCCCGACACCCCACTGCAGTTCCAGAGCAGAACTCCAGTTCCGTCAGCACCTTGAATCCACTCTCACTACAACAGGCTAAGGATTATGCGGGCTGGTACAAAATTTTGTTTTTTAAAAACTAACCCGAGAGTTCTCCAAACCAAAAGGCTTCTCGCCCCCCCAGCTGCCAGTGCTCTCCTGCTACTGTCCGAGTCTCTGGTCGCCCCAGGTCTTTTCCCTGCAGCTATATTCTCACCTGGTGTGAAACTAGGGTTCCCTCGCAAACGCTGGTTTCGCTGTTCAAAAAACCGGAATATAGTGTAGAAAAGCATGTGGTCTTCAGTCTGCTTTGCAGCATCTAAAAATTTTCGTGCAGAGATGTTGTCATGGCCACCAATGCCCCGAATAAACCTTAAGGCAGCTAACACTTGGTGTTTGGAAAGGAGAACTTCTACTATTTCATCATTTGCTGTGGAAAGTCGCTAGAAGTAAGGGAGAAAGAGAAATCCGGGTCAGTGCAAGTAATAGGAACATGCTTCTATGGGGTTTAAAACTCTGCTGTATCAGAGTTACCTTCAACATATCCAGAGACAGCTGATGAGCAGGAGGGTAAAAACTTTCCAGGGAGAGCAGCAGACAAGCCTGGAAGACCCATTTTCAGATTAGATTTGCCGTATGTTGAAAGGTCAAATTTTAAGTCACAAAAGTAAAAATTGGGTGGTACTTACCAAAGGCTTCGAGTCGCTGAGGACATGGTACTGCAGGAACTGGTGCAGCGTGTAGAATAGGTTGTGCTGGACGAGCGTCTTGATGACAAGCTCGTGCAAATAATGCTGAGACAGAGACAGAAGGAGAGATGGTGTCCACGTCGCCCAACTACGACAGACTAGAGGCTCAGTATGCCGAGGACCACGGCTGCTCTAAGTGACGGGTGAGAGAACCCAACCTGGCCTGAAACTGCTCATTCCACCTGAGAACGTGGGGTCACGTGAGGAGGGTCACTGAGTCTGAGGCAGGTGTGCAGACTCTTGTGGCGTACAGAGAGTCATCTCAGTTAGGCACTGACAGTGCTTTTACTTGAACAATCCCCTGCCCCTCTAACGTGGGACCACAGATGCTGGCTTGAAGGTACCTGTACTGTGATCTGAAACTGGTTCAGAGAGCGGATATATTCCATGAGCACGGCTATCATGAATTTCTGAGGCATCTCCTACAGAGGGGAAAAGTGTTTAGAACCAGAGTGGCAGAGGAGGCTCCGTGTAACAGCTCCTTGTTTATCCGCCCCCCTGCTTCCAGGGTTCTACTTGGCTGCTTTTGCACAAACCCCTCCAGAACCTCCCGAGTCGGGGATCATCTTTAGGCCTGTGTATTAGAAGCCAAACCATAAGCATTCAGTCCTCACCCAAGATAACCCAGTTACTCTAATCACATTCTGAGTTCTACTCGTTTTCCTCAGTCCCCTTCAAATGAGATCTTTGTTTTGGGAACCTTCAGTCCAGAAGGGGCGGCGAGCCTCCCCTACCTTCTTCTCCGCAAACGCCGACAGCACGTGGGTGTACATGTCAGACTGGTCGACCACAGCCTGGGTGCGCGCCGGCCTCCTGAGGAATGGGCCGCTCCGGCTCTGCCCCGCTTCCAGTGCCTGCACAATACATCACAGACGGGACCTCAGTCGTCTTCCGGCACATGGCGTGCTCGCAGTTAATCCAGAAAGGCTGAACCCCTAGATGCTGGGAGCCTAAGACGTGAGCAGAGGATGACACTTACTTCATTACTTGGACAAAACTCTTTCCTGTGCTGGCCGGGGAGGAGTTTAGGAGGTCAGGAAAGACACCAGTGTTCACGGATGGAACTAAGAAGCCTAAGTCATAGTTTTACCGAGACTTTTATTTTTTTAATTTTTGGCTGCACCGCGCCACATGCAGGGATCCTAGTTCCCACACCAGGGATCGAACCTGCGCCCCCTGCAGTGGAAGCACAGAGTCTTAACCACTGGACTGCCAGGGAGACTTTTTTTTTTAACCTCTTAAAATAACTCCCTAATTTTGTTAATCACAGACCACCTAGCATTTGGGTTATCCCTGAGTAGCTGAAGGGGATGGGCGTTCTGGGGTTTTTGTTATTGTTTAAAACCACTTCCATTTTTAGCCTTTGGACTAATCAGATTCTTGAAGTGGAATCATTCATTCCACTTCTCCTGAACTTATTTCTAGCTTCAGAAGATACAATAACAGTACAGCAGACCCCGAGAAGCCATCCTAATTTTTTCCAGCCCTTCACAACACGCACTTGAGCCCACTAGAGGAAAAGCACAGTGCTGACGCTGAGTCACCACAGTCCTGAGGGGATGCTGACTGGGTGCCAGGACACGTCTTATTCTTTATAGCTAGTACATCCTCAAAGGAAAGGAAGAACAAGCAGCAAAATGATTATATTTCTGATTTACTGAGTCTAGGCTCTGGATTGGCAGAAAGACATATAAAATAACCAAACTGCGACTGCTTTTTTTATCCATAAAATAAAGGCAGACCAAGGAGCTATCTACGTGTAAGATCAAACATAGATTAAAAACAACAAAAGCGGGCTTCCCTGGTGGTGCAGTGGTTAAGAATCTGCCTGCCAAAGAAGGGGACACAGGTTCGATCCCTGGCCCGGGAAGATCCCACATGCCGCGGAGCAGCTAAGCCCATGCTCTGGGCCACAGCTACTGAGCCTGCGCTCTAGAGCCCGTGCTCCGCAACGAGAAGCCACCGCAATGAGAAGCCCGCGCACCACAATGAAGAGTAGCCCCTGCTTGCTGCAACTAGAGAAAGTCCGCGTGCAGCAACAAAGACCCAACACAGCCAAAAGAGAAAATAATAATTTTTAAAAAACAACAAAAGAAGGTGAAGACATTAAGTGATGTTCAGCCTCTAGCTCATGGGACACAGGGACTCTGATTTACGTTCCCCCTACGGCCGGCCACCTTGCCCTTTGGCACACAGCAAACCTCAGTGGTGTCATTCTGTCAGAATCTTGTGTCATAATTACACAGACAATATACCCGGGGTGGAGCAGGGAGGAGGCCCTCGTCAACTTACCAGTGTGTAACTCTGCTCGGCGTCCAGGTACTTCTTATACTCCTGGTTGAGTTTATCAAAAACAGTGGCTATCACAGGCAGCGTTGCTCTGTCTGACTCTGTCAACACTGGAAGGAGTCAGGGTTCACACAGGTCGGCCAACCTTGTGTGAACTTTAGAACTTAAACACACTGTGAGAGAAATGACTCATTTCCGGGGGCCACCAGGGCATTCGGAGAAACGGTGTAGAGACTGGGGCACAAGGGCTCTCGCCAGCCCTTGCCGGTTACTAACGTAGCTACGGAGGGCGTCAGAAGATTCTCAAAGTAGGTATAAATGTCGTGAGTGACTTGGATTCTGAAACAGGTTTGTTTTCAAGCTGGGGAGGGCAGCCTCTACCCTCACGTGTGCCCATGTTTAGTTTAGTCTTTGCCCAGGAAATGTCTTGTAGAGACAAGTCATTTTTATACTGAGCAGCCTTTCCAGGGGGTTAAATAATCCACTTGTCACTAAGCCAACCGGCTGCAGACAAGATAAAAATGTGGCCCGTCTCCCAGTGGGCGGCGCAGGCAGTGTCAGGAATCAGACCGCAGGGTGAGGACCCCACTTACTCTGCGAGCACACCGACAGGACGACGGTCTTGCATTCCCTTCTCTGGAGGAGGAAGTCCATGAGCCTGCCTTTATCTGGCAAGAGGTTTACTATGGGCTGAAGTTTCACCTGGAGGTTCCAGAGGTAACCTGGATTGAGAGGCAGCAAATTTAATAGTGGGACGCAAACCAAAACAAAAGCCCCAAAGCTGGTTCCCCTCAACATTCATGGGGGGACGTGCTGCAAAGCACAGCCAGTGGCTGCTTCTCACGCCAAAGCACAGGCTGTGATGTTCAGGACACGTCTGACGACAGTGGGACTGGCAGCCAAAGCACCCCTGCGTGTCGGCAGACTCCTCAGAGTGACCCTCCACGCGCCCCCGTGGAGTGTCTACTGCATACAGACAGGCGACCCCTCCCCGCACCTGACCAACCCCCTTGACCCTGAAGGGAGAACGGGTGTCTGCAGGGCACGAACTTTGGTCCTGGGCTCCGGTTTCTCCTGCTCTGGCTCATTGGTCACAAGGCAATTCCTGAGGCTCCCGAAGGAGCTCCGTAACTCAGCCGTCCACCAGCCCTGAACCTCCTGACGCCCACACTGCCGGGCAGGCGGGCAGAGCCCTTCTCAACCGGGGCTCCAGGAGAGGAGAACCAAAGGCTTCACTGGAAATGATCTGAGTCACCCCTTTCTCAACCCTCCCAGGGCTGGCACCCCTCAGGACGGACGGGAGACTGCCAGCAAGCCCAGCTTCCTAACAGCGTGACCCCCACCACGACCCACCTTGGCTCGCACTGATGATGATGTCGGGTTGAAAGACAATCCAGGATGAAGAATCTACGTTATAGGAAATTCTAGACCAGGAAGAGATGAAGACAAAAGGCAAACCCAGCTCCCGTTAGCATCCTCCCACCCTGTTTGCTGAGGCCGCCCTAGGTGCCCGGCCCTTGATGGGAAAGAAACCCCACAGGCGCTTCCCACGACATTATTCACGCCTGACCGGGGGCTCGGACCACCCTCAGACCCCAGTGTAAGGAGAGGTGACAGCTCCCCTGTTGTTCCCAGCCAAGGCCTTCGGAAAGGATACAGAGTTTACACGGGATGGGGGACTGGCTGGTCACGGGAGCAGGACCTGCAAAGAGAGGAGACGCGTGTGTGTGAGGGCTGGTGACGCGGCCAGAAAGCGCTGCCAATCCTGGGACGTAAAGGTAACGCTTAATGCTTCCTTCAGTAAATGTTCATTCAACTGTAGTTAAATAACGAAGAAGTGAACTGTCGTGTCCACTGATAACACCTGTAAGGAGGAAGCGGGAAGTCGAGAACCATCCATGAAGATGTCTCGCCAAGGAGAAAGCAGGTCAAGGTTCAATTCACAGCGTTTTCTTTTTTACACACATGCACATTAAAGAACTGAGAAATTCACCTGAGTGATTCAGAATCAAATACTCAGATAATTCACTGAGACTATTTCAAACAAAGTGTTTTGTGGCTTAATTATCTAAATAATGAGCTCAATTCTCCACTGCACAGTGTAGGTCCAGGCAGAGATCTCACCTGGGAAGCAGACCCCCCCATAAAACCCTCACGTGACAAGGACTCACAACTACCAGTGACATTGCTCGAGTGTGTATGTCTGGGGGGGAAGCCCGCAGTAACCTTGATAAATACGGCCTGCAAACTGAACATGACTATTCCTAGTTCTGTTCCAGCTACCCAGGTACAATCGGAAAATAGGTTTCAGTCGGCAGGTTGGAAAAGGTGGTAATTTTGCACAGACCCCCCAGTAGAGGACAGGGCCAGACCAGACAAGCTGAGGCAAAGAACACTTGCGCTTGGAACCTACGAGTGAGGGTCCTACACGTGGGCCTTGACTGGCTACCCATCACGTTGACTGAATGCTTTGGTTTTGAAAGCCCCCAGGTGATCCTAACGTGTAGCCTACTCGAGAGCCACTGGTTGAACAGACCAAAACCAGAAGGGGAAACGAGGGAGGCTGGCTCTTCCCCAAGTTGCTGGTCTCGTCTTTCAAAATAGTCCAACAAGCTCTTCCTGACCTGCGACAGTGCACCTGTGACAGCACACCTGCAACAGCTCAGATGGGCAAGATACAAAGATGCTACAAACCTGTGAGGGGCTTGGAGTCTAGCAGGAAAAACAAAAAGTCATTAACCACAAAAAACACTTTGCCAACCCACTCTAGAAGCCCAGAGATTCACAGACTCTTGAATTCTTATTAATCTCTGGGCTCTTGTTTTAGCCACACCTGGCCTTTGCTTTATATCAACAGCCAATCAGAACCTGACTACCTTCTTACTGGTCCTAAACAACTGGAACAGAGCTGAAGGACTGAAACGTTTATAGTTGTTTCTGCCCCAATTCACCAGCAGTTACCTTCATGCTGAGTGAGCAGCAGATACAAGCCAACCATTTGACACAATCTACTCTTCTAAACATCACTACCCTGGGAAAAGGAAGAAGCTGGAAAGAACAGAGGGCCAAGAGACCTAATCAAATGTGCGAACTACAGCTGGCCCTCGAACAAGGCGGGTTAGAACCGCATGTATCCACTTATACAGGGATATTTTTTCTTTTTTTAAAAATTTATTTATCTTTGGCTGTGTTGGGTCTTCATTGCAGTGCACAGGCTTCTCACTGCAGTGGTTTCTCTTGTTTTGGAGCACGGGCTCTAGGTGCACGGGCTTCAGCAGTTATGGCATGTGGGCTTCAGTAGTTGTGGCTCGCGGGCTCTAGAGCACAGGCTCAGTAGTTGTGGCGCACGGGCTTAGTTGCTCCGCGGTATGTGGGATCTTCCCGGACCAGGGCTCGAACCCGTGTGCCCTGCATTGGCAGGTGGATTCTCAACCACTGCACCACCTGGGAAGCCCAGGAATATTTTTCAACAGTAAAACCCACTGTGGTTGGTTGAATCCTTGTATGCAGAACCTCGGCTATGGAGGGCTGACCATAAATTACATGTGGATGAACCCCACTGTTCAAGGCTCCACTGTAGCTTATTCTCACACCCTGCTCAGCTTCTGGCTCAGCTGGCAAGTTTTCCTGCTAAACCATCAGCCAGGGCCTGATCTGATTCTTCCCTGTGACAGGTACCAGGATATCCTGCCAGCAGGCGAGGCTGACACACCAAAGCTATCTGACGGGGATTCCTTTTAACAAAACACTCCTCCCAGAGTTCCAAATGTGTACCATCTGACTATGGTTTACACACTGAAACCTCAACTAGCTTACTCTAGACTCCAGTCTCCTTGAAGAGAATATGATTTGAGTTCTACCTTAGAATCGATTACATTGGGAAAAAGCAAAAGGAACCAAATGGTTTCTTTCCCTTTTTCTGAAATCCTGACCCTCTCTCTTCTCTGACTTCCTACTGCCACCTCTTCGGGTTGGAGGAGTGGTTCAGAATAACCTCAGAACCACAGCCTAAGTACTTACTGTGACCATCAGTCAAGGGAAAACGCAGTATTTATTATAATTATGACGCAGAATGTGAGAAAGATGAGGAAAAGCGATCCCAGGTTAAAATAACAGCCATGAGCAACCAAATTTAACCTCAGGGCCACAGAGCACAGATCAACAGAAACGTCAAGGTCTTATTCAACATTAAAAAAACCTCTGGGCTTCAATGGGTAATCACAACTCTCCATTTTAAAGCTCAGAGAAGAGAATCGTTCTATTTTCTTCAAAGGAAGAGTCTTCTCTCTTACAAAACACTTTTCACGAGACTTCCCTGGCGGTCCAGCAGTTAAGACTCTGCACCTCCACTGCAGGGGACGCAGGTTTGATCCCTGGTCAGGGAACTAAGATCCCACAGGACCAAAAAATAAAAAAACACTTTCACAAGAACACAATTTTAGCTTAAAGAATCAGCAGGAGTATCATTTAAAAAACAAAACAAAAAACAGAATCACCCCTTGCAAAAGCAAACAGATCTGGGAAGCCCTTTATCTGCTCCCCCATCCATGCACACACGGAGATTCCCTTTTACCTGCCACAGGGATCTGATAGGGCTGAATGGATCGAGCTGGAAGCACCGGGTGATGGAGGGTAACGGTGCCATCGAACTCCCCCCTCAGCTTGATATCAAATATCACTGATGTCTGAGGGGGAGAAAGACAAGACGGTGATATCAGACAAACCACGGTTCCACCCGTCCCTCTCGTGACCTCACACCTGCCGTTTGGGGTCAGCTGAAGGAGCCCCGTGTCTGCGTTCCACCCCTGCATGCTGGTTCTTATTTGAGGAGGGACCTGCTGGAACATCCCAGCTCTCTTGTACATGTCTATCAGCTCTCAGAAGTATTCCTGGAATCTATGACATGCTGCCTCTGAAGAGCTCCATCTTTATTAGTTATCGACACGGGTGTCACCAGCCTCCAGGAGGCAAGGAGAGAAGTGGCTTGTCTCCCACCAGACACCCAGCTGATGGGGCAGAAGCAGCAGGATCATTCTAGTTCTTTCTCTGTGGCCACAGAGCCTCAAAACCATCATCATCTGCACTCACAGAGGAAGTACAGGGCTCATGTGCTCACACCACACACTGGCTCGGCAGGGAATCCCCAGCTTAGATGATTCGACCAAATAATTGTTCCAAAGTCCAATCTCCTCACATGTGTTACTTTGTGAAACAGTTTTTAATTATGTTAGTCAACTGGTAGGGTTTTCCTAAACCATCTAGAAATCCAAACCCATTCCACCTGGAAGATCAAAACTTTGAGCATAAAAAGCACTTTCTAGTCTCTTTCAGAATATTTTGTCCATTTTCACAGCTCTTTCAAGCAGGACACCCCCCAACACTCGTACCTCCGTGTCCTGATGATGAACGACCACCAGGTTGTCCACCACGTTCAGGGCGAACTTCCCTGTCCGGTTTAACTTCAGTATGTGCATCTTTTTACAGGCGCCTTCTCTGTAGGACAACAGAAAGGTCAAAAAATAGATCGACAAGCTTTAGTTCATATTTTACAATCGGAGAAGGGGAAGAAAGCATTAAATATACCGTGGTAGGTGATATAGGACTACCTCCGCTCCAGTACTATTGGAGGTCCGAGAATGATGCCTCAGGAAGAGAACATATAGCTGTCCGTATCTAATCACAGAACAAAGAGACGTAAGTCATGCTGGCTGTTTGACGTCCCTCCATTCTAACTGCAGAGTTATAAGGCCATAGTTAAGTAAATTAAGAGATATTTACTTAATGGGGTATTTCGCAGCCAACAGAAATATTTGCAAAAACAGTGCAGTTAGCTTAAAAATAAAAAAGCCTATTACAAAGTTAAGTGAAAAGGGGGGATGCAAAACTAAATATAGCTTGGGCTTCCCTGGTGGTGCAGTGGTTAAGAATCTGCCTGCCAGTTCAGGGGACACGGGTTTGAGCCCTGGTCCGGAAAGATCCCACATGCTGTGGAGCAACTAAGCCTGTGTGCCACAACTACTGAGCCTGTGCTCTACAGCCCACGAGCCACAAGTACTGAAGCCTGTGCACCTAGAGCCTGTGCTCCGCAACAAGAGAAGCCACCGCAGTGAGAAGCCTGCACACCGCAACTAGAGAAAGCCCACGCGCAGCAACAAAGACCCAACGCAGCCAAAACTAAAATTAAAAAAAACTAAACTAAATATAACTTGATCACAATATTTCAAAAGAAAAACACAAACTTCTGCAGAATGACTTATGCAGAATGTCCAAAACTACTGGAACAAAATACATGTTGTCAAATAGCTGCCCTTGAGTAATATGCTAAGTCCATTTTCTTTTTCACTTTCTGTAATTTCCCAGTTTTATATAATGAGTACATTCCTTAATCACAGGAAAATATTATCACTCTTGACTTTTAAGCCTCATCTGATAAATGTTGCCATGACCAGTTCCTGCATGTACACTTTTATTCCAGGAGTTCACATTTTGCTGGGGCTACCTCAGGGACAAGGAGGAGACTGGGGGAAGGGTCTCCCCCTTTGCAAGGACTGTTCTCATTTTATCTTTTTCTAAACCAGGATGCTGCAGATTTCTTAAAAAAAAAAAGCATTCTAAATGCTAAAAAACTTTACTGTTTGGAAACCACTGTTTTAGGCCATAGAAGAATCAGAAGTAATTTAGGAGCAAACTGTTTATATTTGTTGAATATGGGTATATAGGAGATTCTTTGTATCAGTTTCTATTCTTGTGTGTTTGAAACTTTCATAATAAAGTTTTAAAATTTGAGATATCTGCATTTCCAAGTGAAAATATACCTTCCTACATAAGTAATTCAGGTCTACATTTGTTAGATCAAAAATGTAAACTGTGTTTTTCTTTAGAACAAGTATGATATATTTTAGCTAAAAAATAATGTGTGATAAGTTTTGACTCACTGACTGAAAAGAAATTTCTAAAACTAAGAAACCTAAGAAATAAATTGGTTCAATGTTCTCATTTTATCAGACTAGAATGGTGAAAAATTCCCTAAGATCACAAAGTTAATAAAATCAAAAAAGAATGTCAAGAAGATGACGGGCTTTCTACATTCCTAAGATCTGGGTACAAAGCAGGGAAGGCGGAGTCCTTATCCTGTGTTCCAAGGCTACTGGAGCACGGGCAGCCCTGGAGTTCTTACAACATGCTTCTTCTATCATGATATCCCTGAAAGCAATTATGAGAAGGAATTCTCTCAAAGAACAGACATACATCGTCGCCATGGCAATGTCTCTCTCTGAGAGGCTCAGTTTAGTTGACTTAGGTGCAGCTGGTAATTCGATCTCAAACTTGGGCAGCTTTGACATAGTGCCAGCCTGTTTGGGGAAGAAAAAAGTTTTAAGAAAAGCTTATTAAACCCCCTCTGATGTTTTAGCACTCCCCACATCAAATCATTGAGGATATACACGCACTATGTCTTTCCATCCTTTCCAGGGTCCCAGGGGCCTGTCCCAAGAACTCATTCTTGGCGGTGATGGGATGGTACGGGGTGCCCTCTAGTGGTCGGAAGTGGCAAGGCTCTTGTTGGAGGAACGTGCCCCTTTGAAGTTACTGGATCAGTTAGGAGGTTAGAGGAACGCGGTAGGAGGGGAAATTTTTTTAAAGGGAAGCTGACTCTTACCCGGAAATAGAAGGGCTGCAGCACATTTCCAAGCACCGTGGTGGACAGCAGAATCACAGCACTCTCGGGACAGTACATGTACCAGTTCACATTGATGTTCTGGCTCTTCAGGAGTTTCAGATTCCGTTTCTCTGGTAATACCTGATGCAAAGTTCAAGAAACAGAGCCTTCATTTAAAAACAGCAAATGGGGCTTCCCTGGTGGCGCAGTGGTTGAGAGTCCGCCTGCCGATGCAGGGGACACGGGTTCGTGCCCTGGTCCGGGAAGATCCCACATGCCGCGGAGCGGCTGGGCCCGTGAGCCATGGCCGCTGAGCCTGCGCGTCCGGAGCCTGTGCTCCGCAACGGGAGAGGCCACAACAGTGAGAGGCCCGCGTACCGCAAAAAATAATAAATAAAAACAGCAAATGGGGAATTCCCTGGTCGTTCAGAGGTTAGAATTCCACGCCTCCACTACAGGGGACACAGGTTCAATCCCTGGTTGGGGAACTAAGATCCTGCATGCCACGCGGCTTGGCCAAAAACAAACAAACACAACAGCAAAGTGTCTGAAGACTGGGACTTCACTGGTGGCACAGTGGTTGGGAGTCTGCCTGCCAATGCAGGGGACATTGCATTGTCCCTTCCCAGGTTCGAGCCCTGGTTGGGAAGATCCCACATGCCACGGAGCAGCTAAGCCCATGCACTGCAACTACCGAGCCTGCTCTCTATAGCCCACGAGCCACAACTACTGAGCCCGCATGCCATAACTACTGAAGCCCGTGTGCCTAGAGCCGGTGCTCTGCAGCAGGAGAGGCCACTGCAATGAGAAACCAGCGCACAGCAATGCAGAGTGGCCCTCGCTCACCGCAAATAGAGAAAGCCCATGCGCAGCAATGAAGACCCAACGCAGCCATAAATTAAAAAAAAAAAAAAAAGTCTGAAGACTGACACAGTAAATGAAGAAAATAATAAAAAGCAGAAGAAAAAACCCAGTAGGTTAAACAGAAAAAAATAATCATTTTTATTTATCACAGCTACCATTTATCCAGCCCTGTGCTTAGCGCTTCCAAATCTTAGCTCGTTTACTCTCTCCACAACGCTGAGAGCTGGGCATCATTAGGCCAATTTGAGGGGAGAAAATAAGGCTCGGAGAGGCGAGGGGACCTGCCTCCCCAGTGACGGCCTAGGCAGCCCACTTCACTGCAGGGCAGGGCTGAGCCTCCTCATTCCCAGGCACCGTCCACCGAAGGGCAGGGAGGAGCAGCATCCTCACTGTCACGGAAACGGTCAAAACAAACCCGTGCCCCTGGAGCCACGTGCACCGAACCAGGCACCACCCAGCCTGCAGTCTCAATTTGAGGCTGGGAGGGGCTCCCTTCTTCTAACAGACGTGTTCATGAGACTCGGCATGCAAACCTAGTATTTTATAATCAAGGCACATTTCAAATATACTCTCAATCTTCTGATACATTAAGGAATGCTGAATACAGCCCCAAGATGTTAATGCTCCCAGAACACTGCCCTGCAGAACAGACCTGGAAGTCAGGGTTGGGGGCGTGGGTTTCTCGATAATCCAGGTACAATAAAATAAAGATGTGATAGAGTCCTCTTTCTTTCTAACTTATTTCTTGAAGATCTGAAAACCATCTAGATGACCTGAATGGACACTTTTCTACTACTGAGAACAGAAAGCTATACTTTTAAATGATTGCCCGAGGGAACCCTTCTGTAAAGCAAGCAGTCATTTCCTTGCTATCATAGGTACAAAATTCTATTTCTGTACGTATGGGATTCGTGTAGTTTTTCTTTCCTTCTGCTGGTCAGCTAAGGTTCTGATTACAGCCCTACAGCAAAGCACCACAACATTCACTTTGCACACTGTTACACAGGTATATCTCCTCCATTAGTACATTCTAAATTACACTGCTTTCGTTAGGGAAACAAAGATAACACCTGAAAGAATACTAACACTCTCCACATTGGCTCCACTTAGCAAGATCTCAGAAGCTTTCCCAATAGGTCAGGCAGCTAGAACATACTAGAAGATAAAGAGGAAGGTGCAAAGTAAAATCAGTAGAGTGAAAAGGCAACCTACGGAACGGGAGAAAACATTTGCAAATCATCTATCTGATAAAGGGTTAATATCCAGAATATATGAAGAACTCCTACAACTCAACAACAAAAAGAAATAACTCAAATAACAAAGCACTTGAATAGACATTGTCCAAAGCACATGCAAATGGCCAACAAGTCATGAAAAGTTGTTCAACATCACTAACCAGAGAAATGCAAACCAAAACCACAATGAGACACCGTCTCACAACCAGCAGGATGACCGCTATCAATAAAACAGAAAACAACTAGTGTTGGTGGTGATGTGTAGAAACTGGAACCCTGTGCTCTGTTGGTGGGGATGTAAAATGGCATAACTGCCATTGGAAACAGTATGGAAACAGTACAGTAACCCCTCAAAAATTAACAACAGAATTACCATGGGATCCAACAATCCCATTTTAGGGGTATATACTCAAAAGAATTGAAAGCAGGGTCTCAAAGAGAGACTTACACACTCGTGTTTCTAGCAGCATTATTCACAATAGCCAAAAAAATGGAAGGAATCCAAGTGTCCATCAGTGGAAGAATGGATAAACAAAATGTGGTGTATGTATAACAATGGAATATTATTCAGCCTTAAAAAGGAAGAAAATTCTGACACATGCTATAACATGGACAAACCTTGAGGGCATTATGCTAAGTGAGATAAGACAGCCAGAAAAAAACAAACATTGTATGATTCCACTTATATGAGGTAGAGGTCCTTAAAGCAGACAAATTCATAGAAACAGGGGAAAAACAGTGGTTACCACGGGCTGGGAAAGGGGAAATGGGGGAGTTGTTGTTTAATAGGTACAGAGTTTCAGTTTTACAAGATGAAAGTTCTAGAGATCTGTTTCACTACAATGTGAATATATTTAACGCTAATGAATTGTACACTTAAAAGATGGTTACGATGGTAAATTTCACGTTAT
This sequence comes from Lagenorhynchus albirostris, assembly GCF_949774975.1. Lineage (NCBI taxonomy): Eukaryota > Metazoa > Chordata > Mammalia > Artiodactyla > Delphinidae > Lagenorhynchus > Lagenorhynchus albirostris. Next base: position 48,800,363 of record NC_083108.1, read on the forward strand.
GTGCTTCTTATCACAAAAAAAATTCTTTTTAAGAGGAAGAGGCAGTTCAAGAGGAAACACAAATGTACAATACACAAAAGGTGCTTACCTCCCTCGTAATGAAACATACAAATTAAAATGGCTTTCCACCTCTCAGACTGGCAAATGCCTACAGACTTATAACATCCAATTCTGCTAAAGGTTTGGAAAATGGAGATTCCTACATTGCTAGTGAGAATGCAACTTCTAGAAGAAATTCAGTGATATCTTTTCAGCTTCCTAGATGTTTGTACCTAGGCTATAATTTCCCTTCCAACAATTGCCTCACCTAAGAATATAAAACGATGGTTACAAACCCGTTCACTGCTTGAAATCACTGTAGCATTGTTTGTAATCACTAAAAAGTGAAAACAAGCATGAAGTTCAACAGGAACTGGTTAAACGGTAGCAGGTCCACACGACAGAACAAATATGGAAAGACGTCTAACGACAGCTATGCCAAAAAAAATAAATAAAGCCACAAGTCTATATACAACATAACCATTTCTGTAAAATAAACAAATGTTGCTCCCTGTGTAGGAATGAAATGGAGGAACATGCATCGAATGATTCCTAATGGTTACTTCTAGGGACTATGGGAGACTTTTACCTTCCACATATCTTGGTAACATTTCAATGTTTTACAAAAAACATGTATTACTTGTAATTAGAAAAAAAGAATAAAAACCCAAACGGAAGACTAAAGCTCTGGAATCTCAAAATATCTATCTAGTGCTGAATTCAAAGGCGGCCAAACACGATCACAGACCTTTCTCTAGCGCATGTGAGTGATACAGTACCTGGTAAAATTCGATTCCTTGATCTGTGATGAAGACAATTTCAGTAGAACTGGTCCAGCAGAATCCTAGTATGTTGGCATTCTTGGTCTGAAAAGAATTGTAAAAGATTCTTTTTAATTAAAAGAAAAAAAAATGTATGTATAATTCTCTTCAAAAGCTTAAAATACCTTGTTGTTTGTATTGCTCTTTAATAAAAGTTACTGAGATTTGATTACTTATGAACAAATCAAACTTTCTTTTAAATACACCGCTCCCAGATTTTCACCTGTAACGCCTCACTGAGGCACTTGAATCTGAAGTCCTTCTCATCAACAGGACAGAGAGAAAGGCAACTGCCCAGCACTCACCGATACCAACCTCTACTTTAGGAATCAAAGAACAGCTGACACTCTGAGTCAAACACATCATAAAGGCTGGCGTTATAAAAGTATAAAGGCCTAAAGGTTCTCTGTGGCTCTTGCCCCAAATGGGGTTGGAGGCCTTGAGCCCCGTCCCAAGTCAGGTGGTGAACAGCAGCAGTGGGAGCCGAAGGGCAGCTGGGCCAGGGCTCTGCTGTACAGAGCACCTGGAGCTCTGCCAGGGGCTCAGGCATTTGCAGATGGGCCCCTCCTTGCTGAGGGACCCACCTGGATCCCCAATCAGCAAAACCGTCACAAAAATGAAAAAGCTATACCCTATCCACCTGCAGCTTCTGCGGGTTTCCCCGGTGCCGCGGTGCCGCGATGCCCGCTGAGCTGAGCCCTCACTAGCCTAGCTCATCATAGCCGGCAAATCTAATTAAAATGGATTAGAATCTCCACCGAGGGAAAGAAGGGAGGGAGGGAGGAGGGAAGGGGAAGGACACGAAGAGCACAAGTCGAGAAAAGAAAACATCGTCAGGAAAAAGGGAAAAAGAACTCCTTTTCCAAAAACCTCCAAAGAGGCTGCTATCACCGCCCAGCAGAGAAGGGCAGGGGCAACAGGAAGACGACAGCCACCAAGTGCTGACGTGGCTCGGTGTTCAGCATCCTGCATCCATTTAATTCTTCCAGCTCCATCTTACAGACGAAGAAACAGGCTTTAAAAACTTTAAGAAGTGTCCAAAGTCAGAGCCAACGTGAGGCAGATCCCAGCATTCAAGCACAACCTGCTTCCAAGTTCGTGCTCTAAATGACCACGCTACCCTGCGCCTCCACCCCCGGAGCTAACGCTCACCAGCTGGGAGAGGATCAGGCCCATACCTTGCACTCCTGAGTGTACTCCAGCTGAGAACTATCCGGGGTAAAATTAGAAAAATCCTGGAAAACAAAAACACACACGAGGAGAAATGTGGATTGGGCAGCATACTGCCGACCTACTTTGGTATACAATGAGACAAGAGAAAAAGACAAATAAATTTAAAAAGTGATCAGAAAAAAAACCTGACAAAACCCAAAGACAGGAAAAATAAAAAGACTGATTTGGACAATCTGCCCCCTTAACAGCAGCAGGCCGACAACTGAGTTTTTTTAAACGAGTTAATCCAAATACTGTCGGGGTTTAGAAACTGATTGAGAATTCATTCCTCAAATGGTTGATTTCAGAGAAATGGGTTGCTGTATTTTACTAGGGGCTTTCCAAAAATTTTAGTAATTAATACTTGACAGAAGGAAACAGGATTCTGCCTCCTTCCCGACAGCTTTTCCTCTACTTCACGAATGGCGATGGTGAAGATTTATGAAGATTAAAATGCTGACAGGCTGCTCCAGCTTTGAATATCTGCTCCTATTAGGTTGAGCATTCAAAGATGAGAGAAGTGAATAAATGGAGTTACTCTGGTAAGCTTAACTCACAAAGTCTCCAAAGATATGCTTCGCATAACCTATGGTGCTGGCTGTCAATCAATACGAAAGATACCTGAGGTTCCAACTTACTTTAAAAAAAAATTAAGTAAAAAAAAACTAAGGCCATAAGTATGTACCCATTTAAATGTCTTTCTCACCTTCAAGAATCCAAAGGCTCAAATACAATGCAGCATAACTATAGCTTCCATGACATTAAAATAATAAATGGTTCCTTTAACACTGGAATTTTGCAATTCATTCTCTTCCAAATGTACTTCTAATGTCCTTTTCTTCATACTGTATTTAAAGATATGTCTTACCACGGTCTTTGAGGTCCTCTGAACAGCCAATATCTTATTTTCTAAGGAAAACTTAATGCACTTCACTTCTCCTTTGTCCTCCATTCTTTAAAAGAAGAAAGAGCAGGTTATGAGTTACACTTCAAAACTGCATTCTAGCATCTAACATTTTGTGAGAAGAAAACAGGCAAGTTAAATATTCAGGAAGGGACTTCCCTGGTGGTGCAGTGGTTGAGAATCTGCCTGCCAATGCAGGGGACATGGGTTCGAGCCCTGGTCCAGGAAGATCCCACATGCCGTGGAGCAACCAAGCCCATGCGCCACAGCTACCGAGCCAGTGCTCTAGAGCCCACAAGCCACAACTACTGAAGCCCATGCGCCTAGAGCCCGTGCTCCACAACAAGAGAAGCCACCGCAATGAGAAGCTCACACACCGCAACGAAGAGTAGCCCCCGCTCGCCGCAAATAGAGAAAGCCCACGTGCAGTAAGGAAGACCCAGTGCAAACACACACACACACACAAAATTCAGGAAGCAGCAAATCTTAGTTTAAAATTAAAACTATGTTTCTGAAGCTATCAGTAGGACTGCTTTTCAAAGAACAAAGTCCAACTGGCAACGGGTGGCGTGAGAAATCGACAGAACTGCAGGTAACAGCGACTGAGGGGTTGAGAACATTGCACTTTCACCTGAGCCTCCCTTTAGGCGTAACTAAGTCCAGACCCATGCAGTAACTTTCTCCACACACTGCCGCCTTCCCTCTCCAGCGCCCTCACAGCAGCACTTTCTTTTTTCTTTGAGATGCTGGCAGCTGTGAAATATTTATTTACTTATTTTATTTATTTCTTTTTTTGTGGTACGCGGGCCTCTCACTGCTGTGGCCTCTCCGGTTGTGGAGCACAGGCTCCAGACGCGCAGGCTCAGCGGCCATGGCTCACGGGCCCAGCCACTCCGCGGCATGTGGGATCTTCCTGGACCGGGGCACGAACCCGTGTCCCCTGCATCGGCAGGCGGACTCTCAACCACTGCGCCACCAGGGAAGCCCTACTTACTTATTTTTGATTGACGTACAGCAGTGCTTTTGAAAGGAGTCTACTCTTTGCCACTCAGTACCCAATGGGCTGCACCGCCAGGTGGGCTCCACCTCGGGTCTCACAACTGCCTCAATCGGACGTTACATGGGAAGTCAAGAAATGGACCACAGAGGAAACTCTCAGAGGAAAGGGGATGTTCACTGTCCTGACTGGTGATGGTTTCATGGATACACGTGTCGAAACTCATCAATTGCATATGTCAAATATATGCAATTAATGATAATTAGACCGCAATAAAGCTATTAAAAGTAAATAAGATGTTTTTTAAAAAGAGGGTTAAGTTCAGTATCTCCCCCCCCAAGCCTTCCTGAGCCCCTTAATCTGGATCATCATGGCCTCACCCTCACTTTCCACACCCAAGAGACCACCAAGTCTTACCCCAGACCTTCTTAAGCAACCCTTGAGTGCCTATTGTTTGCTGGTCTACAGTGCCTTCAGGCTGGTCTTCCCTGCCTGCTCAGATTATAGCAATTGTCTCTTAATGGGATCCCTGACTGACAGGCTCCCAGTAATCAAGCTTCAATGCTGCAACAGTGCGCTCTTTCCAAACACTGATCTCATCATGCCACGCCCCACCTTTACCTTCAGGAACGAGATAAAGCCCGAAATCCACAGCAGAATATAGTGGCCAGAGGTCACACCACCACCCACCCCTTCCCTGCATGAAACCTCATTTTCAGTCACACAGACTCGGAGTCCCCCCAACACGGTGCCTGCATACCTTTTTGTTCCCTCCATCCGGAAGCCTCTTCTCTTCTCTACCTAGAATCTTGTCTTTCAAGCCTCGCTCCACTCTGAGGCCTTCCCCCGCCTGGGCAGTGGTCTTCCCCAGCCCACCCCAAGACAAATGTCCATCTCTTCTCCGTGGCCACATTCTGAACAGAGCACTACTACAGCACCTACCACAGTAAACTGTATGAGTCCACTCACCTGCCTTCCACTCTAAATGTATGACTTTTCTAGAAGGGAGCCAAGCTAACTCAAAGCCTTCCCACACCTGATGCCCAGCACAGAGGCTGCAATCAGTGTTTTCCAAACAAATGATGATCAAAGAAAAAGAGGCTGCTTCATTTTCTGCTTCAAAAACTGTTTCCTATTTACACAAGCCAATTGTAAAATGTAAAATGAGGGCCTACACTGTACTTTCCCCTTCTGTAATCAAAAGAGTTAAGGTGACCAGATAGTTTATCATCCAAACTGAGATATCTCTGAAAGTAAAAGAGGCTGCTATTCATTCCCCTTAAGTATAGTGGAAGCTGAGATTTTAATGCACTTTATTAGATGGGAAACACTGACCTAGGAATCTTCTGCACCTCCCAAACGCTCTGCAAAGACCCTGGGCCCAGAGAGGAAGTGAAGGCCCTCCCCTCAAGAAACCGGAAATAGGCCCATCAACGCACCCAACCGGCTAATTTCAAGTGTCAGGAAGTAGGTGCCCTGCGCTGGAGTATCTGGATCCCAAAACAACAGGGAAGGCCTCCACACGTTCACTCTGCAGGAGGTACTGAGATGTACCACCAAGGCTGCACAGCTCCCTTTTCCTACAGACTGGGATATGCCCCCCACTTCAGCCCTCTTAGTGGAGACAAGGACAAAATTTAAAACAATCTTCTGAACGACAACAGAAAAACACCATTTTGTTTACATGCTGAAATATTCTGAAAACGTCAATACAATCGTTACCTAAATGAGATGGGATTCCTGTCATCTGGGCCTTTAACTACCACTCCAGTAGCTCCACCGGATCGAACAGCAAAAACCTGAGAGGGAAAAGCAGCAACGTTTTAACGGCCTGAACATTTAAAGGCTTTAGACCTGCAACGATGATTTCTGCTACACCCTACCCTTGGTTCAACTAAACTAACGTGGCGCATAGCAAACTGCAGAGGCTTGGTGTCCACGCGAATCTTCAGAAAAAAGAGAGTAGAGACCAAAAAAGTCTCCCATACGGAGAGAAGCCCGCCGAGCGAGGCTCCAAGTTTTAATTCATTTCGGCAAAGGCGACGCCGCGGCACTTGCGCACACCCTGCTCCTCCTCCCCGCTGCCCCCCGCACCCCGCCCCTTTACAAAATTCCGAGAATAATGAAAATCTCAACGTCTAAATCTTTGAATGCAAGGGAAACTAATGACAAATACAGACAACAAAAGGAGCCGAGGAAACACCGGAGTGCTACCAGCTGATCACACCGGCCGAGGGGCGCAGGGTCGGCGCGGGGGCTGGGGTCCGCCCCGCTGTCACTTCGTGGGGGGGGGGAAAGCCCCGGCCGCGGCGGAGCCTGATCCCACAAGAAGGGACTGGCGCGGATCCCGCGCCCGCACGGCAGGAGAGGCCCCAGGCCTGGTCCCCGGGCTCCCGGCCCTAGCGCGCGGGACACCTGGGGGCACCGGGGGCGGCGGGCAGGGCGCGCCGGGCCGCGCGGGGGAGTAGGGCGCGGGCCTGCCCGCACCTGCTTGTTGGCCTCATCGAAGAAGACGCAGTTGACCGGGTTCGCCTTCTCGAAGTGCACCGGCCGCTCGCACAGCTCCAGGTAGTAGTCCTCCTCGCCCATGGCGGGCGCCGCAGCGGCGGCGGTGGGCCCGGGGGCGGCCGCCAGCGTGGAGCTGAGCTAGCGGCACCCGGCGCTGGGAGTCCGGCAGTGCGGCGGCGGCGGCGGCGGCGGCGGCGATCTCGCGGGCTCTGAGGCCGCTTCCTGGTGCCACGCCCCCAGCACTCCGGCACGTGACTCGCGGCGCCGGCCCCCTGGCCAAGGGAGGGGGGCTTCCCCCACCCGCCGAGACCAAGGCCCGCTCTCCGTTAGAGGTTCCTCCCTTTTCCGGGAGGGCGGGGTCCCAGTGCGGCCCACCCGGCGGAGGGCCGAGGGCCGAGGGCGGAGGACCGAGGGCGGAGGGCGGAGGGCCGAGGGGTGACCCGGAAGCCTGTCGGGTGCCGAGGGAGGGCGTCGGCGCCCTGGATCCCAGCCGCACCTTCGCTGACACGTTCCGGGCCTGGCTCCCACTCCGTTCCGGGAGGCTTGATCAGGGCCACGTACTCGCGCGGGGCAAGGCTGCCCCCGGGTCAAGGGAAAGCGCATCTTTTCTCTTGGGAGGGCTTCTTGAGCCTGCCTCAGAGGGAGCTTAGTAAGGGAGAACAGTACTGTGGTCAGCACCTGGTTGCTGTGAGCTTGCAACAGGGAAACCTAGTTTAGCTTGCAGGTCTGAAAGCCTCTTTTGATGGCTTTGATAGTTGAGGGGGAGGGCGGGGGTAGGTGGGGGTAGCTCCTCATTCAAGAGATAGAAGAGAGAGATGGGAGGGAAGAAGGGAGGATCACGGATGATGCCCTAGGTGTCCATTCTCGACAACCAGATGGATTTTGGCACCATTCTCCAGGATACAGAGGCTTGAAAAGTTTGGCAGGGAAGTGGGAAAGATCAAGAGTTGGGTTTTCAACATGTGAATCCAGAGAAATGACAGCTAGACAGATGGATATATAGGTCTGAAGCTCATCAGAAGAGTGACAAACCTGGAGATAGAAATTGGGAGTTATTGGAATATTTGAAGCAGTGGAATTGGGTGGGATCACCTGAGACAGGGACATAAAGGAAAACACACACACAACCAGCCTTCAGAGGCCAGGACCAGGAATCAGCAAAGGAGGACAAGCAGAGCCTGCCAAGAGAAGTAGACAGAAAACCAGGGAGAGGGTTGTTTCTGGAGATGCGTGTGGAGACTGTTTCAGGAAGCGGGTGCTGTCCGCTTTGACAAAGGCGCTGGGAAGTCGGCTAGAGAGAGCACTGAAAATGTTCCAGAGCAGGACCCTACTGAGCCTTCCTGGGATAGACCCCCTCCCCCATATCCCCTACTGAAGCTCCTCTCTGAAGTACCCAGAGAATAGTATCTCATGCATATTTCCTTAGTTTTTCAGATGCTGCCCCATCAATTTGAACAAAACACCGCTCCTCAGGGTCCCCAGAGACCTCCATGTCACTATGTTTGCGAAGATTTTTCGGTCATTGTATGTTATTTCCCAGTAGCATTCAGTGCCTCTTAATCACTCCCTCACTCTCTTGAAACTTTGTTGATATTTATTTTTGTAATTATTTGATTATAATCCGTTCCTGTTGTACTGTGAGATCCGTGAGAGTAGGGCCTGTGTCATTTGTATCACAGTCTCTCAGCCCTTACATCAGTAGCCTACTTCCTTATCTCCCCTTGGATGTCTCAAAGCACCTGGAAATCAACATCTCTAAAATAAAACTCCTGATCAACCCCCACCAGGGTGTTCTCCAAGGGTCCCCTAACCCAGTTAACAGCACTGTTACCGAATTGGTTGACTGGACCCACTCCGGGGCCCTAGCCCGGGTGAGACCCCTTGTCTTGACCACAGAGGAGGCTCTTTTTCCAATCAGATTCGCGTAGCCAACAGTGAAACCGATGCTGAGACTGGAGCAGCACAAGCTTTGCTTTATTCAATGGCCAGAGAATGGAGAAGCAAGAACCTAGTTTGCAAAGCAACTTCTCAACCCAATTTGGGCAGAGACACCAAAAATATAGAAGGGTCGAGGTAAAACGGAGGGAATTGGAAAGAGTGGGAGGAATATTCATGAGTTATTCAAGAACAGGGGTCTTATTTGGACCCAGAACTGATGCAACTCTCCTTCTCAGTCCTTCTGTGGGCTCTTCCGGTTGTTGTCATGGCAGTTGTCAACTGTATTGCTGCTGGTGGGCGTGGCATTTAGCTAACATATTATCATGAGCATGTAATGAGGCTTAAGGTCCACAGGAAGTCAAATCTGCCGCCATCTTGGGCCTAGTTGGTTCTAACCAGTTCTTGTTTTTCTTCTCTTTGCAGCTTTCTCCTGAAACTCAGATACGAGTAATTGGTTTCTAGTCGAGGGAGGGGCAGGGGTGTAATTCTAGGGTAACAGCCTTGGTAACAGCACCTCCATCCACCCAGTTGCACAAGCCAAGAAGCTGGAGTCCTCCTGGTCACTCCCCCCCTCTCACCATCCCCATGCCCCAACACCAACAGGCCATCAACTGGGAATGAGAAAAGTCTGGAGATTGAAGGGGCTCCCAAGGGAACCCAGGCTTCTCCACAGAAGAGCATATTTTGAACACAACTCCTACAGGAATGTTGGCCAAACACAAGCAAGGGAGGCAATAGTGCACTGTGGTGGCAGGGGGTGGGGCGCTGGGGGATGAGGGCTGCTCTGAAAAGACTGTCGTGTCTCTTTGACTCTGGGTATCTTATCCCTTTTCCCTGAGAGGTAGCTTCAGTCGATTACGGCAGATTTTTGCTCCTGACAGACAACGAGGCTTAATTCTTCTGCAGCTTACCTTGGATCTGCAAGCAGCATTGAGATCTGCCCGGCTGTGGGCAAGAGGCCCAGGAACACAGTGATCTCGACAGTGGCTGTGGCCCGGGAAATGCTGAGCACGTGGGCAGCCACTGCAGGCCACACAGAAACCAGAGGATCCAGAAATGCCCTGGGCAAACCAAGTCTTTGCCTCTCCATCTCTTTCAGTCACAAACTTATTTTTTTCTGTAGAGTTCAGCATTAAAGACAATTTGAATATTTGTCCCATACTCATATAGGATTCCCTATTCTTCCCAGATTTAAAAAAGTTATCTTTTCATTGGGAAACAACAAGACTCTTTAAAAATGGACCAGCAGACATTTCTAGAGTTTTGAGGTTCCACATGTTACCAGGACTTAAATCTGTTGGTGCCCAGCATCAGCTTGGAAATCACCATGAATGACGGGCCAGCATGAGAACCGGGAGAGTCTTCTCTGTCTTGCGTCCCCTCACCCCCACACCTGATAATTACTTCTGTTACCAGAAAGTTCTTTCCGTGAATTTCCTTTGTTACTTAGGTAAATGTTTCCTTCCTCATTTCAGTTATTTGTGTAACAGTTTGTTTCCGTTGTTTCTTTTAAAGATTAAATTGAAGAAGGGATACAAAGCTCTACCTCCGTGTTGGTGTCTTTTCATTGCTGCCACACTTTTTCTCTGCTCAATTTGATTTTCAGAGAAAAATAAAACTTCATTATACAAATCAGAATAATTTTAATATCTAAAATACACTTTTGGGCTTCCCTGGTGGCGCAGTGGTTAAGAATCCGCCTGCCAGTACAGGGGACACGGGTTGGAGCCCTAGTCCGGGAAGATCCCACATGCCGCGGAGCAACTAAGCCTGTGCGCCACAACTACTGAGCCCATGCACCACAACTACTGAGCCCGTGCTCTAGAGCCCACGTGCCATAACTATTGAAGCCTGCGCGCTCTAGGGCCTGTGCTCTGCAACAAGAGAAGCCACCGTAATGAGAAGCCCGTGCACCACAACGAAGAGTAGCCCCTGCTCGCTGCAACTAGAGAAAGCCCGCGTGCAGCAACAAAGACCCAACGCAGCAAAAAATAAAATTAAAAAAGAAAATCCTGGTTTCCTTTAAAAAAATAAAATAAAATTCACTTTTATTGGGAATTAAAAGTTGTATTTTTAAAAAATTCATTAAACAATTTCAAAGTATTGTTCTTTTAACTGTATTGCATTGTTTTAGAAGATAATTTGAGCCAAAATTTTCTAAAAACTTGATTTTACGTTGAAACCCATGGAAGGACAGTAGGCCTCTTGCCCACCCTGCTTGCGACTCTCCTGGAGTAAAAGCTCACAGGAGGGCTTACCTGGTGGCGCAGTGGTTGAGAGTCCACCTGCTGATGCAGGGGACACGGGTTCGTGCCCTGGTCCTGGAAGATCCCACTCCACGGCTGGGCCCGTGAGCCATGGCCGCTGAGCCTGCGGGTCCGGAGCCTGTGCTCCGCAACGGGAGAGACCACAGCAGTGACAGGCCTGCGTACCGCAAAAAAAAAAAAAAAGCTCACAGGAGAGTTTGAGCTCAAAGACTTCTCCCAAGACTGTCTGGTTCAATGGCTCCATGAACCAAGCAGTTGGTTGTCAGAATCAAGAGTTAAAATAATCAACAAAAACATGCTGTCATTCGAAAGGAGTGCATTATGGGGGTTAAAATAATTCCAATAGAACAGAAGATATCGAGTGAAAAAAAATCTCCTCTTATTCCTCCCCCACAGCAAGTCTCAAGGCCACAGTCCAGAGGAAGCCACTGTTACTAATTTCTCTTTCTAGCTCTGATGATAACACCGTTAACTCTCAGATACTGACCTTGTTTTATCAGCTTCACACAGTATATGTTACTTTCTGCTCTGAAAAAGATGAGGAATTTAGCACGTTGGTCTGCCTCTCACCTCCCTTTCCCCCATACTTCTCAATTTTTGTTACTTGCATTATTTTTAGTTCTAGAATTTACTTGTGTAACTTTATATACCAAAAAAGGTTACCTAAATAAGAAAGGTGTTTTGCTACTTCAAATATCTAGGAGTGACTCTTTAACCACTGTGAAAAAAAACACTAACATGGTATCACAAAAAGAAAACGACAGTTCTCCAGAAACCAAACTTAAAGTCATAGAAGTTTGTGAATTATTATTTATATTTAGCAAAAAGATTAGGATCTTTGTTTTCATTATTTTTGGAAAGCAGGAGATCTTGTATCTTCCCTGAAGGTGCTGGAGAACTACCAAGGCAGCTGGAGCCCAAGAAGTCATGATCCAGGGGAGCAGGGAGGCCCAGAGAAGAGAGTCCAGCGTTGCTGCCACTTCGTTCCACAAGGAAACTGCTGCTTTGAAAGCGATGGCTGAGAGGCTGAGGCACTGAGCGGAAGGGGAAAGATAAGACGCTGAGAAGCTGAGCAAAATGTATTTTTAGATACCTTCGGGGCTGCGGTGGAGGAGCGGTGCTGGTACCCACTAGGCTTTCAGTGATGCCCTAAAGGGCATATCTACCCAGGAGGAGGTAAACTACAAAATTGGCAGAAGGGAAAACAGGGGTGGCCTCCAATTAGCTCAACCCCTAATGGGGTTAGGGTCACCTGCCCAGCCCTGACTGCCCCAGTGTTAGTGAATCAGCTGTAAGTTCATAATTGGTTTATTTTTTTCTTCTTTCTTATCTTACTGTGGGCTTGTGTTTTCCAGAGCGACTGAGAGCTCAGTGTAACTCCTGGTGTTTAAGATAAGCAGCTTTACAAGCTTGTGTTCCTCCCATAGTAGCTTAAAAGGTGCTTCTGACAGCTTCTAAAACCTAAACACAAAACACACAGGCTCTTCTGTTTTTCTGAGTTTTGTTTTTGTTTTGTCTTGTTTTTTAATTCTTTTTCAGGCTTTATGACACATCTGGAAGGATATGTATCAACATTTTTATATCAGTTCTCACAGCCTGTGACTTTCACTTTTGTCTTTGACCTTTTCAAATTCCCTTTGGTTTTTACAATGAGTGTAATTTTTATAAAAGGAACTATCTTTAAAAGTTTGTGTGCCTATATTTACTGGCAAATCTTGACTATCACTGTTTCACAACCTGCTTTTCATTTTGTATTTCGTGTGTGAATTCATGTTTCCTTACATATATGTATTTGCACGTATATGTGTATACAAGAAGTGTAAGGAATAGTATTGATGGTGGCTGTCTTGTACTGTGGGTAATTTCTGTATTTTTTCTACCTTTGGCATTATTTGCATTAAAAAAATAAATGTGCATCATCTTCATAAACAGAAAAGTTTCTTTTTAAGTTTAGGGTAATAGAAGATATAGAAAAGTCGCTAACAATTAACTAATCTAACCAACCATCTCATGCCCCTCTATACCCCACCATGAGGTCATCCAGCCCCTGTATCTACAACTCAGGTGGTAAGAAGCTCATGTCCTGCCAAAGAACTTGTTCCCTTCTTGAACAGCTAGTAAAGACTTGTTTTAAACTGAACCCGATTGCATGTAATTTAAACAAAAAAGTGACCTGATGTAACTTCTGTTTAAAAAAGATCACTCTGGCTGTTGTGTTGAGACTTGTTCGAAACAGGAAGAGAGACTGGCAAGAACAGAAGCAGGGAGACCAGTTAAAAGACTACTTGAACTAGGGAGGTAGCCGTGGATGCCATGAAAAGTGGTCAGATTCTAGATATATTTTAATTAGATGTGGAGCACAAAAGAAAGTTTGAGATGCCCACCAGATGTCCAAGTAAAGATGTTAACATGTTGGGTATAAAAACTGGAAAATGTTGTACAGCGTAAGTTCCCTTCCCCCACTCATTATTTAGTTAGGCATTCATTCATTCACTCATTCATTCAAAAATTAATTGAGCACCTATTGTATGCAAGACAATTCAGGGTGCTGGAATTCCAGTGAAAAAACATAAAAATCCCTCCCTCCATAAAGCTTACATTTTAGTGGAGCCTCACCTATATTATGACATATAAGCCTCATAAAACAGTATATACTAGAGTTATCTTTATTTTTTTAAATGCAAACAAGGAGACCTAAAATGTCTAAATGGGCACTTCTACATTAAGAAAAACTAAAGAGATATAACAGTCATATTCAATGAGTGAAACATGATTGAATCCCACATACAAAAAAAAAACCCTATAAAACATTTCTGGGGACAAATGGGGAAATTTGAATGTAAACTGCGTATTTATTAGACAATATATATTGGGTTGGCCAAAAAGTTCGTCGGGGTTTTTCTGTAAGATATTACCGAAAAACCCCAATGAACTTTTTGGCCAACCCAATAGAAGTATGTTAATTTGTAGACTATCCTTCTTAAGTGATCCACACTTGAAGGACAGTTCTTGGGCACAAAGAAGCATGATGTCTGCAATGTCCTTTAAATGATTCAGGAAAATAACAACGAAGAATAGAGAGATAAGCAAATGTGGTTAAATGTTAACAGGTGAATCTAGGAGACTGGCATACAACTTTTCTGTAAGTTTGAGTTTTTTCAAAATTAAGTTGGAAAACTTAAATTTCAAACAATCATGGATTCACACCCATCTGGATGGCTATTTAAAATATATATGGCAAGTGTTGGTGAGGATGAGAAAAAATTGGAACCCTTGTGCATTGCTGGTGGGAATGTAAAATGGTTCAGTGGCTATGGAAAATGGTATGGAGATTCCTCAAAAACTTAAACAGGATTACTAAATGATTCAGCAATTCCACTTTTTGGTATATACACACGAAAAAAGCAGGGACACAAACAGATATCTGTGCACCCACGTTCACAGCAGCATTATTTAGGATAGCCAAGAGGTGGATACAACCCAAGTGTCTATTGACAGATGAATGGATAAAGGAAATGCGGTATGTCCATACAATGGACTATTATTCAGCCTTAAAAACAATGAAATTCTGACACATGCTACAACCTGGATGAACCTTGAAGACATTACACTAAGTGAAATAAGCCAGGCACAAACTGACTAATATTTATGTGAGTTACCTAGAGTACCCAAATTCACAGAAACAGTAAAATTGTGGTTGCCAGAGATTGGAGGAATGGGGAGTTTAGTGTTTGATGGATACAGAGTTTCAGTTTGGGGAGATGAAAAAATCTTGGAGATGGATGGTGGTGATGGTTGCATAAAAAATGTGAACGTACTTGGGCTTCCCTGGTGGCACAGTGGTTAAGAATCCACTTGCCAATGCAGGGGACATGGGTTCAAGCCCTGGTCCGGGAAGATCCCACATGCCACAGAGCAACTAAGCCTATGTGTCACAACTGCTGAGCCTGCGCTCTAGAGCCTGTGAGCAACAACTACTGAGCCCGCATGCCTAGAGCCTGTGCTCCGCAACAAGAGAAGCCACCGCAATGAGAAGCCCACACACCACCACGAAGAGTAGCCCCTGCTCGCCTCAAGTAGAGAAAGCCCGCGCGCAGCAACAAAGACCCAACGCAGCCAAAAATAAATAAATTAAAAAATAAATGTGGAGCTTCCCTAGTGGTGCAGTGGTTAAGAGTCCATCTCCCGATGCAGGGGACACGGGTTCATGCCCCGGTCCGGGAAGATCCCACATGCTGCGGAGCGGCTGGGCCCGTGAGCCATGGCTGCTGAGCCTGCAGGTCTGGAGCCTGTACTCCGCAACGGGAGAGGCCACAACAGTGAGAGGCCCGTGTACCACAAAAATAAATAAATAAATAAATAAATAAATAAATAAATAAATGTGAATGCAGTTAATGCCACTGAACCGTATGGCTTTTTTTGGCTGCATCGGGTCTTAGTTGAGGCAGGCAGGATCTTTCACTGTGGTGCTCGGGCTTCTCTCTAGCTGCGGTGCACAGGCTTCTCTCTAGTTGTGGCCTGCAGCGTTTTCTCTATCTAGTTGTGGCACGCAGGGGCTCCAGAGTGCGTGGGCTCTGTAGTTTGCAGCATGCAGGCTCTCTCTTTAAGGCGCGTGAGCTCAGTAGTTGTGGTGTGCAGGCTTAGCTGCCCCACAGCATGTGGGTCTTAGTTCCCCGACCAGGGATCAAACCCACATCCCCTGCATTGGAAGGTGGATTCTTTACCACTGGACCACCGGGGAAGTCCCTGAACTGTATGTTTTAAAATGGTTAAAATGGTAAATTTTATGATATGTATATTTAATCACAATTTTAAAAATCAAATTAAAAAAAAAGAGGAAGGAAAAACATGATTTAATTGCTCAAACCACAGAGCTCTTAATACCATAAGTGGGTCTCAAACACAGGTCTGTTTGATTACCAAATTCCTGCTGTTAACTCCCATTCTACACTGCCTTTATAAAAAATCAATGCTCCTTTCCTTTTAGAAGATAGACATTAGGTCCTAAATCTTTTCCAGACTAACCACCTTCAAATTCTTTGGCTAATCCACATACAACATGATATGATTTCCAGCCCAATTCTAGCTGCTTTCCTGTAAGTACATTCTCATGCTTGTATCCGTTAGAGCAGCAGTTCTCAAACTTTTGGCCTCAGGACACCTTTTTACTTTCAAAAATTACTGAAGACCTCAATGAGCTTTTGTTTATGTGAGTTAAATATATTGATATTCAAAATTAAAACTGAGAAATTAAAAAAAACTCTTAAAAATAACAAAACATGTTAATATAAAGAATATTTGCAAGTAAAAAATAACTGTATTTTCCAAAACTTCAGTAAGAAAAATGGCATTTTTATATTTTTCCAAATCTCTTTAATGTCTGACTTATTAGAAGGCAGCTGAATTCTTGTATCTACTTCTGTATTCAATCTGTTGAGGTATTTTGTTTTAGTTGAAGTATATGAGGATAATCGGGCCTCCTACAGATAGGTAGTTGGAAAAAGGAGTAAATAAATGGCCTTTTCAGATCATTGTAGATATTCTTTAATACACCAATACTCAGCAAGTCATAATTTCTTAAAGGCTAGTTGCAATGTGGAATCCAAAACTGTATCAATGAATTTTTTGTACTCTGTTACATTAAAATCTATTGGTCTTTCTTGAACTTTGAATCAACCTCTTATCCACTGTATTAGTTATCTATTGCTCCAATACAAATTACCCACAAAACTTAATGGCTTAAGACCACAAACATTTATTATTATTTTTAAAAATATTTATTTACTTATTTATTTAGGCTGTGCTGGGTCTTAGCTGTGGCATGAGGAATCTAGTTCCCTGGCCAGGGATCGAACCCGGGCTCCCTACATTGGGAGTACAGTCTTAGCCACTGGACCACCAGGGAAGTTCTCACAAACATTTATTTTTTTTTAACAGTTTCTGTGAATCAGAATTTGCACATGCTTCCCTGGGTAGGTCTGACTCAGGGACCCACCTGAGTTGCAGTTATGATGCTGGCCTGGGCTGCTGTCACGTGAAGGTCTGACTGAAGACACAAAGGGTCTGGAGTTGCTCTGCAACTAATCTAAAGTTACCATCATGTTGTCTATATTCTTCTAGCTTATGGGGGTTGGTAGCGGAGACACCTGAAGTCCAAAATCCTACCTGTTGTATTTCCCTATTTTAATAACCCTGCTTAATAGTTTTTTTAGAAATTCATGGAAGCTCAAATGGTAACAACACAATTTTAATAATTCTATATGTGTAATATACTGTCTTACCATATACCATCTTCTCTCTTTAAAAATTTTCCCAAATATCTTGGATATTTTTCACCTTAGCAAAATTCTTAAATTAGCTGAAGGAGTAGGATGCCCTACCCATATTCCACCCACCAAAAACACTATATCTACCTTGGGTTTTGTATTAGTCTGCTTGGGCTACCGTAACAAAATACGACAGACTGCATGGCTTAAAAAACAGAAATTAATTTTCTCACAGCTCTGGAGGATAGAAGTCCAAGATCAAAGTGCAGGGCTGATGTCTGGTGAGGCCTCTCTTTGGGGTGCAGACAGCTGCCTTCTCGTGTGTCCTCACATGGCCTTTCCTCTGTGCTTGCGTGAAGGGAGGTCTCTGGTGTTGCTTCCTCTTCTTATAAGGACATCAGTCCTGTTGGATTAGGGCCCCTATGACTTCACTTAACATTTATACCTTTTTTTTTTAATACATTCTTAAAGGCTCCATTTCTAAATACAGTTGTCATAATAGGGGTTAAGGCTTCATATGGATTTAGGGGAGAAAACATTTGGGGACAAAGGCTTCAATTACTCTGTCCAATATTTGTTTTATCCTTTTCCGAATATAACTCAACTTCAAAAAGATGAAATAGGAAATGAGTAGTACTGTTTTTGTTACTTAATAATAATATATTAAAACTTCAAGCAATGGACTCATGTGTTTCTTCTTAAGATTTAATTTTTCAAACCCTTTTTGATATTTCCCACATTTTTCATAAATTTTGGTTCATCATTTGGCACTTTACCCAGATACCGTTCTTATGGTTTTGCATCAAGCATTCTATTTGATTATGTGTTCTTTCCCTGCCAGAAGGCATTAGAGAGAGAAAAACAGTTTAGAGCTGTAAGCTGTAGCTCACTCATTTATTCTGAAATGAATACCCCACCTTCCCCCTCCATCTGCTTTGTTCTTATCTTTCTACTATATTTGGTGTTAACTCCTCAAAAAGCTAGCTATGTTTGGGGAAAAGCTGGAAAGCCCAGGACAGCAAAAGTAAGGCTGCTCCCAAATGTAACCGTTTTATATTAATGAATTGGGAAACAAATATGAAATCGAAGAATAAAAACAAAAGGCTTTGAAATGAATAAACTGATATGCCTCCAACTATAAACTCTGAGAACTTAGGGACTTCCCTGGTGGCGCAGTGGTTAAGAATCCGCCTGCCAATGCAGGGGATGCGGGTTTGAGCCCTGGTCCAGGAAGATCCCACATGCTGCAGAGCAACTAAGCCCGTGTGCCACAACTACTGAGCCTGTGAGCCACAACTACTAAGACCGCGTGACACAACTATTGAAGCCCACGCACCTAGAGCCCATGCCCCACAACAAGAGAAGCCACAGCAATGAGAAGCCTGTGCACAGCAACGAATTGTAGCCCCTGCTCGCCACAACTAGAGAAAGCCCATGTGCAGCAATGAAGACCCAAAGCAGCCAAAAATAAATAAATAAATTTAAAAATAAACAAACTTTGAGAACTTACAATCATGCTTAAAATATATATCTTCAAAAATAGAAGTATTGAGGTTTGAAAATACAATCAGATGAGCTTTTCCCTAGCAATTTCTAAAGTGTTGGAAACTGCTCAGAAGTTTTTCAAAAGGTGCAGACAACAATTTCTTCTGATGCCCAGGGCCTAAATGAGCAACAACAGAAAATGTACTGCCTCTACCATATCTCGGGGCCTCCATCTCCTTCATCTTCCTTAGGGGTTTACCATGATCATCACTTCACCATCAGCTACCTCGCTTCATCTCACTTTCTGTTCAAAGATTTTTTTTTAAAAGAGAATATAACATTTGCTGAGGGAAAAAAATTGGCAGGGGTGTATGCCCCACTACATGCAATGATTTTTGGAATGCAAGGGACCTTTACTTTAGCATTTCTGAATTTCTATAATATTTAAATTTAAATGAGCATGCATGGGCCTTCCTGGTGGCACAGTGGATAAGAATCTGCCTGCCAATGCAGCGGACACAGGTTCAACCCCTGGTCCGGGAAGATCCCACGTCTCGGAGCAACTAGGCCTGTGTGCCACAACTACTGAGCCTGCGCTCTAGAGCCCGCGAGTCACAACTACTGAAGCCCGCACGCCTAGAGCCCATGCTCCGCAACCAGAGAAGCAACCGCAATGAGAAGCCCGTGCACTGCCATGAAGAGTAACTCCCGCTCACTGCAACTACAGAAAAGCCCACGTGCAGTAACAAAGACCCAACACAGCCAAAAATAAATAAAATAAAAATCAAATAAACAAGAATGCACATCTTACTTTTGTAAGCAGAAAAGATGATTTTTTAAAGAAACTGGCAAAAAATTATCTTGTTGAAATAAAAATTCTCTACATATAATCTTTATTTTGATAATTTATCTTATAGATATTCATATATCCACTTCCATTAAAGTGAAACAAAATATGCTTATTTCCATTTTTTTCCCCCATCTGTATTTGACTATTTAGCAAATCAATATTTTCCACTTTCTTTTTCCACTGTGTGAAAAATTTACTCACTGATCTATATGAGAGGAAAAACCTGTTTGTAATGTGAAGTAGGTCATTTAAAAGTGAAATCTAAAGATGGGAAGTTGAGAGGAAAAAAACTGCTGAAAATAGCACTGTTTAACTTAAACAGAAGGGGTAACCTGGTGCCAGGACATAAGTTAATACTTCCAAGGAACAGGAAGAATCCACACAGAGAACCAATTCTAAAATGATCTCTTCATTTTTAATTTCTTAAGAAGCATGTTCACAGCACACTCCAAGAACGCCACACAGCAACAGTTTGCTGCTACCGTCAGAGTATGTCAGAAAACAAAACAAAACAAAATTTAATGGTTAACTGTTTTTAAAATTAGTTCTTTGAAACTTCTGTAATGCCAATAATCACCAGTCATCTAAATATTTCTTTCATAGTGGTAAACATTTCAGAAACGTAATGAGTACCCCAAATCACACTTCTCTGAAATGCAATTAAAAGTTATACAACAGAAACAAAACTATTTTTCTAGAAAGAATATATTTGGCATTTTTAAATAATTTTAATGTAGAAGCTTTCAAGGGCAAAGTTCAGATTTTTACTTTCTATTATCAGACAGAAAGGTTAGGTCTTTAGTGATTCCAATCTGATTCCAACAATAGGAGGAATGATTCTGTTGCAGTGAATGAGCTTCAATCCTAACAAAGCCAATGTACTTTGGCTGCATTAAGAAGTGGAGTCCGGCCAGTACTAAACATTATTAAAAGTTAGGCCAGATAGTTCAAATTAGTTGGTTAATTTGGTACTCAACTTGTTTTATACATACTTTTCATCATTTGATGATACAATGTTTCTAATTAGCTTGCTATATTTCTCTCAAAATCAATTAGTAAGTATATAGTTTGAGTGAAACGTAAACTGAACTTTGTTTCACTGACTTCATTAAAATATGTCAAACATGGTTAAAGATTCCATTCTGTCCTTCTAGATAATTTACATTTTCATTATAAATGCAGAGCAGCTGCACCGTGAGTTACATCCTAACTATTTCACCTAAATGTAGAAAAGCTGAAAGTTAAATTTAAAAAATTTGGATAGTTGAAAAGTACTTATATATTTATCTCTTTCAGAAACCGATGATGCCTTTCCTTGCATATGAGTGTGGAAAAGAAGAATTCAGTTCATAATTCAAGATATACCAAAAAAAAGTACTTTGCTTATGTCTATTTCTGTCAGCCATTCTGAAACCAAATTTCCATTTATATCAGCTACTAAAGAGAAGAAATTTTCCTTTAGAATCATGGTCACAGTCTGGAAAAAGAACTGAGAAGGGCTAATTTTAGGTAAATAAAATATATGAGGAAAGACGCAACACAAAGCAGGGAGGTGAAAAAAGCAAGTGAGTTGTAATAAAAGCCTCCCTTGTAAACACATCTGTCCCTTCCTCCCATATTTGGAAATGTTAAAAATTCTCATCAAACATTTTATGCCACAAATCCTTAAAATCAGGTTGATTTCAGCTAGATAACCTGTAGCTGTTAAGAATTATATTATCCTATTCATATCATGAGAGGTAGTTGACATTTCAGTCTCTCAATGCCGAGCTAAAAATTCCACATACCTGGCATATGGGTTACAAGGGAAAAAAAGCACAGAAGCACCATTGTACATTCCTCATGTTTTGGTATTTCAAGTCACCCATAACTTCATTTGCTAATGGCAGCTGACAATCACCACTGTGTTAACACTGAAAGCAGTGGATATTAGTGCTATTCGTCGTATAACACTGGCGGACCTCCATCATCTTTCAAAAATGAAGCAGCTTTCCTTCCATTCTTCTGAACGTGATCTTCATTCATTTTCTCCAAAGCTTCTATCTATAAAATTAATATATTAAATCCATTTGTCAAAATCCTACTTCACAGCAATTATGCTTGAGATTGAACCAGTATTTTTACTCTCTTAAAACTAGGTCATTCCTAACGACATTGGCCTTGAATAAGAATTACAGTGTGTGACACATATTACAGTGGGTCACATACATGTATGTTTTTACTTGATTCCATTACCAGGGCTGATGTTTAGTGTCTTTATCAAGCTAGCAATTGGCATCAGATATGTTTTACTATATAACCTATACAGCTTTCAGGGAACAAGAAAAAGGAAATTCCAAAGTTGATTCAACAGCAGTAACACCCAGTAACTGTACAGAGCAACTGTACTGAACTAAAGGCTGGATTTACCATCTTCCTGTTACTTCGCTTCTGGCCTTAGACTCCAGCACAGCTTGGCCAAATTCAAGTCAATATGGGGATTTCTGGAACAGATTCTATAATCATTCTCTGCTTTGGCAGGTTGCTGGAAATAATAAGCTGCTGTTTCACTTTTCAGTTTTTGTTCAATTTTCAGAGAACTTCCCCGGAGGTATTTTTTTTTTTATTATTGTATTGTTCTGTAGGTCCATATTGTAATGACTGGGTATTTCCAAGGATGGCCACTGCTGAATCTCTGTATTCAGTTAAAGGCAGGCAGGGACCAAGTGTTACTGCTTTTTTGTGTCACACAGAGTGTTCACCGGTCAGGGAAAAAGGCATATACTGGAAATGTGTTATTTGTCCATCTCAACCAAACTATGAACTTCTTGAAGAAGTGTTTTGCTGTTATGTTTATCCTAGGGTTTAAGCCTGGAAAAGAAGGATCAAAAACAGTATCTCAAGAAAGGAAAAATCTCTAATTAATTTTGTTTTTGAGGGGATGAGAGGATAAACTTAGCTCTGGTTTTCATTATCTACTCTATCCAGGTCCCCACTAACAGCAAGGTGAAAAACAGCCTTATAACACTTACCTCAGCTAAGAACTCAGCTTCATTATCTGCCGAGATGTTTAAGCCTGAAACGGCATTGAAGAGTTCTCGTTCACTAAGGGCTTCCTTTACGCCTCCTTTCTGGAAAAACTAGTAAAGAAATATAAGAAAGTCAGTAGACTTATTAGCAAGGTTCTCCTAGAAACAACAACAACAAAAAAAACAGGGAACAGTGTACTTGTAAAACGCCAGTGAATTCCTTCCATAATTTTTAAGCTACAGATGTTTCCAATTCAAGTATAACTACACTCAGGTTCTACTTGCTTACTGTCCTCTCACACATCTGGGCTGTCGTCTAGACTTAGTAAGTTTGTCATATTGCACCTTCCATAGCTATGTATGAGTGGTATATGTAAAATTGCTTGGCGTTGCTTTGAATGAGCAGACACAAAATAATCACTAAATCCCATGAATTAACATTTTCCAGTAGGCTCAGAAAGTATTTCCAAAATAAAGTTGTTCTGTCATATTTAGGAAGATCATCTCTATCTGAATCTGTTGCTGACAATTCATTTCCTTTAGAAATAGCAAACAAATGCTTCCCAACTCTGTGATTACTGAGTTTTACCTTCCCTAATCTGTTCACTCTGCCTCAGAGAATGTGGTCAGACTATACCACTAGGAAAACTATTCTTTTAGTCTAATAACAATGGCAGTAAGCATGCAGGCTTGCTTCAGGCCATCTTCCCTTAAAGCACTGTGCATATATTAAATGTCTACTTGACTGCTTAAATATTTAGAACCAAAATAAAAACTTACTCTCTTGGAAATTTAATTCAGTGGCCCAAATGTGGGCCACGCAATCAAATTCTTGCAAAAAATGAAATCTGACAAATCAATCTTTGTCTCTTTACCTTGAAAGCAACCAGTTAACTAAACTCTTCCTTTAATTTCTAAGAATACAATCATCTTACTTGCCTTAGGAGTGAGAAAAATGTTTGAATATGTTATAGCCCATAAAAAAGACAGTTAGTTTACATGCCTACCTGTGAGACATTCCTACAGTCACGGAACAAGAACTCCAGGCCATGAGGATGGGTTGGTTCTACAGACTGACTGACGTCTATCAACCAGACCTATTTAAATACAGAGCACAGTGATTTCTGTACCTTCAGTAATTTACATCAAGTCACTTAACCTGAACGTTAACAAAATGCTCCTCACCTTCCCAGCATGCCACAGCATGTTGTACTCACTGAGGTCGGCATGTACGAGCTTACACTCATTATATAACTGCTGCATCAACTGTAAGGAGGCAAGGCAGACATTTAGAAAATGAAGGAACAACTCTAATTTACCTACACAACTAAAATGTCTATGTCACCCAATATTTTCCATAAAGAGCAAAACCAGGGTAAAGAACTTACTTCTTCTTTGTACAGTCTAGGACTGGTTTTTTGGTTTTTTTTTCTACCCTGAAGGAGGGTGTGAGCACAGTGAGACAATGGAAGGGAAGAGCACATGACACTCTACTTCCCTATCCATGTGACAGCAATGAGATCAGGAGACCAAAGGGTAGTCCTGGAATCCCACATACGTAAGACAGCTATGGTCACTAACCAGGGGACCTAGGCTTATCCTTCATAAAAGGGCAAACATCCCACTGAGAGCTCTATGGAGTGTATACAACTCCAAGGTAAAAAGTACTTCCTGCCAGACAGAGTGGGAAAGAAGTATTCTTCTTAATTAAGCGGCATTATATATTCATGACTGATGGTGACCCCTAGCCTCATAGTAGAAATCAGCATTAATGCTTTGTTTCCCAGCTTTAATAGAATCAAATAGGAAGGGCACATCACTACTTAATCTCTGCCCCAGCCACCCCACAGCCAAAAGAAGCCAGGAAAGTAGGCTTAATTTCCTTTGAATGTTTTCCAACTGAAGGCAGAGAAAGTTGGATTATCTAACTATATCTTAAAAAATTAATTTGGATAATACGTTCATATTCACATCAACTGCTGCATGATATAAGAGTTCCACGCAGAGACTGTTTTAAAAACATATGTTTTGGACTTCCCTGGTGGCGCAGCGGTTAAGAATCTGCCTGCCAATGCAGAGGACATGTGTTCGAGCCCTGGTCCCGGAAGATCCCACATACCGTGGAGCAACTAAGCCTGTGCGCCACAACTACTGAGGCTGCGCTCTAGAGCCCACGAGCCACAACTACTGAAGCCCACGTGCCTAGAGCCTGTGCTCTGCAACAAGAGAAGCCACCGCAATGAGAAGTCCATGCATGGCAATGAAGAGTGGCCCCCACTCACTGCAACTACAGAAAGCCCGTGCTCAGCAACGAAGACCCAATGCAGCCATAGATAAATAAATAAACAAACAAAAAAAACATGTTTCTCCACTATTCAATTAAGACAAAAAAAAAGACAATACAGAGGAACAACAACAATATGAGGAGCATTTCTTAAGCTTGAAGGACCCCAGACTGAATTTGGTTGCTGTCCCAAAGCATAAATAGCTTCCTCAAGACTCCTGACAAGTGCCTCCCAACTCTAATGCCTGCACAGATGGAGAAACCACCCCTTACTACCTTCTTTTTCATCATCACTTACTTTCATTGACCAAATCTGCTTCCCTCTAATTCCCCAACAGGAAAGGTATTTCCCTTCACTGTTTCAAAAAGGCACACAAACTAATGAGGCACTATATCTGCTAAATACAGTAACATCAAGTTTTAGTTAATGAAGTTTTGTCAATAATAGCTTCTGGCTTCTATGTCATTAATGCTAACAACTGAGCCCTCACTTTCTCCACTAAGATTTTCCTAAAACAACTCAAGACATACGCATATTGATATAAAGACAATTCTTCAATATTAACATTCTTTCACAAACTTCAGTTTGTCCTCGTTATATCACCTTAAAATAGTACTATTTTAGGAATTTCTTTTTTAGTTTAGAGGAAATATTGTTTAAAGCTGGTGTGTGAATGGTCTGAAAGGCACAACTTACATGAAGAGTTTGATAGTAGGCTTCTTTCATTTCTTCACTGCTGAGCTTTACTTCTTTCAATTTAGGGGCTGGAACTTGATCATAGCCAATAAAAGACATAACCAAAATGTGTTTCTTTAGTAGCACAACTGTTGGACAAGGAATTCCAGCTCTCTGCATTCTATACAGAAAGAAATGATTAAGAATGTAAAGATCAGAAGGAGAGGAAATTTCATTTATTCAACAAATATCTAACAAGGTCCTGCAATGAGGGGGCACTATGTTGTAATCTGGGGAATGTTGGAAGGCAAAGGCAGTAAGAACAGCCTCTGCCCTCATGGAGCCTGCGGCCTGGTGAAAACAACAGACAAGTGAGGAGATGATTACAGCGCAATGTGGTACATGCACTGGCAGAGGTGGGGGTAGGAGGCATCAAGGAAGAAGCAGGCAAATAGGAATTAGCCAGGTTCCAACTGTGGGGAGATGCTGTGGAGAT
The DNA here is from genome assembly GCF_949774975.1 of Lagenorhynchus albirostris. Lineage (NCBI taxonomy): Eukaryota > Metazoa > Chordata > Mammalia > Artiodactyla > Delphinidae > Lagenorhynchus > Lagenorhynchus albirostris. The sequence continues at coordinate 48,826,114 of NC_083108.1, forward strand.
GCACAGAGGAGTCCAGGAGCACAGTCCATGCGGGGAGTGTGTATAAATCAACGCAGCTGGATCATGAGTAGGAGGAAGGGCAATGTGGGTTTAGGCTACAGAGACAGGCAGGCTCCACATCGCAAGATGACTTTGAACTTTACACCAAAGACTATGGGAGCCGCTGAAAAATTTTAAGAAAGGCAGTGATGAGATCTTAGTAATCCAGAAAAGAGATCGGAGGACAGCAAGACCTCTTAGGAAATTATTCTAATTAGAAGTCCTACTAAGTAGAAGACTTTTGCAGCTAATAAATATAGATAATTACTTTTGAAAGCAAACATCTTTAGGAAAAACAAACTAAAATTAAAAGCTTTCACGGTTCAGATGTGGGCAGGTTTGTATGTAAGAAAGATTATTAATTTCTTGGTTGACAAAGCAAATTCCTTGATAAATTCTGCGTAGAGAATTGAGAAACAAGTCTAATAAATTAAAGCAAAATGCAATTTGACTGGTAAAACCCTGCCCTCACCAAATGAACAAACATTAGATAGAATAAACATGTTCTGAAACAAAAAAGGAAATCATTATTTGTAATATGCCTAACGGGAAACTGGAAAAGATAGCGTTTAGATATATGACAAAATATCTGCAGTTGAAAATGACTTAATTTCCCTCAAACTTTACTGAGGAAAGAAAAACAAAATGGATTTTTCATCCTACAAGTATGAATTCAGGTTATATACATGGAAATGTTTTCTTACAGAAACTCTCCTTAAGCACTAGAATTTCAAGGCCTTTCATACTTTCTATAAATGAATTTGAAAGAAAGTGTGGGTTTTTTGCCTGGCTGGTAGGCCTAATACAAACAGGTGATCACCCAAGATGACTTCTAGCACGATGATTTTCTTTACCTTGTGAGATTGTGCATTTCTTTTTCTGCCCACATGCGGATGATCTTACGTGGATTTAGTTTACTGAAGCGATCTTTAAACCTGAAATCATCTTTAATATATTTGTCACGATTCTTAAACTCATTAAGGGTTGTTTTAAATACCTTGATGGCACATTCTGTAGGTATAACTTTACTATCTTCCTTTTCATCCTCCATGCTAAGTGGAAGAAACAAACATTAAGTCAGTTCAAGTCGCCAGATAACAAAACAATTTCAAAATAAAGATTTTATGACATGAAAGTGGATCTGCCTTCTCTGAGAATGTCAAGTCTTGGGTTGGTTTTTTTTTAAGCCTTCAAGTTTGAGGTCTTAAGAAAACCCTAGGTTTTAGCTTTTTTAATAAAACACACTTTCAAATAAATTCTCAACAGTTTTCAACAACCCATAATATAATCTTCATTTAATGACTATGGAATTAAACTTGAGGAACAATGAAGACCTATACACTTTAAAATAGGCTATGGTCTGCCCGGGATGGTTCAGAGGCAAAACTCAATGGAAGGGAGCAAAAGAGTCTAGACGATGCTTAGGATGCTAATTCAACAGTCCCACAACAGCGAGCCACTGAGAGGGTCTGAACCATGGTGGTGGCAGTGCGAACAAAAGGGGGAAGGTGGAAGGAGAGACAAGATTTACCTTTGAACCTCTGAAGGGATGTTAGTCTGGAAAAGAAAGGAACTATATCTAGAGCACAGAATCTGACTCAAACTCCCAATCCCCTCCTTCTGGGACCATATTTTCCCAGCAGACTCCTCCTCCTCCAGGTAGCCTCAGAAGGCTACAGTACAAACTCTAACTGGTTCTAAGTAACGCCCTCTCTTCCTAACTGCCTTCTCTACCTAAGAAGTGTGACAGCTCCATGGCTTTAGATATCATCTAAATACAGATAACTGCTACATTTCTATCCTTAGTCTTGACTTTCTCCAGAAGTTCAGGCCCATTTATCTCATCCCTACTTGACTTCAGTTGGATGTTGAGAAGGCATCTCAAACATATCGTGCCCAAAACAGAATTCCTGATAACTGTACCCTAAACCTGCCTATCCCCAGTCTCTCACCTCAGTAAATGGTACCACCCAGCTGCTCTAGCCAAGAATCTATCCTCTCACACCACACATCCAATCCAACAGCACAGACTGTCCACTCTCACCTTCGAAACACACCTCACCTTGGAAACCTTCATCAGAGGTTCCCCTGTCCTACAGATAAAAAGCAGTCAACCAGTCACTATGACATCACCCTATTTTATCTATTTGCGTAGCACATATCTGATAGTCCTGGAAGGGGACTGAAGGGAGGGGTGGGGAGGAAGCACATTCTGTGAGAGCAGGGACCTTCCTTGTACCATACATTGCTGTAGCCCCAGCACCTAGAAGAGCCTGGAACACGGAAGTTGCACAAATACTTGGTGAATGAATGAACCAATTTTCAGGGAGACAGCCTAGAGATCCTTTACAAGGAAGAAATTCCCAATAATTTAAAGATGTTATAATAAACGTCTTTGGATTTTGAGATGGTAAGTTTCCTGTCACTGAAATAATTTAACCGTAGGTAGATGAGGCCCTATCAAAAACACCACTGGGGCTTCCCTGGTGGCGCAGTGGTTGAGAGTCCGCCTGCCGATGCAGGGGACACGGGTTCATGCCCCGGTCCAGGAAGATCCCACATGCCGCGGAGCGGCTGGGCCCGTGAGCCATGGCTGCTGGGCCTGTGTGTCTGGAGCCTGTGCTCCACAACGGGAGAGGCCACAACAGTGAGAGGCCCGCGCACCACAAAAAAAAACCAAAAACACCACTTAGGAGATCTCTAACTTGGAAGGTCTCTAGGATAAAATCTAATTTGTAAGATTAATCTCGTCATTCTCTTACTAAAAAAACTTCTGTGTTTCTCACTAAATTACACATCCCTCTGCCTAGCTTTTAAGGTCCTCCTTACCAATTTTTGGTTTGCTTACACAATTTTACATCTTATTACCTCTACATATATACCTTCTAATTTCCTCACTGACAAGTCTCATCGCCTAAATTTCAATCCTCCCATTTTCAGCACCCCTCCCCCACCCCACTTTTTTTTTTTTTTTTAAGAATTAAACTTTACAGATAAAGCTGAAGTTCCTTTTGATTATTTACCACCCCTGGTAGTTTCAGTCCCCATTCCAACTCTTTAGAGACCATCACAATCATGAATAGTAACCCTTCTAGTCTTTTTAAAAAGATACACACACATACGTAAGTATCCACAAACATACATTTTAAAAAAACCATGTATGTTACATTCTGTATAACTAAAAATTTAAACAGATGGTATACTGTATATATTCTGCAAATAGCTTTTTGCACTCAGTACTGGGGGGTGGGGAGGGTTGTCTTTTTTTTTTTTTTTAACCTATTTTTAAAATCCAGGTTGAGATCCAACTTCATCATGACCTCTTCCTTGAATGTGACCGGCAATGATCTTCTTCTGTTCTCTATTCCTATCCTGAGTTCTCACTTGTCTAACTGCGTACTCTATTATGTATTATCTTTAATGGACCATAACGGTTCTTACTGTAACGTTCTCCTCTTGGCTATACCATAAGCTCTTTGACAATAGAAAACATGTTATACACTTATTCCCTGAAAAATCTAGAACATATTACTATTCAAATAACTGTTGATTACTTGGCCAACCTGAGACTGACAGAACCCAGAAGAGCTTTATGGCAGGCAGAACTTAAAATGCCCCCCAAGATCCCAGCCCCTGGTGTACAACCCTGTATAAGCCCCTCCCTTTGAGTGTGGGAGGGATAGCCACTCCCTTGAATAGCTTACATTATATGGCAAAGGTGATGGTATAGTTGTGCCCAGCATTACATTCCATTGTCTAAGACTCAGTCTCAGGAGACTGAAGGGAGAGAGTCTCCCGCTGGTTTTGAAGAAGTAACCTGCTGTATGAAAGGGCTACATGACCAGGACCTGCAGGGGCCTCTAGGAGCTGAGAGCAGCCCCTGGCTGACAGCCAACCAAAAAGTAGAGACCTCTGTCCTACAGCTGCAGGGAACTGAACTGTGGCAAGGGAATAGGAACCCATGTCCAGAAAGGAATGCAGCTCAGCTGACACGCAGATTGCAGCCCTGGGAGAGCCTGAGCAGAGAACCCAGCTAAGCCGTGCCTGCTCGAACTTCTGATCAACAGGAACCATGAGATAATAAATAGGTGTTGTTTTAAGTTGCTAAATCTGTGGTAATTTGTTATGTAGCAGAGAAAACTAACATACACTTTAAAAAATATTTACTCTCAGTTGCTGAAAGCCGAATGCTCTCTAGCTTTGCTAATTTACAAATGCCAAAGTACAGATTACAATACCAATTCCACCAGAAGGAAAGGGAGCTCATTCATTATATCAAAGCATCATTAAGTAAAACAGAAAATGGAAAAGGCTAAACAAGGCAATTGACAAGAAAAAGAAACTTAAGAGGCCAATACACTCAAAAAAAAAAAAAACTTAACCATAATTAAATAAATGCACACCAAAATATTAAAAAGGTACTTTTCATCTTTCACACTGACAAAAAAAGTATTGTTTGATAAGACTAGGCACTGATGAGGATGAGGGAAACAGGCTCATACTGCTGGTGGTAGCATAAACTGGTTAACTTTCTCATAGGGCAATTTGGTAATACCTACTGACATTCAGAATATATGCAACCTGAGGATGTGACTAGCTCGTAGAGAAAACTGCAACTGCCCTACCATTAAAATGTAAACACAAATTTGAGATTTCTGGTCTTTGGTGTGACATACAAGAAAAAAATTTTTCTTTAATTTTTAATAAATAAAAGAAATCAAGAAACATTGCTTGCTACAATAGCCAGCTCAGAGGCCCAAACAGTGAGCAAAATCTGATACTCTCCATTCAATAAGACCTTATACTATTTAACAGAAAGGGGAAAAAAATGCATGTAGTCTCTGCCCCAGAAATTTCAAATGTTAGGAATTTAGCTTAAGGATTTATTTGCAAAAACACACCAAAGTATATGTACAAAGATATTCCTATATATTCACAAAGTAGAATGTTCTACTATAAAACTGGTATGATATAAACCAGCAATATAAAAGGATATAAGATATATTAACTGAAAAATGAAGATGCTGAATGCAGAATATAATTTCTTTTGTACAAACAAAATAAGAAATACATGCATAAAAATTTCTGGAAGGCTAGACTAAAAACTATTAATAGTGGTTGCCCTTAGAGGAAAAACCTGTGGGGCGACAGCTGGTAAGATGAAGGCTACCTTCATTTTAATCCTTTCTGTACAGTTTAATTTCTACCATGAGTAATCTTTCATTTTAAAATAATTTGTGCAATTAAGTTATGTTTGCCTGGTCTCAGGGAACGCTCAACTGAAATTTGGAAAGAGGGCAACAGAGCTTAAAGCCAGAAAAAAATAAATGTTTACTAAAATTAATATATACCAGTTATTATAAAACATGATTTCATTTACCCCCAACAAAATCCTATGAGGTAAGGGTCAGTTTTTAAATGACATTTAGTAAATTGCTCCATATCACGTTGCTTGAAAAATGTTGAGCCATTTTATCCTAAAATTCATTTTATCCCTTTCATTTCGGAACTTAGTATAATTCAATACATGATTATATGTATATGTCTCATTTAGAAAGGGAGACTAGTTAAATAATTAAGAAAAACAAAGACAAGGACTTGACCAATAATTGTTTGAATCCCCTTAAGTATAAAATAAATACCTTCTAAACCTAAAAAAAACTAGAATAATCTGTAATCTATTTTAACATTTTTGTTTATAAATAATGTTCAGGTAAAGGAATAGCTGAGATAGTAAGCCTTGCTGAACTAGTAAGACTTCAAAGCTAAGTAACCAGATGACTTCATATTCCTGGCTTAAGCACGTTCTCTCAACAACATCTACGTTTAAAATTTTTTCTCTTCCTCATACCATCCTTTACTCAACTAAACCCTCATAACAAAAGTAAAATGGGTAAGCTCTAAAATGGCATATGATCTTTAAAGACATTTCTTTAAATAATGAAAGCATTATTAAAAGGGTAGGAATTGGTAACTGATCTAAGTATGGCCCTCCCAACCTGGTACCAAAGGGTTCCACAGTGGAAAGACGTGGGTTTTGAGTCAAACTCAGGTTCAGATTTTGCTATGCCACTTACAGCTGCCTGTATGTTATGGTATAATTACAATAATGTGAAAAATAATATATTCACAGAAAAAAGACTGGAGGAGTCTACAACAAAATTATTAATGGTTATCTCTGGATGGCAGAATTGGGATGATTGTGGTTTTGTTTTTTTTTTTGGCTGCACTGCACAGCTTGCAGGATCTCAGATCCCTGACCAAGGATTGAACCTGGGCCACAGCAATGAAAGAGCTGAATACTAACCACTAGACCACCAGGGAACTCCCCTGGTTGTGTTTTTCTTTACACATCCCTATATTGCTGAGACCTCCTACAATAACACTTTAAAAATAACTGTTTGCCATGCAGAATGAACTTTGATTTTGTATAAATCCATTAATATCAGGGAGAAGGGGCTAAGCTTTTGTTGATATGATGGTATTGTATTTTGCTCATTTACCTCCCTCCGTATGCATGAAAGACAACAGATTCCTTTCCTGTACTAATACAGCCAGTGATTGTCTCCAACATTCCACAGTTGACCATTTTATACAGAAGTAAACGTGTCTTCGGATCAACTGCTTTTTCCTACAAAAGATAAAGCACTGTAAGTGAAAATAACTGGTAATCACAAAACATTTTCTGAGCCATTTCTAGTATCTAACATTCAAAATATATACTTTTTTTAACCTTTATTATTAATTTACCTAGGTGTATATACAACAGGCTCTTAAAAGAGTGCTGTCGAGATACAATTCATTTCTGTAACTCTAATGTCTTTGAAAGTGAATATCTAAAAGAACCATTAAAAATCAGACTCTAGTTTAGTCAAAATTTTATCTCCAAAGTTTAAATAGCTCTCCTAATGTACTTACCATTAGTTTGTTTTTCTAAAGTTTTAAAAATTATTCTCAGATATTATACACTATCTTTGTTAAGGTAAAACATTGTAGACTATTAAGTTATTATAAATATGTCATGACAGGAAACAACTTTTCATATGCAATGTAAACTACACAGTCCAAATTAATTATGACCACTGAAATGTTAGTTTTGAATAAGTGATTAATAACCACTACATGAAATCTGAAAAGTCAAATGGCAAAGCTACTTGGGTTTTATTTACATCTTTGATTTGAAAAGTCAATCTCATGAAAAAAACATCAAACATGAAGTTTTATCTTGTTTTTTCCCTGAACATGAAGTTTTCTAATATGAATCTTTCCACTAAAAAAACAGAAACAAAAACATTAAGAATACTTACTGCAGTAGAATGCTCCTTTTTCTCATGGAGGCGGGCACTTCGACGTTCTTCTGAGTAGGCATGTTGTTTTAAAGCATTGAAAACATGGTTTGATAGTTTTAAATCCATTCCAATTCCATCTCCTACCTGAAACCCAGGTGCAAACTGCCAAAAAGAAGAAGAAAAATTAGCATCTGAGTACTTTAAAATGGGGAAGTGAAAACAAAAAACAATGAGAAAATCAGTTTTACATGGATTGGGTTTTCTACTCAGTAGATGATAATGCTATGAAAGCAGAACCCACAGGTATTACAGAGGAAAAAGCAAAATAACTCACTGGTAAGCCCAACAGAAAGGGAAACAAGGCTTTTTAAGAAACTGTATCCCAAAGGAAGGGAAGGTTTATTTTTATTTTTTATGTTTTTTTTTTTTGCAGTACGCGGGCCTCTCACTGCTGTGGCCTCTCCCGTTGCGGAGCACAGGCTCCGGATGCGCAGGCTCAGCGGCCATGGCTCACGGGCCCAGTGGCTCCGCGGTATGTGGGATCTTCCCAGACCGGGGCACGAACCCGTGTCCCCTGCATCGGCAGGCGGACTCTCAACCACTGCGCTACCAGGGAAGCCCCGGGAAGGTTTATTATATGCATAGAAAACATCCAAACACATCTAAAAACTAAGGTATTTTAGCATATGCTTTGAACATATGCTAAAATACCTTATGCTTTTACATCAGACAAAGATACATTATATTTTGAAATCATACCAAATCTTACCAAAAAAAAAAAATTTTTTCATAGTCAATTATTTTTGAAGAGTGGGTTAAAATCACAAGCTATGCCCACACCATGACAATTATGTCCAATACGGAAGCCACTAGCTACATGTGGATATTTAAATTTAAATTGATTAAAATAAAATTAAAAATTCAGTTCCTCAGTTGTACCACCCAAATTTCAAGTGCTCAATTGTCGAATATGGCTGCCATATTAGACAGCACTGACACAGAACATTTCTATTATCACAGAAGGTACTACTGGACAGGGTTGTTCTAGAGTCAGATCTGGATTATTTCTAGAATATGTTTACTTAACAAGTATTTGTATTCTAAAGCCTAAATGTTTTATATTAACCGCGATAATTACGAAGGAGGAAAAAAACGCCATTTTTCTTTTTCTCCTTTTTTTTTTTTGCGGTACGCGGGCCCCTCACTGTCGTGGCCTCTCCCGTTGCGGAGCACACGCTCCGGACGCTCAGGCTCAGTGGCGATGGCTCACGGGCCCAGCCGCTCCGCGGCATGTGGGATCTTCCCGGACCCAGGCACGAACCCGTGTCCCCTGCATCGGCAGGCGGACTCTCAACCACTGTGCCACCAGGGAAGCCCTCTCCTATTTTTTAAAAATTACATTGTGTTTCTGATTTTGCAGGGGTAGTTCAGGCACAAGATAAAAAATTCAAAAATTATAACAGGGTATACAGTAGAAAGTATATTTATCTCCCATTCTTAACCCCCAATCACCATTGTTATCTGTTTCTCAGGTATTTTATGGAAAATAAGATGCTGAAAAATAAATGTTACTTTCAGAAGAACCATTTCTTAATTTTAGAATCAATGTAAATCAAACTAGTTTTCTTAATATTGATGTAGGATTTTATTCTGAGGTACATTATATTCTCATTAGTGGCTCAGTTCCCACGGTGTTGCTATACTGTCATCTAAAATATCCTTAGAAAGGAGGAAGGATATTTTTAGAAATTTAAAGATATTGTATTTAGAATGCTATGTTTTTAACTTATTCTAATAAAACTTTTGATTCAGAGTAATACTTCTGTAACTTACATTTTCCATTCTGGCTGTATTCTTTCTCCCACATACTACTTCATCATGTTTGGTGGTAATGTCTTTTCCTTTTCCAATAAAACCCTTTTTGGGAGTAGGAACTGGTTTTGCTAAAGGCGATTAAGACAAGCCAAGTATGTAAAAATAGCAAAGACTAAATTGCTGCATTCACTATTATCTGAAAAAGATATTTGAATCTAATAGTAAATTACCAAATGAGATTCAAAGACAAATATAAAATACTTAGTCTTCCTACATCCCCATTCTATGCCCCCAGAAAATAAAAGCACTGATACCTGGTCTGTAGGGATCATCACGAGTATCCTGCCAGTCAACCTCATCTTCAGAGCTATCACTGTCTTCATAAGGATGTACTTTTCGATAATTTTCAAAGGAAATGGAAACTTAAAAGGCAAAAATGGTTGAAGATTTATTTAGGGGCACATTGCAAGCATTTTCTACCACCCGATGGAGTTGACACAATAAGGTCATAGTACCTTTGCTATCTCCATTGAATTTTTTTTCTTCACGCCTAAGCTGTGCATCATATTCTCTGTCAAATTCCATCTGTAGCATCTGAGCCAGCATTAGGTCGCTGGAAGTGTCAATGTTTTCTCCAGTAATAAATGGTCCTTCAGCAACGCTATTCAAAATAAGGCAGTATAGACTAATATAATGTGCTTGTGTAAAGAGACGCTACCAGTTATGGGTGAGATGTGCCTTTTCAGTGTTAACTGTATTGAAGAAACAATGGAAAAGAACTTTACCAAACCCTTCACCCTCTCCTGCCCAGCTGCCCTCTGACCAATAGCAGGCACCTGTGAAAGCACCAACTAGGATTAGGAGAGCTTCAAGAGAAAGCTAAAGGGCCTATAATAAAAACCAAACAGACCCAAAATTCATTTGTTCTGTATTCTGATCAAAGGAGAGATAACATATATATGAAAAGATAAACAACAAACATTTGATCAAAACTGTACCCTACTTCATTATTTTTTAATCTATTTGATAATAGAGTTCAACTGTTGCAATGACTAAAACCCAGAGAAACAGAGTGGTTTGCCCAAGATAATACTGAACACTAGTAACAAAATTAGGACCAAAACCCATGTATCAGTGAACTCCCAAAACAGTGCTCTTTCTATTGCACTGCTTTTCTAAATGTATTTCTGAATCATTTGTCATGACAATCACTAATCAAATCCTAAGACTTATAACAAGCTGCTAGATAAAATAGAGTCTCTATGAATTTTACTCACACAACTTCCGGAAAAGCGGCAGCTTCTTCTTCCAGCTGCAATTCTTTAGCCAACTGTTCACTCATTACATCAGACAAAGAACAAGATATTGTATTTTGAGGGGTAGCCCATGGACACTATAAAAAAAAAAGGCAATTCTATTCATAATTATGAACTTAAAGTACTTTCCAAACTTGGAAATAAGGTTATCTTTTGAGAATTAGACTATCTAAATCAACTCAAAAGGAATGCTTACCTTTTTTGCAGAAATCATCTTAAAAGGAAAAATATATCCCAGCTCAAATCTAATCAAAGATAAACCTAAACTACGACAGCCAAAAGCACTCTCCAGCCTGCTTGGTGGGTATGTCCTTACAGTTGAGGGGAAGCACAGGCTACTCTAGCATCACCAACTAGCCAATGAGTTCATGTAATGCCCCTTGTTCTGATTCCATGCTCACCAAGCAACCTTTTGCTTATAGTTTGGCTTCTGGGTAGATCCTCTTACAGGAACAGGCTATATACCAACTACCACAATTCAAAGCCCACTTAGAAGTTACACTTCCTTCTAATTTAAGCAGTAAGTCTTCTACATGTAAAAAGTGTGTGGCAGACCCTTTCAAGACACCTTGGAATATGCGAAAATAAAAACAGCAATAACAAACAATGAATCCTATATTTCTGAACTTTGGAAGCTGAGAAATAGATTCTTGAAACAATACTACTAGAGCAAAGTAATACTCTGTGAGACTCTTCTAGAGCAGCCAGCCACTCAGCCCTCCTCGATGGCATCACTATCTCAGCCCTCTTGAAATACGTACAAACCGTAGGTTTACTTCACAATTCCTAATTTTTGAGGGGGGCAGGCTTTACTTAGCAGCAGCAAATGATTCCATTTGATAGTCTAGTGATTAAGACCGTTAATACTGAATAAGATGTCTAAGTATCTCTTGAAGCTGCCCAGCTCTCTATCCCCTTTCCGGTATCATCCTCCCATCACTGGGCTACTGTAAGAGCCTCCTAACTCATCTTTCTGCTTGCTTCCATTCTCCACACCACAGCGTAATGGTTTTTCTAAAACGCAGATCTGATTGGTTCAGTTCCTTACTTAAAGTTCTTTATTGTTTTAATGTCTCCCACTGCCTTTAGGATAAAATCCAAACTCATTGCTTAACTATTACTGAGAGTCTAATTTAGAATATAGCATATAATGGTAAGTGTTTTGGCCACAAATTTGTTTAATCAAGTCTAGCCAGTACAGGCCCTCTAGTTGGTCCAACGGCCTGCTGGAGTGACTCCCAGGGATAACTGGGCAACTTACCCTTGCTCAAGTTCCATAACGTTGAGGTTTAGGGATTTATTTGGTTCAAACTGTTAGGGTGAAGCACATAAGGGTGATAAATGATCATTATATTTATGCCTAAGTGAATCAGAATCAAGTTTTATCTAGTCTCACCCTGAGACTGGTGAGATGCCCCCAGCCCCCACCTATACTAGCCTATTGCAGAACTGTTCTGGCCTTGTATAAGGCCAGGCCTGGAAACAACAGGAAGGTTTCCTCATGGTGTGGTATGACTTCCACTGACTCAGATCTTGTCAGCAACTGAGCACTCTCCTGGTGAGGATTTTGAGGTCTGTAATCTTGACGCTCTCTGTAATCTGGAGAATATAGCTAATCTTTTGGCCACATGACTCTCCTGACTTGCTTCTGCATCTTCTAGGTAGAAGATAAAATGCTGCCTCTTACCAAGAAATGCTTGGTCTGATCAAAGTCCAGGCTCCAAAAGGCAAATAACTGTATTCTCTAGCTCAGAACTATCACATTTTGCAACGACTAACAGTAGCATAACAGGCACCACGGGGATACTCTCTATATTGGCTAAATACACCTAACTTACATAGATTAAGCGACACACTGGAGTAGTTGCAATATCATCCCCATTTTATAGATGCAGAAACTGAGACACAGAAAAGTTTTTTAACCCAAGATAACACTGTTGATGGAAGTGCTGAGATTTGAACCAAGGCAGTAGGGCTTAAGAGTGTTTTGCTATACTGCTTCCCTAAACACCTTGTCCTGGGATGGGAGAAGCAAACTGCTGTACTGCCTGCAGTCTAAAATCCAAATTTCTCAGTAAGGAATGCCCTTCACAGCTTGCCTAATTTATCCTTCCAGTCTTGACTCTCACCTATCCTAGACTCTGGCAACACTAATTAAATGCTAAATACGGCATAGTTTCACCCTTCCACGCCTTTCACCCCTCACACAACCCCTTCTTTCTCAAAGGTTTTTCTTCCTTCTCTATTTCACCCAATTAAGTGTCAGCTCTTCCATAGGGTTATCTCAGTTTTATCAGACAAAATTAGATCCTTTCCTTTATCTTCCCATATCAGTATTAGATAGTTAAATGCATCAGCCACAACACAGCAAGAGCCCCTTGAAGGGCAAGGTCTTCTCATTCTCAGAGTCCAGTGTACAGCTTCAGACATAAGGAGGCATTCAAGTATTTACTGAACAAGATGTGCCAAAAGGAAACCTGGAGATATCTCATGGAACTGCCAGGCTGTGCCTAGGCGGTAGAGGTCTGGTGCCTTTCTACACCCCTCCAAATGTAAAGTCCTTCTCTCCACCTTGCAGTCAGCTGCTTTGCTCACCCATTTCTTTTGTTTTGTTTTTGGCCGTGCCACCTGGCATATGGGATCTTAGTTCCCCGATCTGGGATGGAATACGTGCCCCCTGCAGTGGAAGCTCAGAGTCTTAACCACTGGACCACCAGGGGTCCCTGCCCACCCACTTCTGATGCTTCTACTCTCTTGCCAGCAGTCAATCAATTCTAAGGTGTTAAAACACCAGCGGAAAATCTCTCGGAGAGGCAAAAATGAGAGGCAGCAACTGTGTTATTTTGTGGCAGAGATTTACCTACCCCCAAGATAGACTGAATCAGAAAGGGAAACATGCAGAGACCAAGAGAGTACCAAGACACCCTAACTGCCCACTCCTACTGACCTTGCCCCTCGGAGCCTCAGACTCTAGAGCTGTACTTCCCTGCACCTCTGCTGACCGGCTCAGCTGGGCAACCTCACACTGAGACAATTTCCTTGCGTGGGATAAATAAGTAAAGACTTCCGAAAGTGTGCCAACTTCTATACTTTGAAATCAAATCCAAACTCTTCAAACCAGTAGCCAAAATCCCTCCATAAAATGTTCTGGGCTGGAGGGAGAGCTGCTGGGCAGGGACAGTCCTCCACAGGCACAAGCGGTTCACCACCCTGAGGGGGGCTTAGAAAAGGCACTGGGGGCTCCTCCCACAAATGGGCACCAGTGGGTGTATGGAGGGGAATCCTGTGTCGTCATCTTGCAACTCTTCAGTAAGTCAAACACTCCTTGTGAACAGAGAAACTCTGTCAAATGTTCAAATAATAATAAATCTAAGGAGATAAGAGTAAAAGGCCCTTCATCATCTTGCTCTATCCCAGCAATCCAACGTCCTTTCCCACTACTCCCTTCACCAGCATAAACTTCCCACTGCATCAAGATCTGATGGGAAACTCCACACAATCCTTTCCAATTAGTTATTCTGCTTTAAATGACATCTATCAAGCCCATCACTAGCTCCCTGATTCCGGTTTGCTGAAGACCCCTCACCAATCTTGTTTTTCTCTCCTCTGGGAAACTGCCACCACTAAACTCAGCAACTTGGGGTCATCACAACCACCATTCTCCCACATCTGGCTGGCTGCAGACTAGTGGGGAATCATTCCCCCTTCCTTCCACTCCTAAAGATGCATCCCCAGCTGCCCATCCCACTTTTTTTTTTAACGTTTTACTGCACACAACTATGGGGAAACGATCAAGTAAACTGAAAAAAAAAAAAGCAAACATGAAGGAGGCACATAATAAAAAAAATTCAGTCCTCAACTTGAAGCAAGTCAACAGAACCATAACCCCACAGAAAGGTCCCTTTTCTGCTCATGCATGCAGGTAGAAGACATAATCTAGGCACAATATTTAAGTGGGTAATTTTACTTCTCAAAACAAGGATCTCTGCAAAACGTGATCTGGGTCTGTACAACAACACTAATCTTTTTTTTTTTTAAACTTTCAATTTTAGAGTATTTTTAGATTTACAGAAAAATCACAAAGATTGTGTCGAGAGTCCCCAGATACCCCATACCCAGCTTCCCCATATAAATACTGTACATTTGTCACAATTAATGAACCAAATCATTATTATTAACTAAAGTGCATACTTCATTCAGACTTCCTTACTTTTCCCCTAACGTCCCTCTTCTATTCCAGGATACCTTCCAGGATACCATATAACATTTAGCTATCATGTCTCCTTAGGCTCCTCTTGGCTCTGAGTTTCTCAGACTTTGTTTTTGGCGACCTTGACAGTTTTTTGTTTTGTTTTGTTTTGTTTTTTGTCTTTGGGTTTTGTTTTGGTTTCTTTTGCAGTATGCGGGCCTCTCACCGCTGCGGCCTCTCCCGTTGCGGAGCACAGGCTCCGGACGCGCAGGCCCAGCGGCCATGGCCCACGGGCCCAGCCGCTCCGCGGCACGTGGGATCCTCCCGGACCGGGGCACGAACCCGTGTTCCCTGCATCGGCAGGCGGACTCCCAACCACTGCACCACCAGGGAAGCCCGCGACCTTGACAGTTTTGAGGAGTACCACTAATCCATTTGTTACAGCTCTTTCCAACAGAGCTACATACTTCCTCACTTTTGCCTACAGTTTGTCAATTCTCCCTGCTTGGAATACTCCCTAAAATTCTTTGTTCATAACAGCAGTTTGGGATTTTGTAACTGGGGACCCCAAGTCCCTTTCAGGGTGTCTAAGAGGTCAAAATTATTCTCATAATAGTTCTAAGATAGTTTTTGTCTTTCCCATTCTCATTCTCTCAAGAGTGTGGAGTGAGGTTTTCCAGAGTCTGTATCAGATATGATGGCAGCACTCTGGTGGCTACTAGAATGTGTGCATGTGTATTCTTATGTTTTCTAAAATTTTCAAAGGTAGTAAGTAGGCTGAGGATATAAATGTGCATTTTAAACTATTATATGTAGGATGGATAAACAACAAGGTCCCACTGTGTATAGCAGAGGGAATTATATTCAATAGCCTGTGATAAACCATAAAGGAAAAGAATATAAAAAAGAATGTATGTTGGGCTTCCCTGGTGGCACAGTGGTTAGGAATCCACCTGCCAATGCAGGGAACATGGGTTCGAGCCCTGGTCCAGGAAGATCCCACATGCTGCGGAGCAACTAAGCCCGTGCACCACAACTACTGAGCCTGCGCTCTAGAGTCTATGAGCCACAACTACTGAGCCCGTGCACCACAACTACTGAAGCCCGCACGCCTAGAGCCCGTGCTCTGCAACAAGAGAAGCCACCGCAATGAGAAGCCCATGCACCGCAACGAAGAGTAGCCCCCGCTCGCCACAACTAGAGAAAGCCCGCGCGCAGCAACGAGGACCCAACACAGCCAAAAATAATAAAATAAATAAAATTTTTTAAAAAAGTATGTATATGTGTAACTAAGTCACTGTGCTGTACAGCTGAAATTAAACACAACAATTGTAAATCAACTACACTTCAATATTTTTTTAAATATGCATTTTTAGAGATTAACTCAGTTTGTTCTTAGTGCGTCTACCGTGCTCTTATTACCCATCTTCAATTATGCCTGCTATAATCTACATATTTGTTAGGATAGACTTTCATCATATACTTCAACTAACACATATCGCAACAGATTGACGAAAAAAGGAGCTATGAGAATCCAGCTGTTTTCTATTAAGTCAGACATTAAAGAGATTTACAAAAATACGAAACAATACTACTCTTCACTAATTTTTTGTTTTGGAAAATAGTTTTTTTAAATATAAAAATGTTATTTATATTAACATAATCACTTAAACATTTTTTTCAGTATCTCAGTTTTAATTTCTGGTATGACAAATATCAATAGATATAACCAATATAAACAAAAATTCTTGGAGTCCTCAATGTTTTTTAAGAGTGTAAAGAAGTCCTGATGCAAAAGTTTCGAGAACTGCCAGCCTTTAATATTCTTTCCATTTTCCAAGACTTTCCTCAAACCTCTACCTCCTCCACAAAGGCTTCTATAATCACTTCAGCCTTTCAAGAGGTTAGAGAAGGAAATGATTAATACTTGTAGCATCTTTCTATTTGTTTTGCCTATGAAAATGCTGTCTTCTCAACAGAACATCAATAAACCCCAAGATGATTTTTTGTTGAACAGTGAAAATGAAATTTTATAGTTCTGATGATGTACACCTAAATGAAAATATGACTGATATCAAATATTTTATTACTGAATTCGTTTTGTAAGTTTGTTCTGAGGTTAGGTATTCTAAGCAACGTTTGTTTCATCTGACATTTTTACAAGCTTTACAGATGCTTACCTGGAGGAATTTAACACGTAAAGTATATATTTACTAGTATCTCTCTACTGATTTCATCCTTTTATGTCTACTGATCTTGGCCTTGTAAACAAAGCCTTGATAGAAAAAAATACGCAAAGTAACACATAGATGTAACCACATTTGCCAATGGAATATTTGATTCTCTCTACGGTTGTATGAGAACTTTTATAAAAATTTACCTAAAAGCTTTACCTAAAAGCTACTTATTTCCCCCACTTTCTGTTAAGACCTAGTCTGAAGATCTAGTAAGAGTCATGAGTGACCCTTTATATGGAACAAATGTTCTGTGTCAGCATGTAAAGAAGTGCATGAAATGGGTAAAGGTGGTCAAAAGGTAGAAACTTCCAGCTGCAAAATAAATAAGGCATGAGATGTCATGCACAGCATGGTGACTATAGTTAATAATCCTGTACTATATATCTGAAAGTTGTTAAGACAGTAAACCTTAAAAGTTCTCATCACAAGAAAAAAAATTGTAATCCTGTATGTTAACTAGACTTATTGTGGTGAGCATTTTGCAATAAATACACATAACGAATCATTATGCTGTACACCTTAAATATGTTGTTATATGTCCATTAAATCAAAAAAGAACCATTATGAAGTTAAAAAACCTTCACAACCTTAATTTGAGGAACACAAAATCGCAATTGACCCACTTTTGCTTTCAAGTAAAACCCTCCATAAAGTAGCAAAAGAATCTTTTCAACCTTCTAATGAAAGTATCATGAAAAGAAGCAGCCTGAAACCAGAAACCAAATGTGAAATAAACATTTTAGTTGGCCATTACAGGGAAAAGCTTAAACGTTAAAACCCAGGTAAATGAGAATTTCATAACCGTCTCAACAGTATGTAAACACTTGAGAATTAGCCTGGAGCCGAGGGAGGGTGCGCCTAGGATTTATCTTTTACTACTTCAAAAACAAGAAACTGCCCAAGTAGGATAACCACGCTTGCCAAGTTAAGGAAACAGCTTCCTAAACCACCTTTCTGTCGGGCTTTCTGTGTATAACTGGACTGATTCATGTGGCCGGTGAAAAACAAGTTCGTGCTTGTTTTCCGTCAAATGTCAGCACCTTTAAGCGAGTCCTGCCCAAATATTTGTTACAGAGGTTCAGAAAGCAAGGTGTAGAACTAGACAGAGACTCCAAACCGCCCAGGGTGGACTTTGGTAGCCTGTGCCCCTTCCCTGCCTCTCCCACCCCGAGCCCCGCAGCCTCGCCGCCCGTCCCCCGTTCCGAGGTGGTCTGGGTCCCGCCCAGAACTTCCCGAATCGCCTGCGGAGCCGCTTCGGCGCCTGCCACCCTCTCCGGGCCCTCCGAGAGGACCAGCCCAGGCGACTGTGGCAGGTACGTCAGGCCCGACCGCCACTCACCTTGCTGTGTGCCCAGGCCGCTGCCGGCCCGGGCTCAGGGGATGCCACTCCGACCAGATCCATGTGGGGGAAGAAGTTAGCGACGAGAACAGAGCAGAGAGGTGGCAGGACCGGGAAGCAGCCTCTGCCGAGGAGACAGGCAGCGGGGTAGGGGCGACGGGGTGCTGGTGCCGGAGCTGAGATGACAGATGGCGGCTACAGCGGCGGCGGCGGCGGCGGCAGCCGCGTCCGGAAGTAGACCTCTTCTCTTCCGCCCTTTACGCTGGAATGCTAGCTTCCGATTGGCCGCCGCCCCGGGCTCCGCGTTGGGTCACCGTTCCCCGCCCCCGGCGGACCGCACTTCCGGGCGCTGCCCAGGGCTCGGGACTGGTGGTGGCGACCGCCCTTGCCCGGGAGAGCAGCGGATGGGTGTGGCTTCCGCTGGCCAGGCTCTACCCTGTCCCTGAACCGCCTAACCGGTTGCCCGAGAGGGCAGCTGGATCTCGTTGAACGGAATTCGACTGCATGGACTATAAATAAACAAGCAAATCAGGCTCTCTGTTCATGCATTATTTCCCGGGTGAATTCTATACTGGGATGGTATGGGAGACAGAAAATGTCAGGTTTAGAGGAGAGACTGAAGAAGACGGTCGGATTTTGTTTTTATTGCAGTTGTCGGAAGGAGGCGGGGCGTGGAATGTGAAATTTTTTAAATGTGTTATGTAACTTTGAGCAAAAAGAGAACTGCATAATAAAAGATTTTGTTAGTTTTTGGTTTTGTTTTTGGCCCCGCCCCGCAGCGTGTGGGATCTTGGTTCCCCAACCAGGAATCCAACCCACGCCCCCTGCATTGGAAGCACAGAGTTTTTTTTTTTTTTTTTTTTTTTTTTTTTTTTGCGGTACACGGGCCTCTCACCGCTGTGGCCTCTCCCGTTGCGGAGCACAGGCTCCGGACGCGCAGGCTCAGTGGCCATGGCTCACAGGCCCAGCCGCTCCGCGGCATGTGGGATCCTCCCAGACCGGGGCATGAACCTGTGTCCCCTGCACCGGCAGGCGGACTCCCAACCACTGCGCCACCAGGGAAGCCCGAAGCACAGAGTTTTGATTCAGTATTTTGTAGGGAGATTTTCATAAAGTGACCAGAAAAATCCCGAATAGGTAAATCAATGAAGACAGAAATCAGACTGGTGGTTGCCAGGGCATGGGGTGGGGAGGAGGGAAACGGGGAGTGACTGCTTAACGGGTAAAGGGTTTTCTCTTGGGGTGATAAACTGTTTTGGAACTTGATATCAGTTGATAGTTGCACAACATCGTGAATCTGTTCAATGCCACTGAATTTTACACTTTGAAATGGTTAATTTTATGTTAAGTGAACTTCACCTCAGAGAGAGAGTGTGAGTGAACTCCTTAAGTGTTTTAAGGGTAGAGCAGATGCAGGTTGTTCCCAGATCAGAGGAAACCACAGTGAAACAATGGTGAGGATGAGGTCGGGAAGCTTAAGGGAGCAGGGTAAAATGCCAGCGTGTTAGATGGGTGATGCACATGGGCCTTGAAATTACCCAGCAAGATGGCAGGGCTTGGGGTGGAATTGGAAGAGTGTGAGCAGGTGCTGGTCTTCAGAAGATGTGCAGATTGTAATCCAGAGGGGTTGGTAGATGCTGCTGCTAGGGAATCTTAGAGACAGTGACAGCGGGATGGGCAGAGATGCCAGAGGAGAGCCGTATTCCTGAGGCAGCAGGAATCATGTTTTGGGAGCTGCACTGGAGAGAGCAAAGAGTACAGACGCTCTCCCCTGCCTTGCACACTAGACAAAAATGAATAGTGTCAGAGGACACTAAGGTTTTACTCAAGACAGGGAAGAGAGAGGGTGGGCTGTGGGGACAAGGGAAGTTTATTCATCCTGAGTTGGAGTTCCAGGTTAGAACAGAGTTTGTGGGTTAACAATTTTAATGGTTGTGTGTCAATAGTTAAGGTATATACCTGATGCCACCAACTATGTGCTCCTTAAAAAGGACAATAGAATTTTACAATACTTACAGTTTACATTTACAAATATTATTAATAGGAAAAATGGGGTTTACCAACGACAGCATGTTATTGTATGTTATCTGTTTGTTTAGTCCTATGCTATTTAACAGTGAGCTCTTGAATGGTGTAACGGCCATTTTGCTGTGAAGTGGAATAAGCACAATGTTTAAAAGATTTAGTTCCAGTTTTTACTCCTATCATCTCTGTTGATAAACTCGCTGGTGATCAACAGAGATGAAGCTATTCTAGAATTTGCACTGCCTCAGCACGTGGAATCAGCAGATTCTTCAGTCTCTAAAGGGAACTGAAACAAAGCTCTTTAGTCTTTATTATTGAAATTAGTTAAGTCTATTTTGCAAGTACCTGTTTCAGGCAATCAACAAATATTTACTAACTGCTTAGGATATTCCTAAAGTCCTGTGGGAGAAAAAAAGAACTGTGAGATATGGTTGGAGAGATAACATATTCACATAACAACATTGAATGATAATACAAAACTTCTGTCTCGAAAGTGTGCATGATTAATTGCCACATGACAGCTATAGACAACAAATGTTTCAGGATTCATTGTGGGTTGATGAGATGTGGAAAGGCTTCATGGAGGAGGTGTTATCAAATTAGACCACGAAGTTTGGAGAGAAGCTATAAAGCTAGTTTAGCTGGAAGGAACAGTATAAGACTAGTGTAAGGATAGGAAAGTCCATTATATGTTTAGTGATGACTCAGTATTTTCATAAGGTTTCTAGAGTGGGATTTTATGGTTATAGGTCAGTTAGGTTCAGTTGGGACACAGTGGTTTTTGAACGTTATGCAACCCAGTGCCATTTTCTTTCTTTCTTTTTTTTTTTGGCCAAGCTCTGGGGCTTGTGGGAGCTTAGTTCCCCAACCAGGGATTGAACCCAAGGCCTTGGCAGTGAAAGCCAAGACTGCTAACCACTGGACTGCTAGGGAATTCCCCATTGCCATTTTCTAATAACAAATATTTTGTTTGTTCTCTTTACTGCACATTATTTTCTTTAAATTGATGTAATGTTCTGACTATAAAGGATAAACAAAAGGTGAATAATTTTTAATAAAATACATGTACTTGATTCCACTTAGATAAGGTATCCAAAGTAGTAGAAAGAAAGTAGAATGGTGGTTCCCAGGAGCTGGGAGAGCAGGAAAAGAGGAGTTGTTCAGTGGGTATAGAATTTCAGTTTAGCAGGATGCAAAAGTTCTAGAAATCTGTTGCACAACAATGCGCATGTAATTAACACTACTATACACTTAAAAATGGTTAAAATGGTTATATAACAAATTATATGTTGTATATTTTTAATACAATAAAAATGTGAACTTGAATATGTAAGTATGTCTAAGAGTGGATTTCTTTTCATTTGGTTTGCTCAGGATTCACTGTATCTGAGGATTCATGCCTTACATTAGTTCTGGGAAAAAATGCCTCTCACGTTCTATGTATTCTCTTTTTACTGAATTCTTTTTTTTTTTTTTTTTTTGCCTGAGTCAGGTCTTAGTTATGGCATGCGGTCTCTCTCGTTGAGGCATTCAGACTCAGTAGTTGTGGTGCATGGGCTTAGTTGCTCCGTGGCATGTGGGATCTTAGTTCCCCGACTAGGGATCAAATCCGCGTCCCCTGCATTGGAAGGCGGGTTCTTTACCACCGGACCACCAGGGAAGTCCCTGAATTCATATTAAATAGAATTAGACCTGCTCATTCTGTCCACCATGACTCTTAACCACATTTTCATATTTTCCATATCTTTGTCTCTTTGTACTGTGTGCTTTTTATTGAAGTAAAATACACATACAAAGTAATACATACACAACTATATGAATATTGCAAAGTGAGCACATCATGGAACCATCAGGAAACGGAATAGTACCAGCACTCCAGAGCTACCCCTCATGGCCACTTCCAATCCTAGCACTCTCAAGGATTGTCATTATCCTCGTTCCCTTAGTTTTGAAGTTGATGGTCTCCATGGGATGTGGTTTTGTTAGGGGGGTCTGTTTTTTCTTATAACACTTTTATTGAGGTATAATTCACATACCATATAATTCACCAATTTGCAGTGTACAATACAATGATTTTTTAGTATGTTCACTAAGTTGTGCAACCATCAACACAATCAATTTTAGAACATTTTCATCACCCCATAAAGAAACCCCACATCATTAGCAGTCACTCTGCATTTCCCCTAGCCCCAGGCAACCACTATTCTACTTTCTGTTTCTATAGGTTTGCCCACTCTGGCTATTTCTATAAATGGAATCACACAACATGTGGTCTTTTGTGACTGGCTTCTTTCACTTAGCATTTGAGATAATTTTTGTATGTTGTATGAGGTAGGGGTCCACCTTCATTCTTTTGTATGTGGATATCCAGTTGTCCTGGAACTACTGGTTAAATTTGCTCCTTGGATTCTCTTGGTGCCCTCGTCAAAATTCAATTGGTCATAAGTGTGAGGAGTTACTTCTGGATCTCACTTCTATTCCATTGATCTATATATATATATTCTTATGCCAGTATCACACTGTCTTGACTACTGACGTTTTATAGTAATCTTTGAAATCAAGAACTATGAGTCCATTAACTTTGTTTTTTTCAAGATTGTTTTATCTATAATGGGTCGCTTGAATTTCCATATGAATTTTAAGATCAGCTTATTAATTTCTACAGATAAACCAACTGGAATTTTGATGGGATTTTGTGTTGAATTTGTAGATCAAATTGGGGAATATTGCCATTTTAACAATATTAAGTCTTCTGATCCATGAGCATGGGGTATCTCTCCATTTATTTTGGTCTTCTTCAGTGTCCTTCAATAATGTTATGTAGTGTTCAGAGTATAAATTTTCACTTATTTTGCTAAATTTATTCCTAAATATTTTGTTCTTTTTGGTGCTATTTTTATTTAATTAATTAATTAATTAATTTGGCCACAGCTGTGGGGCTTGCAGACTCTCAGTTCCCTGACCTGGGATTGAACCCGGGCCAGAGTAGTGAAAGTGCCGAATCCTAACCACTAGACCACCAGGGAACTCCCCTTTTTGGTGCTATTTTAAATGAAATTGTTTCATTAATTTCTTCTTCACATTGTTCATTGCAAGTGTATTGAAATACAGTTGACTTTTTGATCTTGTGTCTTGCAAACTTTCTGAACTCATCTATTAGTTCTAATAGTATTTCTTTAGTGGATTCATTAAGATTTTCTGTATTCAAAATCCTGTCATCTGTAACAGAGATAGTTTTACTTTTTTTGCAGTCTGGATGCCTTTAAAGTTTTTTTCTTGCCTTATTTTCCTGGATAGAGCCTCCAATACTTGTTCCTGATCTTAGGGAGAAAAGCATTGTCTCTCATCATTAAGCATAATGTTAACTGCAGGTGACTTTAATTGTGTTGAGTAAGTTCCCTTCTTTTTTTCTAATTTCTTTTATGTTTTTTTAAAATTTATTTATTCATTTATTTTTGGCTGCGTTGGGTCTTCGTTGCTGCGCGCGGGCTTTCTCTAGTTGCGGCAAGCGGGTGCTGCTCTTCATCGTGGTGCGCGGGCTTCTCATTGCGGTGGCTTCTCTTGTTGCAGAGCACAGGCTGTAGGCGTGAGGGCTTCAGTAGTTGTGGCGCGAGGGCTCAGTAGTTGTGGCACTCAGACTCCGTAGTTGTGGTTCGTGGGCTCTAGAGCGCAGGCTCAGTAGTTGTGGTGCACGGGCTTAGTTGCTCCACGGCATGTGGGATCTTCCCGGACCAGGGCTTTAACCCGCGTCCCCTGCATTGGCAGGCGGATTCTTAACCACTGCGCCACCAGTCCCTGTTTTTTTGGCTGTGCCTTGCAACATGTAGGTGGGATCTTAGTTTCCTGATGAGGGATTGAACCCCGTGCCCCCTGCAGTGATAGCGCAGAGTCTTAACCACTGGACCGCCAGGGAAGTTCCTCTTTTTATGTTTTTGTTATGGAAGGGTGTTTAACTTTGTCAAATGCCTTATCTGTTTCTACTTGAGATGGTGATGTGATTTTTGTCCTTTACTATATTGATATGGTGTATTGCATTAATTGATTTTTGGATGTTAAACTAACCTTATTTCTTGGGATAAATCACTTGTGGTCAGGGTGTATACTCCTTTTTTATGTTGCTGGATTCCATTTGCTAGTGTTTTGTTGAGGATTTTTGCATCTATATCCATAAGAGATATTGATATTCTTTTTTCCTAAGGGAAATTTAGGAAGTTTCAAAAAGTGTGCAGCCACTTCTGCCGTCTTTTGAGAATTGTCCACGTGTGCTGTCAAAAAATTCATTATTAAAAAAGATTTTTGAGGAGAAAAAACCCACAAGTTATTGTTTAATCCAAGCTCCCTTCTTTGTTTATTCAAGAAACATTTTTTTTGAGCACTTAACAGTCAATTTTCAAAAAGCAAATTAATGACTATGACCCTTTGGCTTCAAAGATCTCAATTAACAATACAACTAGTTAAATCTTTTTGTGTGAATAGAAGGTCTAACACAGTCTCATATATAGCAGCTTGTTGTTTATCAATGTAAGACCTGGTAATTTCATTTTTATTCAGTATTAGTTTAGTTTGTTTTGTGGAACAGAATAATGCAGCTTTGGAAAAATCAATACTTCTGGTAAGATCTACAGCACTTTTGCTACGAATGTCAACTTCTATTTGCGTGGTTCTTTACTGTGCTGGTTGTTCCTGCTTGTTAAGCAAATTTTGTCAAAGAAAATAAGTTAAGCAATAACTAGAAAGTAATAAGGCCTGAATTGAATTTGTTCACCTCTTAAAAGAGTCCAGGGAAATCTCAGGTATATAACAACCATTTATTTCAAGCAAATTCTATTGGGCAAAAAGTTTCTTTGTAAGGACTGTTTAGCTCTGAAATAGGTTTCCTAAATATTGTCAAGGAAAAATAAATTTTTAGTTTATTTGTGTTTTATGTGGAGACAATGTATCCAGTATTTTCTTGGATAATACAGTTTGATAAGCAATTTTACATTGGGCATACAGATAAAAAAGAGTGAAGGCTTCCTGGTGCATGGGGTATTTCTAAAAATCTGTATGTTTCTATATGTGCGGACATTTGTACCTCTAGTTCCTGACAAAGTCTCTCAGTATGTTTTTGTGCATGTTTACTACTGTCTGCCCGAAGCCTAACTAGGTCATTTTTCCTCCCTAGAGACTAGGAATAGGGGCTGTGCTTGAAGCTCTACTTCTGGAAGGATTTATTTTATGGAAATTTCAAAGCAATTGGATTGACTTCTCCTAAAGAAAAAACTACACTGATTATAGTTCCTGCCCCCTCAGCCTTCCTTCTTTTAAAATAACATTTCTTGTTGTTAGCTTTTTTGTGTCGTTTGCAAAAGTAGTACAGACTCGATGAAGAAAATTGGGAAAATTCAGTAAAGCACAAACATTTTGCTCCCACCGCTTAGAGCTAGCTATGCACATTTTTTCTTTAAATGCTAATGGACTGTTGTGAACTGTTCTGTCAGCTGCTTTTTTCCCCACTTCTACCATTTTCTACTTATTTTACAACAACTACTGTCCGCTCTTGCTCTACGGGCGGTAGCAGCCCTGGGGGAACCTATTCCTCCCTCCGCTGTGAGTGCCGCCCCGCCCACCGCGAGGCTACGAGGCCTGCGAAGGCGCGGCCTCTTTAAGAGGCAGGCACCGGGGGCGGTCCCTGCGCGGATTGGCTGAGCTCGCTGTCACGTGGCGGTCGTAGCAGCCGCGGTGGAGGTGGGCCGGCTCGCGCGGCGGCCGTGGGGCTTCTGCGGGGTACCCGGGAAGGGGCGCAGATTAACAGATGTGCATGAGGAGGTGCCTGGTCGGCCTCACGTTTTGTACCTGCTACCTGGCTTCTTACCTCACGAACAAGGTGAGGAGGGCGGGCTTCTTACCTCACGAACAAGGTGAGGAAGGCGGGCGCGGGGTGCTGATGATTGCCCGTGGGCGATCTTAGTCCCCAAATCGTGTGTAGAACAAATGCTGCCTCCAGCTTTTTATCTGATTTGTTCCTGATGACGATGGAGAAGAAAACGACTCTGTGTACCATGCTCTTTTAGAAATAAGATTTGTTGGACGGTACTGTCCCCATTTCTCGTCCTGTAATGCATTCTTTACATCTCCTGGGAAACTGGATTTTTTTGACTGGTGAATTCCCAGGAACTTAATTTTTGGATATGTGGACCACTTTTTAGGGAAAGAAAAAGCAATTGGCTCCTGTTCCCTCGAGGAGGAAGAGTAGGCGAAGAAATCATGCACATCCTGCTTTCTCTTCTAAACATGCCCCTGCCCCAGAACCCCACAAGGTTCCAGAAACCTTTAAATAGAAGATATCAATCCATCTCCATCTCTGCCTCACACCACTGATTCTCAAACCTATTTTTTCTATGTCTCCATCCCAGGCACTTCCAGTATATTCAAGATTTTTTCATGGAATTATTTTAAAAAATAAGATGTAAACTTAATTTTGTTTAATGTCTTAGAACTCTTTTGATGAAGAGGCAGAAAAGCAGTGGTACCATGTTTTTGTTTTGTTAGGAGGGAGAAGCTGGCCTTGGATTTGGTACCATGCAGGGAAATGTTGGATCCCTGTGGGCTAGGGTGGGGCATCACCCCCTGTCCTGGATTCCAGGGTGGACACCAAGCCAAAGTGGCAATAGGGAGCTCAGGACCTCCTTCCCCCACTGTAGGGTCTTGACTGCTCTCTCCCCACTCCCTCTTGAGAATAAAACCCTCTTGCTCTCTGGAAAAGAACTATTAACAAATAGCGATAAATGAGCATTTGTTATCGTCATGAACATTGTTGAGGATGATGTAGGTCATGGCCCACATGCTCAATCCTTTCTCTGTCTCAGTTTTACAAAGAAAATATCGTGGAAAAGTGGAGGGGAACAAACTGAATTGTGTGAGTAAATAGACTTTAGAGAAGAATGAAGGTCCATTTCTAGGAAACACAGACCAGAGCACAGGTAGTTAACCATAATTGTGGCATTTAGGAGCTCATACGAGGGGAATTACATGTTGATTAATCCATGGGGGAAAAAAGTATAAATGTAAACTTGCCCAACACCAGTCTATTGCACTTTTCAGATCATGTGAAGTATCAGTAGAACCCTTGCTTAAAGCCATTTAATGGTTTTTAGGCTTTTAAAAAATTCTTACAGTGTTCAGTCATAGAAAACAATAGAAAAAGATACCCAGAAAGATAAAATACAGTTCTCCCATTCACAATGTGCTGTAAATTTGGTTAAAAGACATAATAGAAATACAAGTTGACCTTAGCTGAGTTAGCTTTAAACAAATCCTTAAAAAACACACCTAAAAATGTAATATACCTAAGAAGAATTAGTTAGGAAAAAAATCCTAAGAATGCAAAAACCAAACAAAACCCTAAAAATGGAAGGAAAACAAAGGAAAGAATGAATAGGATGCAGTTCTTACTTGAAGAGAAACACAGAAGGCAGTGGATTTTTAGGTAAACTGGGCAGTAGTTAAAGTGGATACCCCGAGAAAACAAACAGTGTCCAGGGGTTTGTCTGGTTTTCTCTGGTGTTACCGCAGTTATAACATGGCACTTCCGGGGTCTGGGACGATGCTGAGGGGTCAGATGTCCACAATATCTGGCCCAGCTGCTGTGTGTTCCACTTTGTTGCGTCCCCAACTGAGAGATTGTCAGGTTTCTGGTGACCCTGGGGAAAGCAAGTCCCCCCTCTCTCTCTTTTTTTTTAATTGTATTGGAGTATAGTTAATTTACAATGTTGTGTTAGTTCAAGTGTACAGCAAAGTGACTCAGTTATACATATACATATATTCATTCTTTTTCAGATTTTTTTTTTGTATAGGTTATCACAGAATATTGAGTAGAGTTCCCTGTGCTATACAGTAGGTCCTTGCTGGTTACCTATCTTATGTATAGTAGGGTATGTATGTTAATACGAAGCCCCTGATTTATCCCTCCCCCCAACATTCCCTTTTGGTAACCATAAGTTTGTTTTCGGTATCTGTAAGTCTGTTTCTGTTTTGTAAGTAAGTTCATTTGTATCACTTAAAAAAAAATTAGATTCCACATGTGAGTGAGAGCATATGATATTTGTCTTGCTCTTTCTGACTTACTTCACTTAGTCCCTCTCTTTAGTATGAATTGGAAGGTCATTTTTTTTCCCAGTGTGTGATTTTTTGGGG